>NW_015971645.1:500107-963319 GCF_000836435.1 Fonsecaea multimorphosa CBS 102226
AAGAAAGAAGATATCTCGTTCTTAACAGGAGATCTTGGTGCGTCGAGGTGATGGTTTCCTGGTGTTCCGTCGAAGAAAGAAGAAATCTCGCTCTTAACGGGAGATCTTGATGCATCGATGTGATCATTTCCAGGAGAGCAATCGCAAGTGGATGAGATAACTGACAGCGGGGTCTGTGGGGTCTTGAGGACAGTCTCTTTTCGTAGGACTGATTTGGGTGTGTTGAACCGTCGAAGTTTCAGACGTGGCGGGGACAACAGAGTCGTGTCGATAGGTGTTGGGGCTTCGGGATTCTCTGATGATGATGCGTCTTGCACAACAATGGCAGGTGTCGGAGTCTGTGGGGAGTTTACGCTCAGACCTTCGGTCTGGATTCTCTTGGAGGATGTCGTTGTTTCGCCGTTCTCAGTTGCGCGGGAACCTTGGATCTCAATGCGTCTCTTTCTAGATCGCTGAATGGAGGTAATGACACTGTTTGATTCTGTGTCGCTCTCGGTGACTGTCTGCGGGCCTTGCGGCAACTGGGCTCTGGGTGTGGTAGGTTCGGTGGAGGTGATGGTTGCTGCAGGCGACTCAGTCTCGAGACCTTGCTGCAACTGTGCGCTGGGTGTGGTAGATTCGACGGAGGTGATGGTCGCTGCAGGCGACGTGTCTGTCTGGAGGCCCTCTTGCAACTGTGCACTGGGTGTGGTAGATTCAACCGAGGTGGTGGTTGCTGCAGGCGATGGGGGTGAGGCAGGAATTGGCTTCAACTCCGGATAGGGAGATTCTAGTTTCCCACACTCTTCCAATTGTCTCCCAATCTTTTCTTCTGGAGTTGGAAGATGAACTAATTTTGGTTCTTTTGGAGGTGTAAATCGTGGCATCGCGGGGAAGACTCGATCGATGCGTGTGCGTCGGTACCGGACTCGGGGAGTAGCATTTTTGCTGCGTCGGTTCAAGACGTATTCTGGTCTGAACTCTGGAACTTCGTATAACATGTCCTCTGTGGATTGATGTTGTTCCTTTGCGGGCGAAATAGGTTTGGATTGTGGCTTGGGAGGGACCGCAGGCGTTTGCGGGAGAGTAGGTGCTGTTTGTTGAGTTGTGATGAGCTCTCTGGCTACAGCTCGATTCCATGGTGAATCTGAGAGTGGTGGAGGAGGCGGTCTTTGAGCAGCTCGTCGCCTCTGCTGGTGAGGTCTCTGCTCACGGCGGCGCTGTTGGAATCGTCGGACAATGTAGACAGTGGGAACATTGACAACAGTTGTGGTAGCATCAATAGTACATCTGCCGAGTTGTGTAGCTGCGTGAAAGCCGAGTCCAGCCAATCCGCCGAGGCCTGCGCATATTCTCTTTGCGACAGGGAGAATGTGGTCAAGAGGAGAGGGTCTGCGAGGAGGCATGAAGACGCCGGCGGTAGGAGGGGCAGGTGTGGGAGGATCGACAGGCCAGCCACCGGGCACGTATCTTTCTTGTTGATACGGGTTGTGTGCTGGAGGAGGCGTTTGAGGATGCCAGTCCATGAAAGATGAGGTGTCAGCCATGGCTGTGGAGGTTGACGGTGAAGTGTAAGCTTGAAAGTGTCACAATGCAGGACGCAGACAAAGAAAGTCCAGTGCTGTGTGAAGTTTAAGATGAAGATGAGACCGAACAAGAGAAGTGGGAAGAGGGTGAAGAGTTTTGTTGACAGCATGGAAGTGTGAGGAAAGGTGAGTCGCGTTGGGTCGCAGAGTCATAAGAGTAAACAACAAGTCAGTTGAGTGAAGAGAAACCGTGCATTGGGTCTGGTTGTAACCAGGAATTAGTTGTATTATTGATGAAAGATGGGGGAGCAGCACCGCAGACAAGACGCGACTCTCCAAAACTGCGAAAATGCGGCACGGCAGCGATTGGCCAGGTTGGTTTTCTGCCGGACCCGCCGCCACCGGTAACGACAATGGATTTCATATCCGATACCGCCTTTGTTCGCCAAGCCTGTACGAGGTACCTTTACCTACTACCTAGGTAGGTACCTAGGTAGGTACCTATGTCTCATGTGCAAGGCAAACACCCCGCCTACAACTCCATATGTGTGGGCTCGATACCATTAGAACACATGGCTCGTGCTGAATGTAAACAAATAAACACCCAAACATGACTACTGCCACCGGTATCATTGTACGATCTAACAATCAATGTATGGTTGCCTTGTACCTCGTATTGGAGGCCAATTCAATACCTAATCACACTCCCACGGGATCAAGACGCCATATAATTCAATGTTTCCCTGGGTCATTGTACGCTCAATCCGATGGTCTGGAACAGGACAGGGATGCCCTCAATAGCCAGCCATGCGATTCCCGAATACACAATGAGCTTAGTCACCACTTCCACATCATATCGGACTCGAGGTTTCTGTAGGCTCAAGAATATCTGTCGTTCCTGCAATTCATCCATTGCTTGAGCTTCCTCTGGGGTGCGCACTTTGCCGCTAGCCGGTGGAGCTGCAGGAACCGGTGATAACGTTTCCATTCCAGTACCCATCTGCGCACGGAACATCTCCAGACTGCTAGATCTTTTCCTGCCCGAAACCGCATCTTTGGTCTGGAAGTAGCCGCGATCAGGAGAGGGTGAGGATGGCGGGGATTCCTTTATTGCTGGAGTCAGTGCCTCAAGAGCATTTTTGCTGTCTCTTCTCTTCTTGTCACGGTAGGCCAGTGTTTCGTACGCGTCTGCCTCAGACTGAGGTCCAACCGAGATGGCTCTCCTGCGTCGAAACGATGACAACAGGTGAGGGATATCCCGCGCCGGTGGGATGATGTTGTCGTCATTGGGTTGCCGTGGAATGGTCTCGTACTCTGACGCTGGTTTAAAGAACCGTCGGGGTAAAGTAAGACCAAGCTGTTCAATGACACGAAATATTGGTGGAAGTATCTTCAGTAGGGTTGGCTTCATGATGCCCCTCCATGCAAAAATCACAAGTACTCCGAGTAGAATGCGCGCCAATGTAATGATCCAGCCCAGTTTTGCAAGGTCGAACGGGATAGTGCCCTTTGCGGGAGTTGACCAGGCATACGAGGAGCGGGCAAAGTGCCAGACAGCATATTCACAGCCAATGATGACTCCAGCAAAAGAGACGCTGTCATCAAAACAAGGACAGTCATCTGCCGGTTCGGGATGGATGCGAACCAGGACTAAGATGATCAGAACAACAAGCACGACTCGTGTCAAGTCGCCGCCATGGAGCCAGTCATCGAACGCCTCCCCATAGAAGCATTGAACCAGAGCTATCAATGCGCCGAGAATGCTTCCCCAAATGACGTCAAAGAAACCATGCATCCCACAGTACAGCCGGCCAAGCACAATAGAAATGGCGTAGAAGTAAGCTAAAATCTGCAGACCGAATTTGAGGTTCGGGTCCAGGTTGTTGGTTTCTTGTCGGAGAAGGTAAAGGGAGTAGACAGCAACCGATACCGCATTCGTCGAGTGAGTGGACGGAAAGCCATACTCAAGGGCGGCAGATCCAGACATGGTAATTCGGGTCAACGGCGGAGAGAGTGGTCGGGGGAGGCAGAGGAGATCTTTGATAAAGCCGCTCAAGAAAACCCCAGAAGCCAGGACATGAACCATCCTACCGCATGTCAGAATAAGCCACCGTTGATTGACCACTTGCATACCCTCTTCCCAGACTTGTATTCCCACACCAGAAGAGAATAGGCAGCATGACCATGAAAAAAGTGTGCGTCCCCAGGTTTGCCGACGTTGCAAAATAAGTATCAAAGGCCGGAGTTCGTAGGGTGTCTTGTAGCCAGGCGACGTAGGGAGTCTCCCAGCGCACGACCGGGAGGAGTTGTTCTCTGAGAAGGTAGCGCCATCGTGGCAGTCTGAGCTTGTCTGAAGCGCAGTCAGAAAAGACCCCATGTAGTAACTGGCATTTCACTCCAACATACAGTGATTGAGCGACCTCAACCCGGCATCTGGTCTATCTTTCTCCTTGTCCATTTCTGCAGGGGGAAATATCGAGCAAAGGTCCCGTCCATCGAGACCAAGTCTGGCCGAGGAAAGGAGCAAGTCCCTCACGGTGATGCATTAACATCGACCGCGGAAGGCAATGGAAGGCATCGAGATTGTCAGCGGAGGATCCGGAGCGTGGCTGTCAAAATCTGCAAAGACGTCGAGTTCAGTACGAGGTAGTCCTGGTCGCGGCGATTCAGGGACAATGATTTTGGAGATTGTGGGTTATTCCATTCGTCCACTCAGCTGCCTGCAATAAATAGTCCAGCCGAGCTCTCAACTCGGCTTCAGTAATAGGCCGATACCAGCAGGAATTGACAAACTGTTGTTCGACATGGATCACGCATGCACAAGGACCATGTCGATAAGCGAACAATGTCGCAATTGCCGCAGGCATGCAGCTGGAAAGAGGGTCACTCAAGGGTCACCGAGGGTCAATTGCTGCGCGAAACCTGCGTTTCACCTGGAGTTGGGCAGTGGTTACTTGGGCAACCGCAACAGACAACAAAGGCAGCCCGCCGCAGTCATCCCACGATGAGACGGCTATTATTGACTCGGAACTCTCAACAGAAAACCTGCTTGAACCTGAACCACATGTGCAGATCCTTCAGCCGTTATCACCACATATAATAATACTGCCGCTCCCGTTCGAACAGTTGAGGCTCTCCCACGTCAACTTGCTATTTCACAGCAGAGAGGCCACCCTCCAACTTCACCCACCATGGCAGAAACCGACCACTGTTCTTCGCGAACATCCACCGTCCTGTCGGAAAAAGGCCCATCTTCCTACATTACTCCCTCCTCACCAAAGCGAAGGCCCGTTCGAGCACCAAGTACGAGGACAAGTAACGGCACAGTCAGCACAAACATGAGTTATGGCAGTGCGGGACGATTGTCAGAGACCACAAATATCACGCAGCCACCTGCGCATTCCAAAAAGTTCGTTGTTGTTGGAGATGGAGGTTGTGGGAAGACCTGTCTCCTCATCAGCTATGCACAGGGCTATTTCCCAGAGGTATGCAGGACAGGAGAAGGGATCATAAGCAGGCAACTGACGGTCGCTAGAAATACGTGCCGACCGTGTTTGAGAATTACATCACGCAGACCATCCACAAGCCCACGGGCAAAACAGTCGAACTCGCACTCTGGGATACAGCGGGACAAGAAGAGTACGACCGGCTTCGACCACTGTCGTACCCCGAGACGGACCTCCTCTTCGTCTGCTTTGCCATCGACTGCCCTAACTCACTAGAAAATGTCATGGATAAGGTCCGGCATCTTCGACAGCTTGGTTATGACTTCTGCTGACTTGTCATCACAGTGGTACCCCGAAGTCCTGCATTTCTGCCCAACAACGCCCTTGATCCTTGTCGGCCTCAAATCCGACCTCCGTAACAAACGAACCTGCATTGAACTTCTGCGGACTCAAGGCCTTACCCCTGTCACCCCAGAACAAGGAGCTGCGGTAGCTCAACGAATGGGGGCCAAGTATATCGAGTGCAGCGCAAAGGAAAACAAGGGCATTCAGGAGGTCTTCGATTTGGCCATCAACACAGCCATTCAGGTGGAAGAGGAGAGCTTCGAGGCCAAGCCAAACAATAAGGGCGTAAAGGTCAAGAAGGCAAAGAAGAGGAAATGTGTATTCCTGTGATCTGACGGATCGCAAACAGACTCCCTGATGAGGTCACAACTTTCCATTCTCGGGGTACAAAACTTGGATCTTGTATGATTGACCTTTTGGGCTCGAAAAATCGCCCTTTGATGTGTGATGGTACGCATATGGGACGGCGTTGGATGCAATTGAGTTGCATGACGAGGCGCTGTAATGAGACTCTGCTGGTTCTAGAACGGATGTCGCTGTGCGAGCGAGCTCCGACGCGGGCTCGAAGCTCTGTGGGCGCTTTTATGTGACTGCTGCGCGAGCGGCCCATTGCAAAGCTGCTCCAAGAATGAATACATGCCCTGTGAAACATGCTCTTGTCCTGGAGCGGTCCTTTCGAGACTGTTCGGGTGTGGTTGATGTCCTTTGTCTTCGCTTCTTCCAAAGCGAACCATCATTTAAATCGATGGGCAAAGCGACCGTCACCATCGGCAGCCCACAGCTCATGGCTCAAGACACAACTCGGATGTGGGCCGCTACCTCATAGGCAGGTATGTAGCCACAAATACTCTCATTTGCCATGCTTGCCTTCTCCATTACCAGCAGTCGCATGGACAGTGTCGCCGACGTTATTATTTTCGTCGCTGTTGTCCTCCCCCGCTGATCTGCCCATGACGGTCTCGAACTGACTCCACAAGGCCTCGACGCTGGAGAACTCGTTTCCAATCTAATTCATCATCACGTTAGTCAGTCTCTGTCCCGGGCGGACGGACTCTGCGGGGAAAAGGGGTTCTGCATACTTCTATGATCCCCTCGAGGCTGCGATTCAGAGCATTCATCTGTGCGAGGGCCTGTTCTAGAGACTGCAAAGTTCCACACCCAGAGGAGGAGGAGGGCATGAGTTAGCCATTATCGTTCAAACTCCACTGGTTCCAGAAAGACGCGCATCGTGACCACGGAAGATGGATGGAGCACATGGATGATACGGGAGAGGAAGAACATGGGCCGAGCGTGTCGTCCATCCACGGTTCCCAATTGCCTGCCTGCCTGCCTGGGTACCTGGATTTCCCCCAATCAAAAAGTCACGGTGGACTTTTTGGGGGAAGGTAGAGCAGAAAACGGCATCAGACTAACCTCTCCAATCTCGCCGACTAGGGCAGCTCGTCGCATCTCGAATTCGCTCGGTTGATGAGGCGGGGGTTCGTTCGTCGAGGTCGCCATTGCAGAAGTTTTGCCCCTCTGTATCAGCCGTGTACACACGGAGTCCAGGCCCCTTAGGGATTCTGGAGGGAGATGCGGATCCTTTGCTACGCTTTGAGAGGAGAATTGGAGTGTATGAGATGAATCTGTGTGGTTTTTGACGACTTTTTACGGAATTCAAAAACAGTATTGAGCATTGCGACGATATTATTCACGAGGTAGTTCAAGACGCGTCCAGGCCCTTTTTTCCACATGCCCCCCGCGCCTAGTACCTACCCCATTCATTCGTGTCCACTTCGCACACCAAGGCCGTCCCCGCTCCCAGAAATAATATAGAAAAAAGAACAGCCAGCCGGCGATCGCCTTTCCGTTCCAGAGGTACATACATACATCAGGGAGCCCGCCCAAAAAAAATCCAAATTTACATTATTTGAGAGGAGTGGGATTCGAACCCACGAGGTTTCCCACTGCGGTTTTGGAATCAAGAGACCTAAACACAGCGCCTTAAACCACTTTTACGCATTTTGTTAGTTGGACGATTCACCCAGAAAAGAAAGATGGGAAGTATTTACCTCGGCCATCCTCCCGGCATAAATTCAGGTCATTTTTGACGTTTGTGATACATATACCGGCAAGTTTTGAGCCTGGAGAGGACCCGATTTCCCGGGTGCTTTGAGCTCTTGGGAAGCTGTGGAGGAGGAACGGCTAGGCATGCATGGGTGGGGTGTGTTGAGTGCTTCTAGGCATGCAATCAGGGCCTGCAGTGCTTGGGCATTAGTGCCTAGAAGCCCGCAGTAGCGGGGCATGGGGAGAGGTATTCTTTAAATACCGAGGTACTTTCTTACCTACGAAAGGAGAAATGGGGAAGTCTTCAAATAGAGATACACGTTCAAAATCATATCTCACACTCGGATACTGTCATTGTGTTCGTTTCGTCTATCGTAGATGCATTGTTGATGCTGGACAATAGTCTAAGGTTCCAATATGCTATAGTGCGTTCAATCTTGTACACCCGTCATGTTGCCTCTGCCTCCGAATTGAGGGAAATGGTATATACGACTTCGAAGAACCAACATGTTAAACCGCCACTGGCAACGGTGACGGTTCAGGCGAGTGCCATGTCGAGTCCGATCGAACAGGCAGCATTTTCCACCTCTACCAAGGATGATCGTGAGATCGTGTTTGTGTAGGGATTTGTCTGTCTCGGATCTGGCGTCCCGTCCATATATGATAGAGTGGCAATCTCGATCTTGATGGTAGTCCTTTCACACCGCAGGAAACACTATCGTGTTTTGAAACTGCCATCTGTCCTTCGCTGAAGAAGGTAGTCGGCTAGTTGGACTCGCCTTTGGCGCCAGAGAACATAAAGTAAATGCAGGGCCGTGCCGATCGCCCCTTTTTCTGCTGAACTAGTTTCACATCATGGGCTCGAGTTGCTTTGCGGTCTAGAAGTGTCTGGCGCAGGAACGACAACCCGCATCGACTCACAGCAGTTCATGCACGCGGGACGGTCCCTCGCTTCCACCACAAGGCCGAAAAAAATGGTTTGGTGGTTTTCATTCTCCTTTTTTCGTTTGTTGCGATAACGTGCTTGTTGAATGGGAAAAGAAAAGTATTGTTGAAACGGAAGAGCAAGCGCGAAAGGAAGCGAGCATTCGCCTTGCTCGTTCCCCCCTTCCCAGAAATTTTTTTGCTCCGGCGCTTTTTGAGATGGAGAGTTTCGTCAATGAATGGACTTTTTGTGTGGTCGTCAAAGAGGTATTCCCTGTAATTGTTGCTAATGCAAGTGCCGTTGATCCCATGAGGTCATGATCGTGTGTTCTTCGTTGCAATAGAAATAGTTCATGCCTGATGGGAAATCATCGCTTGCCCCCTGACAGTAACCTGGAGAGCCTCTTTCTCCTTGGCTTCTCCTCGGTATGGTCGCCATCAGCGCTTGAAGAGCTGGGACTTGTTGAACTGGCCTCGGATGATGTTCGATCTCGAATTGACATGCTGACAGCACCTATAATGTCCTCCAACCGCACATCGTCCTGAGGGGATGTTGTCTGGTATTGGGGATCAAGTATTTCTGTGAATTTCGAAGGCATTGTACCTAGTGACTGTAAAGAACTTTAGGCGGGGCGGAGGATGTGGCCTCGTGTTGTGGGTCTTGTGTGTTGTGCTCTATATTTCGCTGAGATCAAGAAACGAATGCTATCAGTAGAACAAAGGAATCGAAACAGGCTCTGCGGACGGCGAAGGCGGCGATGATATAGGGGAGAAGGAAACTCGGGTCCGCAGTGCTCTAGTATTTAATATTGTTCCTTCCTCTATCCCCTTTCGTCCATGGCACACGATCAAGTTCCGCCTATTCAGAATTTGCGCTCGCGTCGGTTTCCCCCTGGTTGAGTGTTTGGAAACCCAATAGAAGGGCGGGTGGCTACGACGCCGCCTCGTCATTCCCCTCCTTGCGAATGCTCCCCCGGATAGAGTGGATGGAAAAGATGTCTAGACCCATGTCAGAACCCAGAACCGACTCAACCGAGGCCGCTTGGAGGTGAGCCATCCCCGTGGAACCCACCCATGGGTGCCACCGGTCCCTAGGGACCAATTTTCAGGGTCTCATGTGTGGCTGATGGTGACCCCCAGAGCCTGAGAGGTCAGAGATCGACCACATGGGTGGCGGGCGTTGCAGGGGATATTCAAGGAAGACAGCAACCGTCACGGCAAATGGTGCTTGTGTAACACGTTGAGGCGTACGAGTCCGGTGTTCAAGCCACGTAGGACAGGATGAAGATCGCAAATTCAGTGACCACGTTGAACTCGGATTCGCTTGCGAAGTGCCGAGTGTCCTCCGCGCCACCAAACGTTCTCATGCATCTCGTCCTTGGATGGATGGATGGATGGATTGATTGGCGGTTGGTTGGCCGGTGGTCTAAGCAGCGCTGGGCGCAATGCACACAATAACACTCCGTGTTTTGGGTTGACCTTCCAAGGTTCTTGGGTTTGGCCCTTTGGGAAAGGGAATCAAGTCGACTTGCCGGTTTGGGCTCGAGTTTGCCTCCCGGACTGAAACCCCCTTTGAGTCGCTGTCCGAACTAAGGTATGTTCAGTCCGAACTCCTCCGCGTTTTTGCGCCTTGTTATTATTGCCTATCCGGCTGACAGAGCCACTCTTCTCTAAACCTACTTGTAGGATGGTGGCCATTGCGGTGATCCGCCTCGTGACTATTACTTTCAGGCGGCGCGGAAGCGCAGCAGTACGAGGGGCCAAAAAGCTACCTAGGCACTGGGAAATTCTCCTGTTTGTTCGCATCAAAATTCATTGAACTCTGTTTCTCGTCACTCACGGGTCGGCGACCAAAGCTGTGGTCTCCTCAGGACGACATTGAGCTGTCCTCGTGCAATGAACAGCTAATAATGCACATGGCAAGAACTCTGATAGTCCGTGGTCCGCGTCCTGCCCCTCCTGTGACGCCTCGGGTGCCTATTTGTGGCATGAAGGAAGCAGACCAAGCCTCATCATCCAGAATTGCCCGGTTGTTATGAATGATCAATTCCCCATGTAGACTCGTGACTTGCGGAACGTGACCGATTTCCTGGAGGATGGCTGTGTTTGCATATGGGAACCCACTACCTGTAGCCACCCCGTTCGGCGACAATTGAGCAAAGTCATAGCGCTCGTCGCATCGAATGTGATCTCTCAGTACCAAAGTAGACCAACTTGTTGCAGTTGGTATTGCTCGACGGGCTGCGACGTCATCAGCTGCTTGGAGGATCGCATGGATTTCCCCTTTCGCCAGCATCTTGGTGGTGGTCCAGCTTGGGCCGACAGGAATGCATTTCGGTGTCTGCCCACCAGCGAGATGTCTGTGTCTGAGCATGTGCCCCCGGCGCAGAAACACTGTAGCGGCTTCATGACCAACTGTTGCGGGATCACGAATCCTCAGTGTTCCTCTGCTTCTACGGCATGTCACCGAGTTTAATCCTCCATTTTGGTGTCGGGTCCTTCGCCGTTCATCTCGACTCCTTTAGCCGCAGATATCCACAGAACGTTGTTACATCTAATGGCCCAAGTGGTCAGACTCTTTTCTCACAATTGCCAGCACCGCGTGGGACTCTGTCGGCCATACCTGATGAGCACCTGGCCCAAAGTACCGGTGTGTTTCCTGTCAATATACTCTTCTGTATTCGAGAGCTGGATATTCATGTATGAGTCGACACTAATGAGTCGGCCTTTGTATTCGGTTTGACCCCATTTTAGACGGATGATGACTTCGTCGTTGATCCTGCAACATAACGTGTCAATGGACGTATTTAGGCAATTCGAGGGGTGCCCGGCAAGGGGGAAGTGCTCGGCGCACTTTGACACAAGGGCGCAACAAAGACGTACAAGCTCTGGAGTAGAGGGCGCGGGTTTATGGGGGTGAACTGCGAAAATGTTAGAGAGGTCGCAAAAGCTGCCCACATTTCAACTTACATTCATTTTGCTCGAACTGCTGGAGTGGAGGCCGAGCGGGTCAAAGGAAGGGCGCAGAACAATCAGTTCTCATTGAGGAGTTGACTCCAGGTGATGTTTTGGTTCAGCAGCTTGGATCGCAGTCGGCCATGCTTCGAATTCAAGTTTGGAGTGAAAATGTTCTGCCAAGAGGCGGTGAAACTGGCTGCCCTTGCATCCCAAAACATCGAGCAGAAGGCTACATCACGTGGTAAAATCACGTGCACTCGAGGTCCTTGCAGACGTCCCCCTATTGGTCCATCATCTCGTCGAGCCTTGCCAGTTCGCGCCACCGAGGACGCATGTCCTTGGATGAGAAGAAGTCCCTGCTCGATAAGTATGTGCTCGATCCCACGGCCCGGGATTTGCAAATCCAGGAGCTGCTCACACAGCCGGATGAGCCAGCGATCATAGCCATCCTCTTCCTTTCTCAGATAGCTGTTGTGGAGAATCCGACCTATTTCAGCAACTACTTCACACCATATATCCAAGAACTATATTTCGATCCTCGATGCGCTGAGCCACCCGTTCTCAAGGGGAACTTGTCACGTTCAGTCTCCAGATATCAATGTCGGGCCGATCGTGGCTCCCCGATACTTATCGCACCCGGCGGACATGGAGATCCAGGAGCGCGCCGTCATGTTCACGAAGAAACTGGGTTTGACGGAGCCGCTGCGGTCTGCGGTCTTCGTGCCTGGTGGCACGCAGATGCCAGAAACTGTTCCCGACGACCTAGACAAGGCCAAGGAGGTTGCTCGAAGACGTGTCATCTCATTGATGCCAGCATCTTCCCGCTCGAGCCGCCGGGTAACTGCCAGACAACTGGGTACGCGGTGGCAGGGAAGGCCGCTGACTTAATTAAAGAGGGGCAAAAGGTCGAAGGCTATCCAGCTTTGTCGTCCACTTCTCAAGCGTCAAGCCATTGTCATATAAGAGATATCGATCAAATATATTCAGCTACCACTATATCGTTACTGTCCACTGGGCCAAGGCGGCGTACATCCTTATGGGTGCCATCTACACTTGATTGTTCTCATCGACCGAGGGCTTCTTCGTTTCGTCAGCACGGCTGGCATCGACCTTTGCTAAGCTCTCTTCGTGGAAGGCGTCCACCACGGTCGATTTGAATTTCCTGGCGGAGACCTTCTGGTCGAATAGAACGTCCAACTCAGCGAATGTCCGGCCCTTTGGCTCGGGAAGACGGAAGTAGCAATACGTGGCACAGAGGAAGCAGAGTCCTCCCCAGAAGAAGCCTGCCTTACCTCTCCACTAGATCGCGGTTAGCATGTGCACTTCGCCAGGGTCTGCTTCTGGTCAATTACTTACATTCCACGCCGATGGATTGATCATGTATGGGATGATGACGTTGTTGACCAGGCCAATCAAGTTGTAGGTGTTTCTCGCTAGCACGACAGTCTTGGTCCGGAGTCGGTTGGCTGGCATCTCTGCCACCAGGGAGTAACAGACAGAGCCCACGGCCAGGTCGTAGAAGAACGTGTACGCCAAGAGCATACCTCCAATCGCCCAGCTTGCCTTGTCGTTCGAAGACGGTGCGAGGGAGATGAAACCGATGATCATCATGAAAAGACACTGCAGCGAGAGTCCGGCAATATATAGCGTGCGGCGGCCGAAGTAAAGCATGAGGCCCCAAGAGAGAATTGTCCCGATCGCTCCAAGGGAGTATTGAACCATGGCCAGGTTAAAGGCGGCCGTCGTGCTCAGGCCAGCCTGCTGCATGAAATACGTCGAGTAGTTCATGAAGGCCGCGCCCGAGAGATTCTGGATGGCAAAGACGACGCAAGTAATCTCGGTGCGGCGAAGGTTCACGCCCCTGAAACAGTCCCAGTAGGTGGTGCCGACTTCGGTTTCCTTCTCGATCTCATTGGTGTACACCATCATGGCAATGGTCTCTTCAGGATTAAAATCGTGGTCATGTCTGCTGGTCAATCGCAACAAGGCCTTTTTCGCGTCCTCGTTCCGCCCTTTTCGCACAAGCCACCTTGAAGATGTCAGCGAGCATTCTTGGCTAGAAACAGTGCGTGCGTACCAGGGCGACTCTGGCGCGAGGAAGACGCCAATGGCCAAAGGTATTGGCCAGGTCCATTGCAGCGAGAACGGGATGCTGGGTCATGTTAGCACACTGTCCAATGCCAGCCTCCATCTGGTCACATGCCGGTATCCCCATTGGTCATTGCGGTCGAGGAAAGCCCGTAAGACCCCCTGTCCCAAGAGCGTTCCAATGACCCAGCACAGATTCACATATGTTGTCAGATAGGCACGCAACGCCACCGGACACACCTCGGACGCGTAGACTGTTGAAGTTGTCTGAAATATTCCCCAGGGGATGCCCAAGAGAATCTCGCCAGCCTCCAGCATTTGGATGTTTTGTGCGAAGAAGGGCAGGAAGATGAAGCATGTCACGGCAAAGAGGCTGGCCAGCAAGGTTTTGCGGTAGCCATATCTCTCACAGACAATCCCGTTCAGGGTCAGACCCAGAATCTCTCCTGTTGCGGCGCCATTGGTAAGTCCAGCTTGCCAGGAGGCCGTCAACTGGTAGGACCCATCTGCCTGGCGCACGCCGTATTTTCTCTGGAAAGCCGGCATGGCGAAGAAGCCCTGCATCAAATTCAACTGGAAGCCTTGAGATATTTTTAGCGAGGCGAGACCCAAGGCCAGACGGGAGAGGGTGGCGCACCTTCCATGACAATGGTGGCCGAGATGATAATAGAAAAGAGTGCTGCCGTAGGATACAGCCGGAGACTCTTCCACAGTGACATGTGGTGCTCCTTGTTGGTGGCCTCCTGGGCCTTCCTGATCAGGTCGGTAGCATCCTGGTTTCGAGTCGCAAGCTTTGTGTACGCAATGTCCTCGGTCTGCACGACGGCCTTTTTGTCGAGGCCATCACCGACGCCTTCGAGATGTATACTCATATTGTTGGCTGCACCAAGCCAATTACTGGGACCAGAGAACCGAATGTCTCGCTGCGTGACTGTGAATACTTGGGTCTGTTCAATGGTCTATGCCGTATGAGGAAATATATCAGCCAGGGGTTTTGTGGAGAAAGTCTGGAGAAGCTGGGGGAGTGGAACGCCTTCATGCTGTCGAAACGTGGACCAGTTATGTACCCCATGGAGTCGAATTCGCAGCCAGTCATACTCGAGCGGCGCTTCGGAGGAGCATGTGGCGCATCAACGGAACGCCTTGTGCGCCTCTTCAGTTCATCGCGGACCTAATTGTCCGTTGCGGTCTGTTTTGTACGAGATATCACCGGACCCTCGTGTCCGGTCTCTGTGTGGGCCCACAGTTCGAGAATACCGCTCGCTCCGTACCGTTGGAAAGGGGATCGCAAATCGGGCGCGAAGAGGCGAGCTCAGCACGGTTAATGAGCCATGGGTGACATGGCTACAATATCTTGTTGGGCCCTCGCTTGGACGGTGCCTCGTCTGAGGCTCACCAGAATCCTTGTACCGACACCGAATTACTGAAGAGCAATGGGTTCAGCAGGGGTGAGGATTTTGTCGCACGAGTCAAGCCGCCGTTTGCTAAGTATTCTGCCCAGGAGCGCAATCCGTCATTTGTCCTTCGTGCAATTGGACAGGCATCCCTTGAAGACAAACCGATCCCTCAGCTCAAAGACCCGTGGGATGTACGCATCCATATCGCACAAACCGGAATCTGTGGCTCTGACCTACATTTCTACGATGAAGGTCACATCGGTGGTATGTTTCTGCGTGTCCGTATATGATGTTGTGAGGTGGCTGGGGTAGATGATGAGTGCTGACTGATGTAGATTTCGTCCTCACCACCCCCATTGTCCTTGGGCACGAGAGCTCTGGAACGGTTGTAGAGGTTGGGTCCGCCGTGAAGAATTTGGCCGTTGGGGACAGGGTCGCTATTGAACCTGGAGTGCCCTGCCGACAGTGAGCATGCGTCACCCTCCCTCTGATATGTCGAGACTGATGTGGAAGCATAGCTGTGATTACTGCCGGTCAGGGTCCTACAACCTCTGTCCAGACACCGTCTTTGCCGCCACGCCGCCCTGGGATGGCACTCTCTCCAAGTATTTCCTCGTCGCTTCAGACTACTGCTACAAGTTACCCGCGCACCTGGACATGGAACAAGGGGCCATGGTTGAGCCTACGGCTTGTGCAGTGCAGATGACCAAGGTTGGTGGCGTCCGTGCCAACCAAAATATTGTCGTCTTTGGGTGTGGCCCGATCGGGGTTTTGTGTCAAGCCGTCTCAAAAGCCTATGGAGCGAAGACTGTCATCGGCGTCGATATCAACCAAAGTCGACTTGACTTTGCGCGAACTTTTGGTGCGGACGGGGTGTTTCGGCCACCGAAGAAACCCGTGAGCTCCGCACAGAGCGACATGGAATGGAGTGAGTCGGTGGCCAAGATGATTCAGTCGCAATTTGCCCTTGGGGAGGGCGCGGACGTGGTCATCGAGGCGACTGGTGCAGCGCCCTGCATCCAGATGGGCGTCTTCGTCACGAAGAAAGGAGGAACCTATGTCCAGGCGGGTATGGGCCAGGACAATGTTGATTTTCCCATCACAATAGCCTGCCTGCGAGACCTGACAATCCGGGGCTCCATCCGGTATACGACAGGCTGTTATCCGACTGCCTTGGATCTTGTCGCCAGTGGCAAGATCGATGTCAAGCGGTTGATCACGAACCGGTTCTCCTTCGAGGATGCGAAGGAAGCATTCGACCTGGTGAGGAGAAGGGAAGAAGGCGTCATCAAGGTCGTCATTGAGGGTGTCAGAGATTAAATATATAGTGATACAGCGAACCTGTGCCGTCGACGTTCTAGACCGAAGTTTTGGAACGGCAAATTCGACTAGCGCACCTCTTCGTATCTGGGCCCATGGAGATGCCAGGCTCTCGCCGTTGACTCCGCGCTCGCACATACTCTTCGACACCCCGACTTGCCCGCAGAGCTAAAGGTGTGAGTGACGGGATTGCCAACCCAAGTTAAAGACAGTCACGGTAGTTACGGGCCAGCCCTTTTAGGCCTTTGGTTGAAGGCCTCGGAACAACGCTAGTAGATACCGAGCACCTAGTATAGTCACAGTACTCGTACCTTGTAGAATTCACCATGTCCCTCCACTGAGTCGCAAAGGAACCTAAGATCAGACACTAAAATACGAAAGCCCTTGCCAAGCCAGTGGGAGAACTCGGCCTCAAAAGAGGACTGGATCCCGCCCGCCTTTGACCCCGACCACCTCGACACCCTACCGACGATCTCGGCTCATTGCTATTTATGTACCTAGGTATCCAACGCACGAACGGCAAATCCTGCACCAATGTCTCGCGTAAGTGAGAGAGAAGTCGGCGACGGGCTTCACACTCGAGCCGCAAATGTTGCCGCCAGAGCTTGTACAGAATGTAGACGAAGAAAGTCCAAGGTCAGTCTCAGACCGATGCTCACCCTGACTCGATTTGTTTAACCCAAGCGACTGACTGCCTCGCCGTGCAGTGCAACCGATCGATTCCCACATGCTCGCTGTGCGATAAGTTCCGACGAGGCTGCTACTATGCAAGAGACCAGCGAAGTCCCCCCATTAGACAGTGAGTCCTGAAACTTGTTGGCAGACATCCGCCATATCGAGGTATCGAAACGCGGCGCTGACACGTCCGCTGGATAAAGGCGCTTATTCGAAATGGAGCAGGAGCTCGCGCGGACCCAAGCGATACTGAGGGAAGCGACAAGAGGTTCTCCTCGTAGTCAGCAGCGCGTCGATGACCATACGTCAAGCTCCCCCAAGACGACTGGAACAGGCGCTTCACTCGACCTGAGCAACCTGACTTCCTTCCAGGACCAGACAATGTTTTCGATGTCTGATCAAACCTTATCAACCAGTTTTCTCGTCCAGGACTCCGCCAGTGTGAGCAACTCGGATCAACCACACCAGCAGCGGCGCCATGATCCTGCGGAGCACATGAACGAGGTCCAGCCAACCGTGAATGGTGACGTCGAAGTCGAAAAAGCAATTGACCATGTCCTCTCTTCCTCTCGCTCGACTAAGAAGCCTTGGGTGTCTCTCGAGAAGGGGCCGCCTTCCGGTGATTTCGACTGGGACGAAAGGAATGAGCTGCAGACGGCGAACAACTTCGTGGATGGAATGGCCGCTCTGACCAGCGAGTCCAACGGAGGAGGATATTTAGGTGAGATCCTAGAGACTCAGATCGTACTATTACGCCTCGAACGGTGTGATTGATGATTCCCAGGAGTGGCTTCGGGTGCGGCTATGCTGCGATTGACGGGAGCCTCCGACCAGAGTCCTGCCCGAGATCAAAAACGAGCCTCGACGACGATTCCATACGCCATTACATCATTGTCATTTTTGGAAGGGTTTCTGGATGCATACTTTATGCTCTTTCATCGGTCCTACCCGATTGTTCACGAGGCGACGTTCCGAGCGCAATTCATGGAGATGGTCCCCCGTCCGCGGGGTCAGGCCTGGCACGTCTTGCTGTACGCCATGTGTGCGATAGGAGCTTGGACCTCTGCCACCCAGCAATCGGACATCGACCTTGGGCTCTTTGAAGCTTCCAAGAGTAGGATGTCCAGCGATATGCTGGAGACGGGCAATTTAACACTGGTCCAAGCCCTGACTCTGATTGCTAACTACGTCCAGAAGCGCGACAAGCCGAATTCTGGCTATAACTATACTGGTCTCGCTCGGCGAATTGCAATGGGCATTGGGCTTCACAAAGAGTTTCCCAATTGGCAGACGAGTTTATTGACTCAAGAGATGAGGCGCAGAGTCTGGTGGTCGCTGTACGTGCTCGATGTCGGAGCGATAATCACCTTCTCCAGGCCTTTGGACTTCCCGGATCGAGGGATTGAGACCGAGTTGCCCCTGAACGTTCATGATGCGGTAAGTTTCCCTACGAACCCTCCCACTTGGAGACTCGAATTTACGCCGACAGGATTTCACCGCCCTGACACCACAAAAGCCTTCCTCAGCCAACGAGACGACGCTGTATTCCCACCTTCGAGCGCAATCGACATTTCACCTTGCCACTTGCCAGATATACTCGTGCATCATATCCACTCCTTACCCGTCACCTGCGGATCTTCTCCAGCAAGATGACAGTCTCATCGGAGCTTGGCTTTCAGGGTTGCCCACATATTTCCAGGAGCACAGTCCGCAGCCTCCAAGATACGCACTTTGCCATTCCATACTCAGCTGGCGGTATCGCAATTTTCGTATCCTCATGTATCGCCCATTCCTCGTCCGACGGCAGATGGCTCGAGCGCAAACGGTCTCAGTCGATTCTTCAGAGGACATGCACTCCGAGGAGATGGCCATCCAGCGCTGCCTTGATGCGGCTCGAGAGTCGATCTCTCTCATCTCAAAGTTCTGGGACGAAAACGAGAAAACCATGATGGCCTCGTGGTACAGCCTTTTTTTCCTCTTCCAGGCTATCCTGATCCCCGTGATTTGCCTTCGCAACGACCCTCAAGCACCGGAAGCGGAGGGATGGCAACAGCAGGTTTTGGTCGCCATTCGAGTGATGGAGTCGATGCTGCAGGTGAACCCGACATCGGAGCGATGCCTCCGCGTGGTGAGATCCTTGACGAGGGAATACCTGGGCGCAAGCGGCGGCTGGGGAGGGCCGACTGAAGAGTCGCCGCAGACCCAGCTCAACAATCTATATCCACTAATGTGGCCTACGTTGGAATCGGCACAATTTGACGGGGTCGATGCCATGCTGTAAGTCCTTGCCGTAAACCAGTCTGGATGACAGATCGCGGCCAAAGACTAACGGAGATAATTACAGGCAAGAATCGATTATCACCGACTTCATGAACCAAATTCCTGGCTTTTATTGAGCGTTGTGTTATTCCTGCTCGTCAAAGCGAGCTATTCGAGATCTTGTTTATGGCAATGTGTATCCACCATCGATGACCAGGTTTGCTCCAGTCATGTAACTGGATGCATCTGATGCACAAAAGACATATGCCTGAAGGGAGCTGTCAGTTGATTCCTTGCTTGTTGACAATGCAACAGAACATCACCCACCCCTTTCAACTCGTATGGCTCGCAGTTGCGCCTGGCTGGCACCATCTGCCTCCAAATCGCCCGTGTCTCGGCCGAATGCATGCCTAACATTTCTGTCTCGATGAAGCCTGGAGAAATGCAATTGACCCGGCAGAAATCGATCCACTCGACCGCTAACGATTTGGCCAGATGGACCAAGCCCGCTTTTGAAGCGTTGTACTTGGTAGTGTCAGAAGAATTTCCAGCCGCACGAAAACGTTAGTGGCTGAACATACCGCAGCCTGTTTCTGGGGCACATTCACGAGCAGTGCACTGACTGATCCGGTGAACACAATGTTTCCCGAGCCCTGGGCTCTGAAGATCCTAGCAGCTGCCTGTGCTGTATAGTATGCTCCATTCAGATTCACGTTGATCATGTGGCTGAACTCTTCCGGCGTGCAGTCTTCGGCCGGGTAATGTGCAGCAATCCCGGCGTTGGCCACGAGGATATCCAGCCTTCCAAAATCATCGACAACCCGCTTCAGAGTCTTCTCGATGGCCACCGCGTCGGTCACGTCTGCGGCGTAAGCTTTGCAGGCAATGCCGTTCTCTGCGGCTACCTGTGCCGCCTTCGCCACGGCATCTTTGGTAGTGGAGTAGAGCAGGGCAACCTGGGCAGGAGGAAGTCAGATTCGAGTCCATCAAGAGGCGAGCTTCATCGACGTACGTTCGCCCCAGCTTCGGCTAAACCGCGAACAACTTCCAGCCCAATCCCTCGTGCACCACCTGGAGGTCGTCAGCAACAGCATCGCTCTCCAGTTCACTTGGCGCACCTGTCACTGCAGCGACCTTTCCTGTGAGATCAAACGCCTTGCGGACATTGCGGTTCTCTACCGTTACGAGCACCATGATGAATATTGCCTCGTCATCTCGAGCAGCGAGATTTTGCGACTGTCATTCTCCAT
The DNA here is from genome assembly GCF_000836435.1 of Fonsecaea multimorphosa CBS 102226. Lineage (NCBI taxonomy): Eukaryota > Fungi > Ascomycota > Eurotiomycetes > Chaetothyriales > Herpotrichiellaceae > Fonsecaea > Fonsecaea multimorphosa. The sequence continues at coordinate 520,321 of NW_015971645.1, forward strand.
TCTGATTTATGGCCAGAAAATGAGCTCCTGCTCGCCCGTTGGGTCCTCGTTCAGTAGTAGTCTGCTCTCTGCCTGCTTCGGCTTCCTGTTGGCGATGGACGCAATTGACCCTCACCTCAGAGCCCGGGTCCGCATCTGCAAATCGTGGGCGACGGCAAGTTCGTCCGACCACGGATTTTTACCTCCGCTGGACGGACCGGATTGTCCGGTGCGCCATCTTGCTGGAAGGACCGTCCATGCTGAACCGGTGAGAATGCTTGCTCGCAAAGCAGTTGCATATCATCGCCCGGATGAGCAGAGACACATCGCCTCGATGCATGCTGGCGTAGCTGTCACATGATTTTCATCGCAACGAAAAGAATCTGCACAAGTTCGAGGCTACGTTCCTATGGATGGTCCCACCAACGAGACGGAGACATATAAATCCACTGCACGTATCATCAAGGAGCAAGCGGCGTTATGTGGACGGTCGAAATTCCTCGTCGCCATCGCTGGAGCACCCGGGTCGGGGAAGAGTACAATTGCTGGGGAAATCGTGAAGCGAATCAATTCCGAAGCAAGCGATTGTACAAACCGCGGTATTGTTTCGTCGCTGGGAGAGGGTTCCAACAAGGGGAAACCGCATTTGTATAATTCGACTGCGGCGCCGATACAAAGCTCTCAGGGCATTGGCGCCATTGCCGTCAGTGTTGGCATGGACGGATTTCACTACCCACGTTCCCATCTCGACGCCATGCCTAACCGCGAGCAAGCATACCGGCGCCGCGGAGCCCCGTGGACATTCGATGTGGACGCGCTGCTGATATTCGTTCGCCAACTGAGGCAATGGGCGGATGGGGAGTCGTGTATTTCAGATGCGACGTCTTCAACCTTACGAGAAGCAAGTTGCGCAATCGACGAGGGCAGAAATCAGCCACGCCCCCAGCTGACTGCGCCCTCTTTTTCTCACGCCATCAAGGACCCTGTTCCGGATGCTATTTCTATTTTCGCCTCAACCACCATCGTCATCCTGGAAGGAAACTATCTCCTCCTGGACGAGGACAAGTGGCGAGACATATCCGCGCTCGTGGACTTTCGAATTTTTGTGGATGTGGATTTCCAGCTGGCGAGGATGAGGGTGGCAAGACGGCATGTGCAGGCGGGGATTGAGGCGTCGCTTGAAGGGGCGCTGGGGAGGTTCGACGGAAATGATCTGGTCAATGGAAGGCTCGTGCAGGAGAGGCTTTGTCGTGACGCAGTGGACTTGGTAGTCGTGAGTAAAGATCACTGATTCAAAAATCGAGTGAGTTGCTACTAGGCCGTGAAGAATTGTCCAAAAAAGGGTCGTTGGAACTCAAGCGTCTGCGGCTGTCTTGTTGCTGAGGAAGTCTTAAGATGCCAGTACGCCGGAATGATTCCACACAGCGGAGCGGGATGTTTTCCAAGTTTTATATTCAGATCTCAGACCGGGCGGCCTTTTCTTGTATAGTATTCATTCGACCAACATGCGATCCAGTCTAATCAATGGCCCCTCGAATCTCGACGTTTTACCAGCAACAATAGCCCCCGTCGACCACGACATCTGTCCCCGTGGTAAACGAGCTCGCGTTACTCGCTAGCCACAGATATACACCCTTGAGCTCCTTTGCGTCTGCTTCGCGATGCATCGGCGTCAGTCGATGCCACTGGTCCTTCATGTCGCGAGAACAACCGCCCGAGATGGCCGTGTCGATGTATCCCGGGCTTACGGTATTCACGCGAGCGTTGAAGCTGGTCCATTCGGCGGCGAGAGACTTGGAAAGGTGGATTACAGCCGCTTTGCTGGAGTTGTAGCAGGCCTGTTTTGGGGAAAAAACTTCAATTAGTCTCTCTTGTCTTTTTTTTGGACTCTGCTTCTTCAAGGGAATGGTTCCGTATATACCTGCTGTTGCGGCGTGTTTGCGATATGCCCACTCATGCTGGCCGTGAAGATGAGATTGCCGCTTCGCTGTCGCCGGAAGATCTCGCCCGCCACTTTTGCACAGTAGTACGCGCCGTGCAAGTTCACGTCCATGACCTGGTGCCAGTTCTCGACCGGGTCGTCGATGCCCCCGGCCGGTCGGGAAATGCCCGAATTCGCGACCATCACGTCCAGTCGGCCGAAGTCTGCGACCACGGCGGCGACCTGGTCGCGCACCTCGGCGTAGTTTTCGACCGCGCACCTGTACGCCTGACACTTGACGTGGAAGTCGGCGGCGATCGTGGCCGCCAGGGCCGAGGCGTTTTTGGCGGCGTGATAGAAGATTGCAACGGCGCAGCCAGCCTCGGCCAGGGCCCGCGCAACTTCGTAGCCTATGCCTCCCGACCCACCCGTGATGATGGCGACCTTGCCCGTCATGTCAAACATCTTGAACACACTGTCGGGGACGACTGGGCGCGGCCACCGTGTGTTGTTGGTCGAGAAAGGGCTGGACGCCTTCCAGCTCAAAGCGCTGTTGTTGGTCTCGGCGCCATTCGTATTGGGTGCTTCTGGGATGGAGCCCATGATTCAGAGTCGACAAAAGGCTTAATCTGGGGGATATTACTTGTGGTGGGTTTGAAGTTGATCGGCTCAGGGGGGGTTGGGAAAGAGACAGACACCACCTTCAGTGCCTCATACGCTCGTTATAGACAACGAGGCTATCCAGTACTAACCTTCACTGGGGGGTTTGCCGTTTACATACCCCGTCCTCCGCTCCGTCCGGTGGCTTAAGCAACGCTCCATACACTCCGCTCCAGAATGTGCGCAGCAAGACAGGTAGGAATACAATAACAGACGATATGGTGCAAAGTAGGCGTCTGCCCAGACCATTTGAGGCGGATAACGGACAGTAATGTCCGGGGCACGAGAATCCGCGGCCGGGTTACTGTATGTATCTACCGCCCTTGGCGCAATTCAACCCCGAAATGTTCGCACTGGCAATGATTGGACCCAATCGATGATTCCAGCCCAGCAATTCACGGGGCTCTCCCCAATGTCGGCCAGAAGGCTTTCGTCGACCGGCCGGTCACGAACGGGGTGCTCGAGCTGTCTGAGCGCCAGCCGTAAGTGCGATGAAATCAAGCCCACCTGCCGCGCACCCTCTTAGATCTCCTCGCCTCGGCAGGCTCAGGCGCAGACACGTTCCAGCGACTGGAGGAATGGCAACCGGACGAGACGCTGGCACCAACGACACTGCTGCCACCATGCACACTTGAGATCTGGCATGCATACCGACTGGCCGCCCAATTGTGTGTTGCCGTCCGGGACTTGCATCCCATGCAGCTTCAGAAGAACACCCCGCACAACACCCGCATTCTCGATCAGTTGTGGCAGATCGTGGAGCGATACTGGCTACGTTGCAGGCAAACTTCGTCGGAGAATGAGCGCCAGGTGATTTGGCCCATAGTTGTCGCCTCGTGCTTGACGGAAGAAGACACGAGGCTCGCATTCGCGGAGACCGTGCTCTCGGAGCTGTTTCCAAACGAGACTCTATTTTGTGCTTCGAACCTCAAATCACTTATGCAGGAATTATGGTCCAGACGGCGACAAGGACGATATACGACCTTAGACAGCCTTGCGCGAGAGTGGAAGGTGGAGCTTGGATCTGGTAACAGGAACGAGGTGGTACCACTGCTCCATGCCCTTGTTAAATTTAGATCAGGTACTACATGACTTTTTTTTGGCGTCGCAGGCCGTGACCTGAATCTTTTCACTTACAGCCTTAACAAAGTATAATGAGAGATAAGGACACCCGCCGCTGTTGAGGAGCGGCTTTAGAGACACACATATACCGTGTACGGCTCAAGTGGATAATGGCGTCTGTCTATATGCGAGCTCGTCACGCCAAAAGCCCAGGGCGATAAAGCTTTAATCACTTCAACGTCGTTGACATCCCCACCCTCTCTCAAAGCACACACATACACACAAAATCTCTCAAGGCCCGCCCATCTTCATGCCCACTTATCTTCAGGCCCACTTGTCGTTCTTACGAGTGACCTTGAGATAGTATCCCGCAGTGGCATTCCTCCACTTCTTGCCCCAAACCGCAGAGGATAAGAAGGTCATGTAGACGGCAAACAACATCATGGCGATGCCTATGCAGGCGTTTTTGGGACCACTGGCATTGATCCAGGGTCGGATGGAGAAGGACAAGGCACCCCCGACGGTATTGCGGAGGAAATTGATCATCTGGACGGATTCGTCGAAGATGTCGCTGTACGAGTCGAAGGCGTAGGTCATGGAGACGGGGATCAGGTTGTTTGCGGCGATGCCGATCAGCGTGAGGCCGAGGCACGAGACGATTCCAGTGCAGGCCGTAGTGGGCACCCAGTCCGTAACATGAGGATGCCGCCGGCGCAGCAGAACGGGACGGGGAAAAACGCCCACAGTCGATGCTCGGGCTCGGTCACGCCCTTGTTGCGACGCGCCAGGCGGAGAACGAGCCCGTCCGCGCCCAACCCTCCCAGTACCGCACCAATGACGTTGCCAATCACGAGAGCCACGAACATGAGCCCCATGGTGCCAGCGCTGAAGTTGTAGGGTGGGATGGAGAAGAAGCTCGCCTGGGCGCTGAAGATGAAGCTGGTCAGGAAACTCTTGAAGCTGACGATGAAGCTGGCCCAGGCCACGGCGGGGAGTCCGACGTACGGGAACGGCGAGACGACAAGCTGCCAGTACCCTTGCTTGACGGTGGGATCCTTTGTGATCAGCGCATGGCGATTGCGGTAGAAATGTGTCGGTATCCTTTCATCCACGACGTGGGAAGCCGTGGTAGGCCCATCTTCCGAGACTTCGGTGACGCTGGCGGCCCTGTCGGTGATGCTGGCTCCTTCCTTGGACGTGGAGAGACGGGCGAGACCGAGCTGCTCTGCGCCAGCGGGTGGCCGGACCGGTTTGCCCACGTGCACGGGAATATGTGATTGACGGGGGTAAAGAGTCTCTTCGGCGCTGAAGATGATGAGCAATGCGGAGATTCCCTGGAATATGAGCAAAGTATCTCAGCACCCAGCGCCATCCCTGCGAGTCGACGATGAAGCCACAGGCGATGGGCGGTAGGAAGTTCCCGGCTTGGAGAACAAGCGCGTATATCCCCATGTATCGGCCGCGCTGGTGGAGGAAAGAGATGTCCAGGAGACTGTTCTCATTCAGAGAGTAACTCGGGCTGGAGCCGAAGCCGGAGAGGACCATGTACGCCCACATCAAATCGATCGAATGCATCGCCGCCCCGAACGCGAGGCCGGCGAGCACGAGTACGGAGCCGATGATGTAAGGCAGCCGTCGTCCATATTTAGTGGCCATGGGCAGCGCGAAGAGGACGCCAATACCTCACGTGAAGGTGAGGACGGACTGAGTGTTGTTGAGGGCGGTGTAGGTCGTCGGGAATTCTTGCACCCAAAGATCCTAGGTTGGGGAAGTCTACGCAATTCTTCACAACGTGGACATGTCAGTTACAGCTACCCTTTCTCAGGAACGGAGGGAGAAGCACTCACGATGCATTGATCATGAAACACCAGAACAGGGTGACGGCGGACAACCAAGACTTGCGCCACAAAGGCCAGTTCTGGGGGTACATGGTCAGCTTTTGCTGAGCAGCAACGAGTGACGAAGAGAACACACCAATGGGTCATTGGGGTTTGTGGTCGGGGTTGGGATCAAAATGACGGTGCTGTTGTCCTTGCCCGTGCCATCTTCCTTCTCAGAGACTGCGAGCCAAGGCAGGTCGGTCAGCTCCAAGTCAATATAGACAAATTCCGGGTACTTACACTCCACGAGCTTCGTGGTTCCGACTGCTTCGATGCGGCTTTCAGCGTTGATAGACATATTGGCACCTCTGGTTCGTGAAATGGTCCCGGCAAAGCAGATATAGAAAGAGACCAAGACGGAGAGGAACAGGTCTTCAGGTAGACGCCGGGAAAGAAGCCGCAAAACTCCTGGAATGGTTCTCGTCTTGTATAGTCCACGGCCGTGACCATTTTGCCCTTGCCTTCCAACCTGGAACGCGGCTCACATTCACAACATTGATAAGGGTGGATCGGCACCGTCTCAGAGAGAGGCGTCGGGCAAGTCAAAGACATTTCCTTTTCCCTTGACACTTCGAAGTTGCGCTTTTGACTGAGGTCCCAAGTTCTTGGGGAAAGGATCTGGATTGGTGTGTTTGATAACTCTATCCTGAGCGCCCTGCCATCGGCGAAGTACCGAGTCCCTCGTACAAGTATGGTAGACGGAGAATTGCGCCGTGGAAGCTTATCCTTCTAAAATTTCCTGATGCAGTTAGCCTATAGAGCTATACACACGGCTCAGTCTCGCTTCGCTCGCAGATCAAAAGCTCAAGATTTTGTATCGGGTACGACAAACTCCATCATTTTCCATCACCATGTTAGCTAGGGCCCTTTGGAGAATTGACAAAGATGCTTCAATGATGGCTTAAACGATCAGCAGAGTCGTTTGCATTCAGACCCGCGTCTACGCTCCTTATCAATCATCTCTATCAAGTGGGGCCCAGCATCGGGAAGAAAGCGAGACCTAGAGTGCCTGGGTCACCTATATCACCTATACCTCCCTAGGTATGGAAACGACTATGATTTCCCATGCCGTGCATCACGTGTCGTTGCTCGACGGACCTGCGCACTCTTTTCGGGATATACAAGTATTGCCTCAATAACTCAACTTAGCCCAATAAGTCCTCGTCCCCAACCGGTACTCATAATACTGTGATTACAGTAACAGGGAACTCGACACGGCGAATAGAAAAGTTCTGAGAGTTCGATGCCGGGTTCTCACTTGCAATAGATCGAAGGACCATGGCACGGCCACCTTCAGAGCCTGACTATGCCTGGTCACGCCCTGGTGGCTTGGTCGAATTCTCGGGCGCGGAGCCTGGGAGCCTGGACATTTGGGTGTATTGCGACAAGTTCTCCTACAACCAAGGTGGATCAGTCTCCCTGAGAACATATTCAGCAGCTCCTGCATATGACATCGAGATCTTCAAGGATGGTTGTGAGCCTCGGTCCGTCTTCCATAAGAAAGGCCTGCCGGGACACCAGCACGAGACTCCGTCAGATGCCTACGCTGTCGGCTGCAATTGGCCTGAGGCACTGTCCATTCGTCTTGACGAAGAGACCTGGACACCGGGATATTACGTGGTCATCATTCGAGCAAGGGACCGCCACCAGCGAGTACGTGAGCGCGAGGGGTTTTTCATTGTCAAAGCCGAGAATCCCTCGGACGCCGACTTCGTGCTCATTCACACGACATGTACCGTCTTGGCCTATAACGACTGGGGCGGTGCCAATCATTACCGTGGGCTACCAGACGGGTATCAAAATGACACTCTGACGCCACTGTCAAGTACGCAACGACCGATTGCGAGAGGCATGATCCGAATTCCGGACAACGCACCTCGAGAAGGGACGGGCGACTTCATGCCGGGTCTAAATTGGACACCGCGATATCTCTCTCTGGAGTATTCGTGGTACGGGCGCTATAGCAGGCATTATGCTGATGCGGGCTACGCCATCTACGAGCGACCTTTTATCCTGTGGGCAGAATCTGCAGGTTATCAGATCCACCACCTCACTCAGACAGATCTCCAAGACTCAGCGGCATCCCCTCTTGATGGGTACCCTTGCGCCGTGATAGTCGGCCATGACGAGTACTGGACGTGGGAGCAACGTGACACAATCGACCAATTTGTGGACCAAGGAGGCTCCTTTGCACGCTTCGGCGGTGATTTTGCCAAGCAGGTCCGGTTGTCGTCCGATCTGAAAACGCAGTATTACTATGGTACGCCAGATCAGGACCCCGAGAGCAAGACAGATCCTCGACGGACCACAACATCTTGGGAGTGGCCAGATATTCAGCGCCCGGCCGCACAAACCGTCGGCCTCTGTGGACTGACGGGAGTATACGCGCGGTACGGTGTCGCCACTCCACGCTCTTCAGGGGGTTTCCTTGTCTATAGGCCTGACCACTGGGCGCTTCGAGGCACGCAACTCTTCTATGGCGACACCTTTGGAGGTAATCCCGTGAATATTGCCGCATTTGAGGTGGACGGCTGTCAATATACCTTTCGGCAGGGTCTGCCATACCCTACATTTGAGGACGGTGTCCCTTCCACACTGGAAATCATTGCCATGTGCCCTGCGGTCCTGGGCGAACAAGACCGCTGGAACGGCTCGGAGCCTATTGGTGGTCCTGTAAGGGACAAAATCGAGCTCATGCAAAGTCTCTTCAAGCCTGAAAAGGACGGGTCGACCAACATGCCCAAGTACCTCAAAGGGCTCAAATACGGCTCAGGCATGATTGCGTCTTTCACGCGCCAGAAGGGGGAGGTCTTTTGTGCCGGCACAGCGGAATGGGTCGTAGGTTTGAAAAAGCGCGACCCATACACGGAAATCATCACTAAAAATGTGTTGAACAAGTTTATCGGGAAGCCTGTACGTAGATTAGGGTGTCGCCTATGGCATCACACATATCAGCTCAATATCCTAGCAAAGTCACTACACGTAGGGGTAAGGTAGTCTATATCCTATGCCGTTCATGGAGGAAAATCAAGTCGTCGTAGGTCCACAGGGCGAGGAGTAGCGAGTCAGGCCCGAGCCATAAAGTTGTGTTTTGAGACATAGTTCTCCGCGCCCCGGATTTTGTCAATTCTCCTCTCTTACAACCATTGGCTTCAGTACGAGCCCATATTTTGTCCATCATGACATTCTGCCTGCCTCTGGTCGTCTCGGGATTGGGCGGTCTGGTCCTCGCCAGCTGTGAAATAACAGCGGAGGAAGCAGGAAAGACAGCTGCTGCCTAGGCGGGTGGAGGGGCGTGGTAGTTGTGAGGCTATTTCGCAGCCAGCAGGCCGAGACACACAGCGGGCGTAGGTATGTACTTGAAAGGGAAGAATCGAAGGAGGGAAGGGAAGAAGGGTGCCAAAGGGAACCGGAAGCAGATAGTGGATTTCACGGGCCCGAAAATGGAGTGCCACCAAGTTTCGCCAATAATAGATGCTGTATTGGGAAGAGGCGCGTAGAGGGGACTGCAGTAGAAATCAGAACGTAGAGGCGTGGGTGAGAAGAATGGTATGAAGAGAACGAGTCGTGAGCGCGCGTTGAAATAATTGCTTGAGCTGCCCAAGGGTTTTTGAGCCGCGCCGCAGCCTCGCTCCCCAAGCCTTGCTCCTAAACGAGGCTGAACTACGGCGCAATTACTAGTAATATGTGGGATTGACCTCGATGCCGAGCCTAACCTGAGATTCAAGCTCGCCGTATCTGCCATTTGATGTCTTTAATGCTCACTTCCTCACCGGCTTTCTCATCGTAGTCAAACCACTCTCCTTCCGACAAGTCAATACCCGTGAACTTCGTCCCAGACTCGATCCCCCTTGCCTCCCACTCCCCCTAAGCCGATCAATGTCAGAGGAAAGAAGATCTTACTGTGGGCGATCAACATACATCTGGCTTGAAATCCGTGAACTCAAGTCCTCGGCAATCGATGTCTATGATATTCTTTGGTTTTGCGGGAGAATTTTGCTCATATTTTGCTGGAGCTGCTTTGATCGAGGCGCTTGATTCTCTCTGTGCGGAAATGTACCCGTTAGCAATAAGAAAATCTAGCCGGATCCCACAATCAGCCAACTCGTCTCGTTCACACACCTTGCAGTTCTTGCATTTCCAGACAAAGTTCGCTTCTCCTCGGCTCCCGGATTGTTCGTTCATCTCCTGTATTTTGCGAGGTCAGATCGTACCTGGGCCGAGTGCACCCAAGACCACCCCAGCCAGAGCACAAGTCCATATCGAAGTCGTGTGAAGGCAGATCCAGGAGCGCTACACATGACAGAGCATCACAGTGACACGCTGTCCTGGGCGACCTTTGGAGAGAACTTACATGGCGGCTGACGCCCACCCAGTTTGCATGAATCTCGCGACATGATGTGCACTGGACTTTGAAAGTGTAATAGTACGGTGATTCAGCTGTATCAGAAGGTACGAGGTCGGTCACGCTGCATAAAGCCATTAGTGTCAAATGGAGATTCGCATACTGAGCGTCCTACCCTTCCAACTCCGCTGTCAGCGCTAATGCCAGCATTTGGACAATTCGACCAGGAACCTTTAGTGAAAGTTGAGCTCAGGGCGGTCTCAGATGGGCAATGAGGAAGTAACACGAATGTCGAATGATCGGACGCCCAAACTAGAAGATGTCGCTGGCGAAGGACTTGAGATATAATGCGAGGGCGAAAGAGAAAGCAAATCGACATTTGGACTCGGATGGCAAATAAGGTTAAGCGAAATACTTCTATTGGCTGCCTTGCCAACTGGAACTTGGTACTCAAGTAAGTTGGTTAGAAAATACCAGCCTCGCTTTATCAAAAAGAATCAACCATCTCTTCCTGGCTCTCTAGGCAAGCCAGATCCCTTCCGCCTCCTTCCCCTCCTCTTCGGCTTTCGCGATGGCCTCCCCGAACATGATCCCAGGGACATAAACAGCCCCTCCCACGATGTAGTAGACGCCCTCCTGCCTTTCGACATTGCGTAAGAGAAAGGGCAACGCACCACCCCACAGAATCCACACCATATCACCCGGTTCGATATGTTCGCATGCGGAGCCAATGTAGCCTCGGGCGGTCCGAAAGAGTCTCCTCCTATTGATATAGAGGCCATTGGGAAATGGGAGCTTCTTAAACGCCTCGTAGCTGCGCAGCCGTTCGCTCCAGTTGAAGGAATGAGCAGAACTTGGATCGTGGAGAGGCCTCCCAGCGGACCACCACCGTTTGAAATCTTGTATCACCTCCTGGTGGGAATGTCCCGAGATTTTGACGTTGCCGAATGTCAGTGCCTGGCAGAAGGCTTCGATGCGGGCTTCGGGTTCGAGATACGGATCGTCCTGCACCTCTGTTGTCGCGCAGTCCCACCAGGAGCCCCAGTCAATTTCCTGGTTGGCACTCATTTCCTGCGCCGGCATGGATGAGTGGCCGACCGAAGTTACATCCCGGATCTCATCAAAGAGGATTCCCCTCAAGCCAATCTTGTCGAATTGTCCACTGTAGATGAGTCCGGGTTCTTCCGGAGGTCTGCCGTAATGAGCTGGACGACCTGCGCAAGCATTGAACGGGACCTTGCCGCTACGGTTTTCGCTGTTAACTGCATATGCGTCACAACCTCGCTGTGGGAGAATGTTGTGCAGATCAGTTGCGCACCCGAGCTGGTCAGGATGGACTTGCCAGTCGTGCATCCAGGATGGGAACGCAGAATTCTCGCGGGATACCTCATGCTTACAAGCGCAAGAGAGCACGTCCAAATTCATTTCGCTGTTGATACAGTATGTCACGGTCCGTCCATAAACCTCCTGTGTACTCCGCTCGTAAGAGATTGGCAGTGGACGGATCTGGCCCTTTTCAGCCCGAAATTCCTGATCAGCCATGTGCCAAAAGGCGTAGACTTTCTCGCGAGCATCCGTGCTCCGACTGACACGGAGGCCCTGAAGGAGGGTGGATAATGGCGCCGACGGGAGGAGAGTCTCATGTTTGTACCGACTTTCCTGCCACTCTCTGGTTTTCTTGATCATCTGGAGTCCGCCTCGATGAAATGTAGCCAAGGCGGAGTCCTCTGCCGTGCTCCACGGAAGGGTCCAGTATGACAAACCGGAGATGGCTTCCTCGAACATCTCCCACGGCAGAACCACCGGGCCTAGGTAGACGAGGAGATTTTTGGCGTGTACCGCCTCCTGAATAACCCATGATCTACTGAACCAAGGGTCTTCCAGAATGTCCTTGGCTATTTGTTTGGTGAAAAGGTGGTGGTCCTCGCTCGGAGGTGGATACAAATGCGGCTCTCCTGTCATCAATCTGGCCATGAACTGCGCGAAGGAGGGAGCGTCCTCGATTCGACCGGTCCTTCGAGGGCTATGAAGCCATGTGAACATTTGTGTAAACATCTGTGTTTTCTCTGCTCTGATTGCTTTCCCCAACCACACCAGAACGTTTTCCGCCAGGGAAAATATCATGTGCATCTGCTGAACTTGACTTGTTCTCTCTTTCAAATCAGCCTGATTAATACAGATCTGATCAGCCCAGACGGTGCAGAAGTCTTCATAGCCACGGATTAGCATAAGGGCACCGAATAGATTGGATGTAATCTTGATGGCGGCATTTTCGATGAGGATTTCCTCCCTTTTTTCTGTGTCTCTGAGTTGCTGGCCGTTAAGGACGACTGTAGGCTCATCCGGGTCAGCCCACACATACGACAACGCTGTCCACCGAGGACCCGGGTGATTCTGATCAGAAGCTAGCGCCAGCCAGTCAGGGCGCACCGTCGCGATGGTGGCTCTAAGAGGGTCCTTGGGGTCTCGAGATGGCACAAGTTTCAAAAGTCGGAACTCTTGGTGTTCTTCTTCCAGTGCCTGATAAATGTAGGGCTCTGGAGCTGAGCCTGGTGTTGTACTCCATCCCTTGGTCATTAGAGCCAACGGGTCCATGAGGATGTCGACCTTCGTGTGTAGATGATCTGGTTTCTTTTCTTGTCTTGTTAGCACCTACTAGGTATCTCTGTTCAGCTGGCTTGGCAAACTGCAGTCTGGGCCCATCAATACGAAGCTAACTCCCCCATTCGAACGTGACCCGAACTATGCAGCATGCGCAAGACCACATTCGACTCGGAAAGACCGAGCAGGAGTGGTGCATGGTCACAATTGACAAAGTCCTGACAGCCTCATCAATATCAAACTGTACCTGCTCGAGAAGGATCTTGTCTAACAGCGGTCTGATCACCATGACACCTGATACACTCATTCCGAATATGGAAGCCCCGGAATCTTTCAGCAGTGAAGACAACAAGGATAACAAGTTACTATTCAGGAAGCTCCTCATGAGGCTCTGGCTCACATTTAATTGACGTGTAGATCCACAGTGGGAAACTGGGGGGACAGTTGGGCGGCATCACTTTCAATTTCATCATGTATTGTCTTGGCGGGTCAAGACGAGGTAATTTTTACCGTCGTTTGTCTACTAGGTATATATACCTACTAGGTACCTTAGGTACCTAGCTTATATTATTTCGGCCGGTGTAAAAATCAACCACCAGCTCCAACCATACGAACCCTTCGAGAGTGCAACTCACCCGATTGATAGTCGCACAGCCTGCAATGCTCGGATCATGAAGGCCGTGAAGTTCGACTTCTGACAAAAACTACTCGCTCATCCGGTTCGGAGCAATGCCGACGTCCACCGGGCTTACGTGGCTTACGTGGCTGCTCTTTTGTCTAGCTACTCGAGCTCTTCAGCCGCCCCTGTATGATGCAAGTGTCGGCGGCGGACAAGCTGGACACTACCCCACGTTACCTAGCTTCATAACGTCAAAAATACGAGCTCCACGCGTCAACTTCGCTACATGGACCCCAGAGTGCGACGATGGGCTCTACTATTTCATCACTCCTCGTGGCTGGAAAGTCAAGGATCCTGGTCCGATGATACTGGATGCTGCAGGTACTCTGATATGGACGCAACATTTTGCGAATAATTACGGTGGTCAGGCATACGATTTGAAGGTGCAGGCCTATCGGGATGAAGCAGTATTAACCTTCTGGCTCGGTGACGATACTGTCAGAGGTCATGGTCAGGGACATTATTACATTTTGAACTCTTCCTACGATGTTGTGCACAAGGTAGCAGCAGCGAATGGTCTGTTCGCGGATCTTCATGACTTTGTAATCACGCCCGAGGGAACAGGTCTGATCACGAGTTACTCCAAAACTGCAGCCGATGTCCGACCATTTGGTCGCAAGTTCAGCGACTTGTGGAACCAAGCAGCATGGGACGGGGTCGTACAAGAAATTGACTTGCAGACTGGCACTGTTTTGTTCGAGTGGCGCGCGTCCGACCATGTGGATATGAAGTCGACATACCACAAATTATCGCACGGCATGAGTGCGGCAGGTACACGCGCTGAGCCTTTCGACTGGTATCACATTAATTCTGTGCAGAAGGACGAGCATGGCAATTTTCTGGTCTCCGCTCGCAATGTTCATGCAATTTCCTACATTAATGGCAAGACGGGCAAGGTGATGTGGACTTTGGGAGGCAAGACCAACGACTTTCAAGATCATTCTGAAGGACGAGCTCTGCAATTTGCGTGGCAGCACGATGCTCGATTCGTCTCGGTAGGTGCATTTGGTCAATCTTACACGCCGCCACGCTCGACTGCTGGCAGGAGCACGCGCCTGATGACCATTTTCGACAATGCGGCGATGGACTATGACCACACCTTTGGCATGCCGTACTCACGAGTCTTGCTTCTGGAAGTTGGCTGGCCTGATGACAAAGCTCAAGATGATGCTCACGTTCCAAACCATTTTGGCACTTTCGCTCATCAGGAAGTTACATCTCAGCTGGCCCTGAGTGAGATAGACTCAAAGAAAGTCCAGACAATCAATGGCACCAACCCGGCGTATACTGTACGTCTTCTACGCGAGTACGTGCATCCGCTACGCATTCGATCCGGAACACAAGGCTCTGCACAGTTATTTCAGGCCCACTCGCAAGAAGATGCGACTATCCTAGCAGGCTACGGCATCAATGCTGTAATGACTCAGTACAGCAGCAACGGATCTGTGCGTTGTGATGCCCACTTCGGCTCAGTGAGTTCTTGGAACAACGGAGACGTGCAGAGCTACAGGGCTTTCAAGTTCCCGTGGGTCGGACGGCCGAGACATGCACCGGCCGCTGTTTGGCGAGCTGGAAAGTTGCACGTGAGTTGGAATGGCGCCACAGAGGTCAAGACGTGGGTGTTGCAGGCCTCAGAGAATGGTGTTGACGGCTGGAAGACTATCAAGCAGGAGCCAAAGAAAGGCTTCGAGACTGTGACCGAGCTCAAGGACCTAGGAGCTGATGCAGCAAGTCGATTTTTCCGATTTGTCGCTCGGGATAGCCGTGATCAAACTTGCGACTACGGCGTCTCTGTCGTGATGGAGAGAGGATACCTCAGCTTATTTGCGGGGTTGCATCTACACACTATCTCGGACAATGCTGGAGTTCGCTATGAGTACATTCTTCTCCTAGTTTTATCCATAGCACTTGCCTTCAGGTATCGACGCTGCTTCCGTTGTCGGACTTCTCGTCAAGCTGCAGTAGTCAGTGGGTGTGAGCGACGCGAATGATAAACGCATGAGTTGGGGAGTAACATATGATTTCCAAGTACCCTCGGTCCAGTAATCAGCCAGGAACCTCGTACTCACGGAAAATCTCATCTCCTGCCCTCAACGCTCACAAAAAATCAGACGCCAATCATAGAATTCATAACCATCTCCACCAGGATGAATCGGCATGGGTGTCCACACCACAGCGCTATGGCTTGCACGAGTCAGGGAGAGCCGGGGGTGAGAATAGGGCGGCATCATCCTCGTCCCGATCGGCGGTGAGCTGAGTCTCGATGTACCTCGTCTTGGCGGCGACATTCCTCGCCCTTCATCTCACCTCAATCTCAGACTTCTCTGACCATACTAGTAGTAACCAAGAGCAACAACGAGACAAAGTATCGGCAGTCCCCTTTCGCTCAGTTTGGGCCACGCGACAACCTTCAGACGCTCACACGCGCAGCAGATTCCTGGCTACTCGCGGCTACTAGAAAATGGCCCCGAAGAAGAAAAAGAAGCCCACTACAAACCCCGCTCGAGGCTTTGCGACAACTTCTGTACCTTCTAAATCCAAAGCCGTCGATGAGCCCGATGAGGCTTTGGTCAGCGTCAATGATACTACCCAAGGCCCAGGCACTGACGCTAAACTCACAGCACCTGTCAATGATGAGCACACGGCCTCGAAAAATGGCGAACAAGCTAGACAAGATCTGAAGATCCAAGATATGACTCCCGAGGAATTGGAAGCTCATCTGGAAGACTCAGAGCTGGAAGGGATACTCGCCAGGTATGCTACACGATGCATTGCTGATGCTCGACGTCAAGTCGTAAGGCTCGAAACCGAGCGGCGTCAATTGCGTCCGCAGGCGCAGAAATTATCAACA
Organism: Fonsecaea multimorphosa CBS 102226; assembly: GCF_000836435.1. Taxonomy (NCBI): domain Eukaryota; kingdom Fungi; phylum Ascomycota; class Eurotiomycetes; order Chaetothyriales; family Herpotrichiellaceae; genus Fonsecaea; species Fonsecaea multimorphosa. The sequence continues at coordinate 536,299 of NW_015971645.1, forward strand.
TACAGCTGGCTGCCGGAAGAGACAGTCGACGATCTGTTTGATGTCGATGCCCATGATACGAGCCATGTATCATCGGCATCTAGGGGTGTTGAGACTTCTGTTGATGAGGAGAAGCTCTTGCTCGACCTGTGGAGTTTGGAGAGAGTCCTGGTGTCATTGAAATTCCCGAGAGTCTCTCAAGCAGTTGCCCATATTGCTGAGACGGCTCTTTTGGGACAGCTGAGAAGGACTCCTGAATCTCTGCCCGGTCTGCCCGAGGCTTTCCAATGGTATGCCTCTAAAACGCCAGAGGGCGAACTCGTGAACTATGAACAGACCCAGGGTACACTGACTGGACTGAGTGGTGATAACACCCCTTTCCAGATAACATCTGGTGAGTGAGAGAGGGCTCGACGCTCGAGATTGTGCGGCTATCCTTTCTGCCCTAGAAAGTCAACAAAGGCAGATCAAGAACGGCTCCTCAAGATTCCTGCCTGCTGCAAAGTATGTGTGACGTCGCGAGATCTTACGCTGTATCCTTGTCTCAGACCGATGTTCTTGCTTTCAATGGAACAGCGAGCTATGCATTTCGCAATCTTGACCTGCATGTACCGAAAGGACTGACAAGGACATAGAACCGCCAACCGCCAGCCAAAGTAGACAAAGCCCAGCGTCTACGCCTGCAAGAGTCTCAGAGGCGGAGGAAGACTCATCATTGAGCCTAGAATCTCCGGAGTCTGAGGAAGATAACGACCCCGCAAAACTCACCGACAAGTCTGTTCAAATCCAACGACTGCTCTGGGAGGCACAGAACGAAGAAACTAACGGTATCATGAAGGCGGAGACAAGAAAGGAAAGGCGGATCACTAAATTGCATCGCAAATTGCAACTGCTACAACGTGATCCGCTGTTTGATAAGCATGAGGCAGAAGCTGCGTGGGAAACCATCTTGACCCAATTGCTGGCAACCCGTCAACAGCTCATGCGAGCTGATGCTGCAAAGCGGCGAGAGGGAAAGCGAGCCGCTGCTCACCAGAACCTTGACGATGATACAAAGCGGCAGGGGCCCATCTCAGAAGACAATGGACCAGGCGCTGTGGAGGACGAAGATGCTATCCTGGGCGGTATGTTTGGAGACTCCGAAGACACCATTGCCTCCGAACAAAATCTACCAGCATCAGAGAGCTCGGTCCGACTGTTAGACTTTGGGAAATGGTCGGGTCTTTCACCAAAAAGACTCCTCGAGGAAGTCTGCACGGGACGTGATACGAGATGTCGAATACAGGTCCGAACTTTGCAGCAAACCCCGTACTCTGCAAGGCACAAACTACAAATTGTTTGGACAGCCGATAACATGACCGAAGCTCACACGACGACGGCATTACCACCTGAAGTCTCTGCTCAGGTAAATGAGCGATTTTGGGAATTGGAGATGAGAAGCGTTGCAGCAGCGGGTGCTGCCCAGTCGGAGGCTTATATCTGTACCCTCGCCCTGTTTCTGTTGTCGACACTGGGTGCAAGCGAGCAGAAAGCAATAGGCCGTCTGCCAACGGTCTGGAGAGATGTGGTAAAAGAGTTGAGCGACGCCAAAGAAATTCTCGTCAATACGGAACGAAAGGCGACCCTACGGAGGCTGCGGGCGCTCATCTTGGAGACAAAGGACCGACTGAAACAGCAACAAGCCATACTATGCAGCAAGGAGCCATCTGAGACTCACACCGACGTTGGTGATCGCCACCGTATTACGGTACCTGTCTCTGCGATTTGGAGTCCAGAACAAGTCACCAAGGAATGGGATATCCGTACCTCTCGCCCATCCTTTCGCGAAATGCTCCAAATCCGCGAACAGCTCCCTGTTCATCATTACAAAGATCGAATACTCTCTTGCATTGCCGAAAATGCAGTGAGTATTATCTGCGCAGAGACCGGAGCCGGCAAATCATCTGGAATTCCGGTACTGCTTTTGGAACAGGCATTCTGCGCCTCCCGAGACTTTCGCATCCTCGTGACACAGCCAAGGAGGATATCGGCAATCACTCTCGCCAGACGCGTTTCTCAGGAGCTTGGGGAGAGCCGCAATGACATCGGCACCAATCGATCACTTGTCGGCTATGCAATCCGGTTAGAGAGCAAGACCAGCAGTACCACTCGCATCACTTATGCAACCACTGGCGTGCTGTTGAGGATGTTGGAGGAATCCCCAAACCTCGCCGAGCTGGACTGCCTCGTTCTAGACGAAGTTCATGAGCGCACGATGGATTTGGACCTGCTATTCATCGCGTTGCAGAAGTTGCTGAAGCGTCGGAGTACACTGAAGATCGTCCTCATGTCGGCCACGGTGGATGCGAAAAAGTTCTCGGACTACTTTGACGGCGCTCCCGTGTTAGATCTACCTGGGAGGACATTTCCAGTCGAAGTGGGATTTCTGGAAGATGCACTCGAGGTTACCAATGACCTTACTGGCGTCAAAGAGAAAGACCCGGCAATCCAGGACGAGGATCAAGACTTGAACGATTCCTACGTGACCGAGAAGGGGCGACCTATCATTTCTGAACCAGAGAAATACAGTAGCCAGACCCAACAGACGCTTTCCAACATGGACGAATATCACATCGACTATGGTCTCATCGCAAAACTCGCTGCCTCGATTGCCAGTAAGCCACGGTACGCGAAGTACAGCAGCGCAATCCTGATCTTCATGCCGGGTATAGGCGAAATGCGGCGTTTGCACAATCTATTTCTTTCAATGGACACCTTCAGCAGAGACTGGATCGTGCATCTTTTGCATTCGACCTTTTCGACCGAAGAGCTCGAACGAGCGTTTGAACGCCCGCCAAAGGGGCAAAGAAAGATCGTGATCGCGACCAACATTGCCGAGACTGGAATCACCATTCCAGACGTGACGGCCGTGATCGACTCGTGCAAGGAGAAAATCATGCGCTTCGACGAACGCCGCCAGCTCTCGCGCCTGACGGAAGGATTCATTTCCCGCTCTTCGGCGCGTCAGCGAAGAGGTCGGGCTGCGCGTGTACAGGAGGGTCTCTGCTTCCACCTCGTCACCAAGCATCGTTTCGAAAATCTGATGCTGGAGCAACAGGTCCCCGAAATGCTGCGGCTGAGTCTGCAAGATCCGATTCTGCGAATCAAAGTGTGGAACCTAGGGTCGATTGAGGAGACTCTGAACGCAGCAATCGAGCCGCCCTCGAGGAAGAATGTGCTCAGAGCGATTGACAAGTTGAAGGACGCGGGGGCATTAGCGAAGAACGAGGCGCTTACGCCGCTGGGCCAGCGAATCGCGAGATTGCCCCTGGAGGTGTTGTTGGCGAAGCTGGCGATCTTTGGCGTCATTTTCAGATGCCTGGTGAGTTTGCACATCAGAGAATGAAGGACTTCTGATTGAGCACAGTTACTAACTTTGTCTGCAAAAGGATCCCATACTTGCCATCATATCCCTCCTGACCTCCAAGTCACCGTTTCTCCCGATTCCAGCATCCGGTTCGCAAACCGACGCAAGACATATGTTCAGTCGAGGTGACTCGGACCTGCTTTCCTCCCTGAACGCGTACGAAAGTTGGAAGAAAGCCAAAGCGGCTCGGACGGGCCAGGAGTTCTGCCGCAAGAACCACATCAGCGACCCGGCGATGGGGCAAGTCGAAGCGCAAAAGATCCAGTTGCTTGTGTACCTCGTTGACGCAGGGTTAGTGAGGCTGGATCCGGAGGAACGAGCAGCCTTGAATCGCGCTCGAACGTACTCCGGACGTGGCGGCGGTCTTCTCCCGTCCTACACGATCCCTGTGCGCTACAACCAGCCCGTCCCCGACCGGGCGCTCAACGCGATCGTCGCCATGGCGCTGTATCCCCGTGTCCTCATGCGCGAAGGTAAAGGCTGGCGCAACGTGTACACGAACCAGGTGGTCTCGCTCACCTCGCGATCCGTCAACCACCCCTCCCACTCGCCCCTCACCACCCCCAGGGCAACACCGCGTTGGCTCTCGTTCTACGAAGCCATGCAAAACACCCGCAGCGGCTCCCTCAACGTCTTTGAGACGTCCGCCATCCCGGAGTCCGCGCTCGCGGTCCTGTTGGGCGCAGAGGCCGAGTTCAAGTTCTTTGCTGGCGTCTTGGTCTTGGATGGCGGCAAGCTGAGGCTCTCAGTCCGGCGGTGGAGGGAGTTGATGGCGGTCAAGATTTTGAGGGAGAGGCTGTTGGGCACGCTGGAAAAGTGTTATAGCAGGCCTAGCGAGGTGGGAGAGGAGGGTAGGAGGTGGTTGGATATGTGGTTGAAGATCGAGGCGGCACAAGAGGCGTAATAACTACCTAGCTAGTTGGGTTCCAGAAGCAGTTTATTCCAAGGCATCTATCTGTCCCTTGCCAGCAGCCTGCTGCTCAGCTGACTTCCACACATCTTCTTGTCATATCTGCGCAAGATATGCTATAGATTTATGACAAATTTTGACTCGCTGGCATTTGGAGGTGTCCATGACCCCTCGAGTCTCGCTCACCTCAGTAAATAACCTCCATCAACAGGTAAGGGGACGCCCGTGATCCAGCCAGCGTCATCGCTCGCCAAGAACACCGCCGCTTTGGCGACATCCTCGACGTTGCCCAGTTTCTGCCCGAACGGATGCTTCCCTTGAATGTCTTGCAACTCCTGCGGCTGACCCTGTAGATTCTGCGTCATGCTCGTCTCCAGAAATCCCGGGCAGAGAGCGTTGCAATGGATCAAGTCCTTGGCATAGTCCAGTGCAATCTGCTTGGTCAACATTACCGCCGCGCCCCTGGACGCGCAGTAGGACGGGGTACCGTAGAAGGGGACGAGTCCCTGGACGGAGGCGGTGTTGATGATCCACCCTCTGGAGGCGTATACCTGGTCTTGTCCGTCCAGCATTTGCTTGAGGGCGTACTTGCAGCCCAGGAACATGCCTTTTGCGTTGATGGCCATGGTCTTGTCAAAGTCCTCCTCGCTGGTCTCGTGACACCGCAGTGGGCGAAGATGTGTGCTCTCGACGCTGACACCCGCGTTGTTCACCATGATGTCCACCCTCTTGTATCTCTGCACGCAGGCTCGGATGGCGAGCTCCATGTCTCGCGCCCGCGTGATGTCGGCTTTATGGTACGTGGCCTCGCCCCCCATCTGGCGGATGCGTTCGTGCGTCCCGGGCCGGTCGGCGACGCGGTTGTGGAAGTCGTCCGCACGCTGAGTGGTGGGATTGATCGCGTTGCGCGGGGTTGGGTATAGGTCAATGCAGAAGATTGAAGCGCCTTCCGCGGCGAGGGCGAGGCAGATGGCCTGTCCAAGCCCGGAGCTGGAGCCGGTGACAATGGCCACACGGCCCTGCAGGCGGCCTGGGGGGGATGTCATGGTGCTCGAGAGGGCATATAAGGGGAATATATAGAGAAACAGAGGAAGAGAGAGGAATACGACAAAAGTTTACCTTTTGGGCGAAGGATTCAAAAAAGCTCACAGCGATTGATGGTGTGGAAGAAAGGACTGCATGTTTATGATATCACAACGATCGTCAAAGCAGCCTCCATAGGCCAGGCTTGCCTCGCCCAGCTCCGGAATCTCATGCGTCTCGATAACGCACAAGACACGGTACATGAGGCTGAACACGGGAAGTAGCCATAGAATGATAGGTTGATTGATGGTTCGAAGAGGCGGAGAATGGAGGCGACACGAACAATGCGCTGGAGACATGACCGTAGCCCGCAGCTTCGGGTCGGAGGAACCTTTATTCCTTGCCCAGCCTGTAACCCATCGGCGCTGACCATCACACTGGCAACTACTGCACTTCTCAGTCCACAATGAGTAGACCGAATGTACTTGTGCCTTGACGCCAGAGCGGCGGAGAGGCAGATAACATCAGATAGCTTTCTTCAGCCAGTGCAAATACTTCATACTCTGGAGAAGCTTCGCTCCATGTTCGGGCTTCATGCGTGGTGACGCTGCTGCTCCGTAGCCCCAGAACTTTAGTTCATCTGTGAGAAGAACTTGTCTTTGTTGATATCTCGCATCCAAGAGCTCGCCTCGCTTTCTTGCAACTGGTCATGTGAGCGATGCTTGTGTGCCGCCCGTTGAGGCGGCTGTATCTCCGTACAGCATTCCAATATGAGAAAACCATTTTCAGCAAGACCATTCTCATAGCCGCCTTTAGCACCTTCACTGGTGGCCGGTCACAGAAGTCCGACAAATACCTTCCCCCGCGCCCAACCTTACCAGACGCTGAGATCAAACACACCTATGTCAAGGGCACTGGACCCGGTGGTCAGAAGATCAACAAGACCAACTCGGCCGCGCAGTTGACACACGTCCCAACTGGCATTGTTGTCAAGTGTCAAGCCACGCGCAGCAGAAGTCAAAATCACAACATTGCAAAGAGGATCCTTGCCGAGAAAGTGGAGTTGTTGGAAAAGGGCGAGGAAAGCCGGGCGGCCAAAGTGGTGGAGAGAAAGCAGCGCAAGAAGAGGAGCGCGGACAAAAAGAAGCGCAGGAAGTACAGACGACTGGCAGAGGAGAAGCTGGGGAGTCACGGGGGAGTGTATGCTGAAGAAGAAGATGATGGCTTGGAGGAAGACATGAACAGAGAGCTGGAGGGCCAGACGTCGACTCAACAAGAGAGCAACCAAATGCCGAGAGGATGAGCGGATACATCAGTTCAAGTCGGCGCACCATTCGTCTCTTTCCGTTCAAAGTTCATGGCGGTCACCCATCTTGGCGGGATTCTCAGCCTCGCGTACTCATACGCTCCCTTCCCACACACAGCCTTGTGTTCGAAAACCCCCAGATCACTTTTTGTGCGCAAAAACAAAGGAACTGCCCACTCGAACAAAAAGCAAAAACTCTAGCCTGAAGCCCAACTCCACGCTTGGAAGTTGAGGTTCAGGTCGAGGGAAACTCTCCCTTGCAGGATAGTTTTTCCCGTCGGTTCGTCAGGTTCTCTCCGGCCTCGGACAACCCACGCTTAGGGAAGCCGTTTAAGGACTCGGAACCCCCGGCCACGACGCGGTGGTGGGCATCTGCTACTACCTCGATGGGTAGCTTGCAGGGTCAAGGAGTTACCTTCTAGGATTCTCGTAACTCCCAAGAGAAGCTGTCTCATGCCTGGCGGCCACACCCTCACGCCCTGACTAGCTCTGGTACTAACTCGGTGTTAGCCATTTCAGAGGTCAAGACCCGGGATAGACATGAGAATTGTTGAGGGGAATTGTGAGACTACAATATTCATACTTTGAATTTTCTGCCGGACCAACCTCCACTTTCTGGACCCGTCATCACGGGTTGAAGAGTGAATTTCTAGACGCCTCATCCCTACTGCCTTGCTGCATGGAATCCTGAATTCTCTGTCCGTAGGCAACCCCTACAAAAGTCTACACATCCATCAGACAGGTGAAGGGCCTACTCTGTTGCAAAACTCGACAATGTTCGGCTCGCGGATCATGAAGGTTTGTCTGTCGTTTTTGCTAATACTCTCTGCTCTGATGTTTCTGTGCTTCGTCCACCGTTTCGAAATGCCTGTTCCGCCCTCGTTCACCGTTTCCAGCATTGATACCTGGATATGTCTCAAGCACCTCCTGCGGAAGTTGATGGAGAAGGACAATATCTTCATACCGGCCAGTCATCCTCATTTGCATGTAGGGACCACATTACCGATCCTTGTCCATCGCTCGCCTGTGAAAGACTGAATCCTCGATAGTATGTTGGACGATGGATGCCCACGGCAAACCAACTCAGACGGGATGCGGCATTTCGAGGTCGGTTTTAGGAGCCTAATGCAAAGAGCAACGGAAGCACTAAATCTCTGAGCAGGTTCTTCTGTCGAGATGCTGATAGCAAACACCACCAGCCTCTACGTTTCTCTCAACAATCTGAACTCCGCCTCGAAACAGCAGCAACCCGAACGTCTGGACGCACGGGAAATCTACCATTCCGAACTTCGGTCGATCAATGCCAGAGCCTCAGACCCCGTCAGCCTCGTGGTATCGATCGAAGGCCACAACACTTACTGGGTAGAAGCGGCTGGGTTGGTGGTCCCGATTGTTCAAGACCTTGACCCACGGGAGATGTACAGAGTGAGGCTCACACATATGGGAGGTCCAAATAGCACCAACGGAATACTCGAGTTTGAAGGCCTTTGGCTCGGAAAAGCCACATCTGCGTACGCCAGTGCAGCTTCGTCGACCTCCAACAAAATATCCTCGCCAGCGAGACTCCTTCCTTTTGGTGAAGGCCTCGACAGACTTTCAAACAATGAAGCAGATACACCGCAAAGAGGCAGGAAAGTTGTCGAGATCGTAACGTCAGAAGTCTCGGTCTTAGCGATGAACCATCTACATCCAGCTTTGCAAAACAACTCGAACGACAGAGTAGACGATTGGTACAAGGAGCTGGACACGGTGATCCTGGACACGACGGGAATCGGTTTGTTGCCGACGCAAGAGTCAGGGTTGAGTGTCAGAGATCAGTTCTTCCGCGCAGGACCTCCGGGCACCAAGGCATTTGCGCGGCCCTGGAATTTCAAGCTGTATAGCCCGTCGGTGCTCCTCCTCCAGCTTGGACTCGAGGATTTTGTCGCATTCTTCTCTTCTGCCACGAAGGGGAAACCCGTGGTCAACAAGCACGCTCTGGCCAAGTACACGAACGAGTTCGTGAACGCATACGTCAAGTTGATCCAAGCGATCCGCGCCAACGCGTATCCGTTCAACCCTGAGGCGACACCGACGACGACGCACCTGGACGAAGATGACGGTAGCTACATCTACAACTCGGCACCATCCACGCTCACAATCTTCCTCCTCACACCTTTCTCCGCGGCACGACACTCGGTCACCAAGAAGCTCAAGCTCGACAGGGTCATCTCCAGCGCTCTCGCCCAAGTCGTGTCGACCGTGCAAGCCGAGGGGGACAAGTCGACCTTCTGGATCGACACGACCGGCTGGCTGGACGCGGAGACGGATTTTGAGAGCAGTCGTCCCAGCTCGAATTCGCCCGAGCAATCACCACCATTATCGCCACCGTCATCAGCATCATTTGTGCTCAACAGCGCTGGAATCTCCAAAGTCGCAACCGTTCTCGCAGACCACCTCTGCCCGTACATTGGGCCCAGCCCCAACTCACATGGCTCCTCCCCCGAAGGAGCAACTCCAGCGCGGCCATCGCCATGCCCCTTTGACCGGTACGACAATTATCTCGGCAACGTCTATCTGCCCACGGACGTCGACTTCGACAGAACCCTCCTAGAACACAAGATTGAATTGATCAAGCAGAAGTTCAACTTGTAGGCGAGAGAGGAAACCTAATTGTTGGGGGGTTGGCGAGGGGGATCGCGGCTCTGAAGGAAGGGCCTTTGTGATGGGGCTTGTGGACACAAAAGGGTGGAAAGAGGCAGGGTTTCTCTATCATCAGGCCTGAGACTCTTTGAGGAGGCAACAATACCGGGATTCGGCTTGCAGGCAGGCTACTTTAAGTTGAGACTCTATGCGGCCTCATGCGCACAGCCTCCGCTGCAAAAGCTACGCATGGGCCGCGGTCAAAAAGGTCAGAACCTGTTTCCTTCGCAGAATGTGGGATTGAGATATCTGTTTACACAATGCTTCTGTTCCCTCCGGTACGGTTACACTGGCATCAACATCCCCTGGCATGCTCTTCCAGACAATGGACATATGACATACTTCGTTACTCGTACTCGACAGGATAGGAGGATCAAGAAAGCGGCCAGATAGTCCACGCCATTGCCAACTCTCGGTGCTCTACTTGTAACCCAAACTCCGACAATCACACAATCGCACCAGGCTCAATCTTTCAGTCCACTCGGCCTCGTCCTCTCCGCGTCGCTCGATCCATCCTCGCCTTCCAGAGTGACGATTTTGTGACTAAGAAGGAGCCGCAGTTCCGGCGTGATGACTCTTTCTTTGGCCTTTTCAGCTTCTTTTGATTTTGCTGGTTGCTGAGGTCCGCGTCTGGCTGGACTTGTGCGTGGGGTTTGGCCCTGTGTTGGCCGTGTTGATGCGCTCGATGCGGCGCCTGAAGATGAAGCGGTTGGAGAAGTCTCGTCCCCAATACCTGCCACTACCCCTGGTTTCCTATGTCGCAGTTCCGCATCACTTTGGCCAACATTTGGCGGCGGGAAAGCGTCTTTCCGGTCAATTGTCTCGACCGTCTTCTCAAATCTCTTGAATAACCCCTCGGCCCTCCAAAGAATATCTTGCAGTTCAATCGTCCCACTGAGCTCATTAATATACTTCAGCACTTCGTCAAAGTGCTTCAAATGGTCCATAATAACATCGCGATGCTTTTCGAGAATCGCCATTGCGATGAAAAGATGAAACTGCGACGAATAATAGTCCGTCCACAGTGACTCCCAAAGCCTTAAAGTGTCGGACCATTCAAACTCCCTCTTGAACCAAACAAGCAACATTCTAAAGAAGAAAAAGAAATTGGTCGAATCTGCTGATTGAAGATGGAGGTACAACTTCGGATCGAGGAGTTGGACTAACTGGTCGAGGGTGTTGAGTTGGGCGCGCATTCCCACCTGTGAGCGGACGAAGTTTCGCGACATCCTGCGCATGAACTGCACGAAAGCCCAGAAGGCGATCGCGTCGTCTTGGAAGACGGCGTAGAGGGGTGATAGGAGATCGGACATGCCTTGAACATAACCCAGATTTTGGGGATGGGGATTTTGGGTCTGGTAGCGTCGCGGCTGTGAAGAAGAAGAGGGGTTTTGAGAGTTTGCGGCCGTGGTGGAGGGAGGTGTGTCGTATTCCAGATAGGTCAGCAGCATATCTTTCAACTGTTCCATATGCACGTTTGTGCCGGGTCCATTGGGATTGAAGAACGGTGAAGTCGGGTCTGGATGAGGAATATCTTCGCCTGCAAAGAGAGGGATGTGACGGTCGGTGCGGTGCACATCCTTTTCTACATGTCGAGCGGCCAGGTCAGTTGAGATCGTAAGTATGAAGAAAGAAGGACTTGGGGAATATTCAGACTTACCAATTCGGACTTTCTGCTCTTTCCACCATTCCTCCTGTTCGGGCGTAGCATCGCCATCGATCATTCTGTCCCACCAAGCCCCTTTCAGCTGAATGTACTCATCTCGTTTCCTGTTCATGAGAGCATGTCTTTCTTCTTCTGTACTGTCCCACTCGTATACTCCCAAGAGGAAAGGCCAAGCCTCTTTCCTTACACCATCCTCAGGGTCCAGACCGCCGTGGAAAATACGCTCCTTGACCTCTTCCACCATAACCTGCAATTTGCCCTTTGAGTCGAAAAAGGACTTCCACTCTTTCATGTCAACAGGGCGCCTCTTGCTGTCGGCCAAGGTCATTCGTGCAGCCTCCATATCCAGAATTTCAAAGTCCCCGACGCTGGTTTCTTCAGAGTCCAGCACATCTCGTGCAGTCCATATTCTCTGTCTCCTCTCGCGCTCGCTTTGCTCTGCAATGCTCATGGCCCATCGCGCCAAGTATAACTTTGCACTGTCAAATTCATCCTGTAGAGTCTGGATCTCCGGGTTCTGGATGAGTCGTCGCACTTGAGGAGGGAGATTCTTATTATTGGCAAGGTCTTCCGCGGTGCGTCGGGTAAACGTAGTGACTTTGGACAGGTGTTCCAAGATCTTCCACCTGGTTTCTTTAAGTGCCTTTGTGAAAGGATCCATCCCAGGCCCTGATGGTTTCTTCTGCTCAGGTTTCTTCGACGTTGATGCTTCACTCTTGCGTCTTGCCTGTTCGAGCGACTTTCGTCCTTGACCGAAGCCCACACGATCTTCTTCCGACGGGTCGATCAGGTATATCGATGGTTCTGCAGTGCTCCTTTCAACGGTTACATATCTCTTCAGCCACCTGAGCACCTCGTCACCACCCCAGAACAGGTCGCCGCTTTCTCCAAACGGGTCGAATGACTCTCGCGCTCTTCTTTTCTTTTGTAGTATTGTGCTTTCGCATTCCGAGTCGTGAAAAAACAACGCCGGTAAGCTCGAGCCAGCACGTGTGTTGATGACTATGCTGCCATACCACCAGCCTAGACTTGGCGGACGGACGTTGATGGAGTATATGCTGGAGAGAGGTAGCGAGAACGCATACGGTCCGACGGGGGATTCGTCAAAAGTGGTCGCAAGAGGAAGAGGGGGGACCAGATAACTTTGTCTGGGAGGAGATTCGCTGTCCTTCATATCCACCTTCACATAGGTGCTCAGGTCATCCTGTGCCAGGGAAGCTTCGGGGACCCAGGCCAAAAGATATGAGGATGCGTTTGTTTTCTTCTTGGACGTGGAGTCGGAGGAGGTGGGCCGATCGCCGTTGTCAGAGAGCGCGGGCGACTTCTGCTGGACCAGGGCGATGAAGCCGGGGATGTTGTCTTTGGCCGAGGGCGTAGGATGCACGTAGACCTTGCTTTTGGAGAAGAGCAATTTCACGCCTTTTGTGGCAGAGGCATGAGTGATCGTGTTGTAGCCGCCTTCTTCGTCGTCCGAGAGGTCATAGAAGGATGCCGAAGGCGAAGGCGCCTCTGGCCGGGAGGAGGGCCCGGAAGTCATGATGCTGGGCTCTGGTAGTGTTGACGGTGGTCAGCGTACGATTGCATATTCCAGAGCAGAGAAATAGTAGATGGATGCCACGTCCACGGGTAAGACAAGCTGCGTATGTATTGGAGAATGTTCGACAGGTGGCGGTGCACTGGCCGAATTCCTGATGCCTGGGGAGAAGCAGCAACAGCAGCTGACGTCGGTGCTGCGCATGAGAGGCCAGAGGCGAGGGGCGTCGAGTGAGAGAGGGGCACTTCAAACGCTATGCCTCGTCATCCCCCGCAGTCTGTCACTAGGCTGGCTTGCCTGGTGGCCACTGGCAGTACATGTAATTACTCCGTCGAGAGCTAAATTAACATAGAGCTATAGGTTAAGCACAGGGGTGTGGCACAGGTGGGTGACAGGGACAAGGTTAGTGGTTACGTACCTAGGTAGGCACATGGAGCGACATGGTACTTGGATACTCGAGAACGAAAAACCTAATTGCCATTTACGATTTGATCCTAGAGGGTGAGCGAAGGCCACTTTGACCTGAGCTTTAACTGAGCCCGTGGCTGAGCATCACTGAGCGCTTCCTTAGCACTCCCTGATCAAACACGCCGGGAGCAGAGCTAGATACCTAGGTACCTACCTAGTTACGGTAGCTGTTAGTGACATCATGCTAGCTTGGTTTTATCGTTCTGCACGCCGGGCCAGAAACCCCGTCAGTCTAGGTAGCTACCTAGGTAGGCAGTTTCTGCTGTTTCGTGACGCCTGGTGACACTGAATTCCACCGAGTCAGGGCCTCGCTCCAAAGCTTTTTTGATTGATTCATGCTCGTTCGAAGTTTAAGAGGGCTACTCCCCCCAACTTCGACAACAGTGTTCAACAACAAGTTCATCGACGAAGTCTTTGTTGTCGTTTATTGTTCCTAGCTCCGCCACAGTGTCTTTGTCCACCACACAGCAAATTTTGATGCGGAAGAGGTCTTCGCGTTTGTGACCTGGATCCTGGCTCCTACTCGGCCAGGCCTGCCGACATTGTAAGACGCGTTTGCCCCCAACAAATGTTGCCCTTTCCCGTCGAACTCAGCATCTGCACCGAATTGGAGATTCGAGTTAAATTCGCGCTCCCCCGCCAATCTCACTCTTGTCTGTTCTTTGCCGTCAAGGTCAAAGATCAACTTTGCTTCCACCCTGCCACGGTCGCCTCGTTTTTGAAGACCCACTGCCACATCTAGGCCGTATTGATCCATAACCCTATTGTTGCGTGCGAGAAGGCAAAGAGGGCAATCCGACCTGGTTTCGCCTGGAGAGTGATTGTGTTCGGCGTGGGTCTCCCTCACGTCGACGCCAAGGGAATATGAGTATTCCTTTGGCATCTTTGGGAAATGCCCCGTCGTTTCGAGCCCTTTCTTATTAGCGGTGAGATTGAAGAGATTGTGCGTCGATGTGAATGCTAGAGTCGGGCCTAGGTAGTGGGGCCCCTCAAGATCCAGAGAGGCGCGTTGATCAATCTTGAAGTTACCATATGGAACTGGCCACTCCGTGCAAAGTTCGGTGGAAAGCTCGGCCGCACGAGAACTGGTTCTGCTAGACGAGTCACTTGACGAGGCTTGGGCCGAAGCCCCGGCTGCTCCAGATGACTTGAATGTGGGCCAGAGACCGGTCAGAATAGAAGGAAGCCAGGAGCCTGGCTCTTCACTTTTCGACCAAGGGGTGCTCGAGCTTGACTGTGGAATTGCATGCTTGAAAGGCTCGTCCACTCCGTTGCCGAGCCAGCTTAGGTTGTGAGGGTCGCTACCGATCAGAAATCCGGGCTTCATGTCGATGAACTTGTTACCCCCAAAAGGGTTGTCTGAGAGGCGCTGCCAGGACGCGGGAAGAAGACTCTTTTCCATCTCAGATGACAAAGATGACTGCCCGAGGCTGCCACAACGAGAGGGAAATCCATTGGACTGAAAGAGGTAGGGCTTCGAGGGGTTTGTGAAGCCGCCTCCAAGATCGAATGTTGAGAACATGCTCACTTCAAGTCAACTTTGCTTGCAAAGAAATGGGGCGGTTGGTTTTCTTGGAAGCAGACGAAGCTCTTGCCGGGTGAGAAGTCGCATACTTTTATACCCTAAGAGCCCGGACTTATGCTGGGCATGGACCATGGCTGAAAGTTGGCCTTTATGGAACTTCTGCCTTGCTAAGTCTCATGCATTAACCACGGCCACGCTTGGTAAACCTGGACCAAGATCCTGCCTTTCTACGCGAGTGATAACAGACTATGATATTCTGCCTACAGAATCGACAACGGTTGGGCGAATACGAGCCAAAATACCTGACTCAGCGTCGATCATCGGTCATGGGCACACAGTTGACACCCGAGCAAGTTGACTTTCGCAGAACTTGTCCGCTTTGATGGCAGCCTCCATCTCCAATCAAAGTTGACGCATGGATATTCAGGACAAGGCCTGGCTGAGGGACGCCCACGGAAATCCTTAATTGGATGATATTCCTCCCTGAAGGAGGTTGCGTGCATGCTCAGGTTTCACCAGCCTGACCGGCTCGCATGAAGGCCAAAGCTTCACTCGGGGCTCTTCTCGAACGACCAACTGGAGCGCATATCCTGTCCAGTGCTGCGGTGCTGAATTTGTTGTCCTGCATGGCACGGACTGAGCCACTTACAGACAGGAGAGTGGGGGTACTTTGGTGCATCCTTCGCTTAAACGGCCAGTTGCAGAGTGATTAATGCTCTCGCCCTCGTTAGGCTGAATAAGAAAGAAGGCGAAGAGAGCAGATATCCCTGGGGCATTTCGAGGTCTCAGCATTTCTCGATCACCACTCTCAACTCTGATTGAGAGATAACAGCTCCGGTGACAAATTCGCTTCATAGCCAGCTCCACGATCTTGTCTGGATCTCTACCATATTGCTACTTCCACCTTCCAGCTAGGAAGCAATGTCTGCAAAATTCCTGGAGCGACATCGACTGGAGATAGTCGAGCTTTATATGTGGTCTGGGCTGTCTGGCAAGCCACTCAAAGAGATGATGGTTGAGATTGAAAACAAATGTGAATTGGAATGCAAATGTGGACCCGCGCCGAGGTGGTAGGAGAAACGAATTGCACCTTCAATCCCTGAGCTAAATATGAACACAGTCAAAAGAAATACAAAGACTATTTTAAGTTGTGCGGCGTCTTCAAGAATAATGAAAAAGTTGAGATCGATGAGGTTCAATCCAGATTGGCGGAGCGAATATTGCCGGATGGTGACTACCTGATACTGGCCGACGGCATGGTTCTTGATCCTCTACAGATTCAAAACTACCGAGGGAAAGCAAAAAAGAAGAATGACGACGCCTGCCCGGGTTCAAATCTACCTCCTCGAAGATCGATCGAAGTGATTGAAGTCCCTTGCCCGATCCCTGCGTTGAAAGATCCCCACAAGTTCAGAGTCTTCCAGCGCTTCCTCTGGCTCGCAACTCAGCATTTCAACAGCTGTTTCGATCACAACATATGGAAAAAGGACGGTGGTGACCCCTCTACGGGAGGTGACCTTCGAGCCGATCTGAAAAAGCTCAGCAATCTACATAATATGCTGGTCGACGCATGTCAGCATCCCGAACGTAGGGGGGTGCTGGAGCCAAAAGCTTTCAACACCTTGCAAGTCGTTGCTAACACGAATCACCATCGCCAAATGCCTGACATTCTCGCAGTGCTTCTCCTCTTGGAGAGAAGTGGTAGATCTGATCTAAAGGCTTCGCTGGTGCAGAGGTTGTCTAACCTGGCTGAGTCTATGGAACTCAATGATCCACGCCGAAGGATGTTGGACACTTTGAACAGCCTGCCAATTGACAAGGATGGTCATCTGCCTTTGGCCTTTGATTCATGTTGTCGAGATCTGTGGCGGCGCAGGTTCAGAGGGGACGATCTCATGGCTTGCTATACGTACTACCAAGCTCCTTTCCCCGAAGCACTCCGACCACCTTCTATTATCTGTTCGAAGAAGAGTCAAGGGGAGACATCGATAGCATCCTGCACCAAGTCGACCAGAGGTTCCCCTTGATGAGCCACCCGATGTTTTGCCTCTGGCACATGGCGATCAATTTTCTTTTCGAGAAACAGCGCTATGTGGATGCGGAGGCTGTCTCTGATCGTCTTGTCCAACGGGTCTTGGATATTGGACGTTCAATGGATAAAGACCCGCAAAGTTTCTATGACTATGTCATGAGCCTCTTTTACCGTGGGAAAGCACGAGAAATGGTAAGTCGGGCACAACAAGGACGCCACCAACGCGAGAGCCTTATAAGAGCCAGAGAAGATCTGGAATCCGCCTTGCGCATGCGCCAGGAATTTTTGAAAGATCATCCTACTGCTGTCGATGGTACAATTTCATGGGATGCGCCCTTGAAGGTGATACTCCGTGCCCTTATATCTGTGACAGAACAATTGGGGCTTTTCGAAGAGACTAGTCGATGGCATGCACTGCTTGAGAGAATGTACCGTCGATGAAAGATCAAGCTGAGATACCAGTCAGCTGGGACGGGCGTGGAACTGATCTCATACAGCACTGGTTTTATGAAAGAATTGTTTGTGCTGAGGAAAAGAGAACTTTTGCTATACAAATTACAGTCCATAAGATTCAACCCACCAGGAGTAGGGTGCATTTTTACCATCCTTTCCTTGCCCTGTAACCACGACGCATGTCCGGTCATTTTGTCCCACCAACACCGTGCTTGCGATTTCCTTTACCTTTGCCGTCATCGAAATCCCAAGTCGCTGCCAAAGCACCCTCCTTTTTTCCCTGCCCACAAATTCGTTAGATCGTCCACGAACTAAAGTCTAGCTGGGATGCTAGACTGCCATCCTTCTCCCTAGGTACTGGGGTCCTTCTACCACTGGATGTGCCCGGCGCAATGCTGCTGCTGGTTGCGACTGGGCCTGCTGACGGTGCCTGCTTGTCACCTGATTTACTCATCACGCGCTCTTTGAGTCTTTTGATCTGTTGGAATCTGGCCCTCCACGCACTGGGAAACTCAAAGTCGTCGTCTTTTGTGTTCCACGTCTGGCAAAACATATTGGCATTCAATGCTAGTGTTCGCACAAAGGGGCCAAGCTGAGCCGCCGAGATGATCTTGGGATCGGCTGCAGGTGATATGTTAGGTAAATCGTCTCTCGTCACAACCCGAACCCAGTAAAAGCCTGGCATGAAATCCGGATCTGGTGTTTCTCGGCCGCGGCAGGCTGGTCGGATCACGATATTCACATAGTTCAACTGGGACTTGAAGTTGTTAAACTCCCATTCGAGGCCCGATCGGTTGAAAACGATGTTGACGTGACAGTTACCAACATGCGACTTCTTGGTGATACACTGAGGATCGTCCTCCAGATCCGTCGGCATCATTGTGGGCACATGATAAATGATCTCTTCCACCCGGTCCCGCCATGCTAAGCTATGTTTGCCGTCTCGCGGGAATTCCAGGCCTTGAGGGTTGAAGTTTAGGGGTGGCTCAAGCGAAACAACATAACCGAGACCATCGAGAAGCCTGTCGAAATCGGGACTCCCGCTCGTATTTGCAAGGAATTCAGATTCAGCATTTTGTCCAGGCCCAATGTAAAGCACGCCAATCTTGTGGCTGGTCACGGTTGGAATGCGGTCAAAGCTGTCAAGGGCCCGTTGGACGAAGTCTTCCTGAGGTAGAAGCAGCGGCTGGTCGGCAGCGGTGGGTGTTGCCGCACTAGCGACCATTTGGAGGATGACATGCGGAGGGAGGATTTCGGTCGTGGCTTCTTGATTCCGAATCTCAGTGTAGCCTGGTCGGTGGTGAGATGGCAGCGGAGCAGTCAGCTGTTGGTACCTTGCATATGTCGTACCCGAAGCCTGGCGCTTAGTTATCTGCGTCTTCCCAGTATGACCGGCTGTCTGTGCGGTTACAATACTGAGGCCGACAATCCACGAGGCAGATGAGACTGGTCCATCTTCAGGCGCTGCAAACTTGTGGTCTGGTGAAGTCTCTCCGAGGTCAGAGAATGCTGTTCTCTGCATCATGTCGATCAGAACCTGGCTCTGCTCGTCAATAGTCTCTTCTCCACGTCCATTTTTCCAGACAAGTCTCGGAATGATCCATGGCACATACTTCGCCCTGATGTCCAGTCGAAGGGACAAGAACCAAAAGATCATGTTGTGATAAGCCAATGCGGCAGCATATTGGGGTAACCCGGTGTCAGCCAACATGACCGCTCGGTATGGTGGCCGACGAAAATTCATTCCACTATGTCTTGACGCCGGATTCATTCTACCGGGAGGCGAAGCCACCGAAGAGTGCTGCTGCTCTCTCGTCTTCTCGAGGAACTGGATGCATATTCCAAATATCATCTGAATCTCGTCTGGGTTGAGGTTGGAGTGCATTTCTGGTAACAGTGCAACTTGGATGAGAAATTCTAGGATATGCGTGGTGAGATGAGTCTGCGTCATATTCTTTGACATCTTGTCAATGATGGTGGGATACAGAGTCGCAACCGAAGAAGGAATTTCGAGGCTGCAGAGGGACAGTGCATGGATACAGCCACGCGATGTGCCTTCCCAAGCTCCGCCAATACCCGAAAGAAAGGCTCGAACAAGGTCGTCTCCGAACCCCTTCTGAATGGCTTCAGACTTCATTGTCGCATAAGGGATCAGCGTAACTAAGATGTTGAACATGCACAAGCCAACGTCCGACTTCTTCAGCCCAGTCGACGAGGGTGGCTCTCGGAAGGTATTGTTGACAATCTGTTCACAGAGCACTTGGCGCAGCTTGATGACAGCTTGGATGGAGTTGAGAAAGAGGGCAATGTTGCTCAACTGAGCCGCAGCGTGGACGACGGTGTAGCCGTAAGTTTCCCAATCTTGGTCAGCTTGCAGGCACCGTATGATGCTCATAAGCCATGTGTCCATATCTAGTTCTGCTTGCACCTGTGGGTATGCATCTTTGTCAACATTAAGGATGCTAGATGCTCGCCCCGAAAGTGGGTAAGAGACATCTTCGGTGTCTGGGTACATCCACAACGGTTCACCAACATCCGACCTGGTCGACAAGCTGCTGCTGCTAGCTGAATGCCTTTGCGAAGCAGGAAGGTCGCTGTTGAAAGCTTCGGCGGATTCTCGCGTGCGTACAAGTGCACTGGCGATATGTTGACTTTCGCTAGCAGGGCTGATGTAGACGAAGCCAGCGTCATCAGCTCGCACCCTGAAAATGAGGCGTTTCGAGACGAGACGAGCTGGTCGGTATTTGCAGCGCGAACTGGCTATTTCTAGCAGGACCTCAAAGGCTCTCGCAGCTGCTCTAGCATCGGTGTGGATAGTATAAGCGAAAATAGTCACGAGAACTTTTGTCGTCAAAATTGCAAGATCGTCGTTGAAAGCAAGTCCTCCAGGACCCTCAATGATCAACGTGTGCAGCTTCTCCACCGTGCGAACGGTTGAGGCCTGTGCCTTCACAGCCTCCTGATAGTTTGAAGCCATGCAGTCCAACGATTTGAGGAGCGTCTCGAAGACTTGGGGATCACGCTCAGCATCGATCTGATCAAGTAACCTGTCCAAAATCCATGTGTATGCGACATGGGGCTCTGTGCTGGATTCTGGAGAGGCACTGATAGTGGAGTTACAAGCCTGGACGAGGACTTCGATACCCTTCAAACGACAGACTGGGGGTAGGGAGTAATTCAGGACAATATCATTGTAGATTTTGTCCGAATATTGCCTCCTGACGTTATGGTCTTCAGACGACAAATATTTGTCCTTCGCGTAATCCAGAGTAATTGTCAATTGGGCCTGTCCAGCATATTGCGGAAACATCAGGAAGAGCTCATGGACGGCAACTCGATCCTGGAGGGATAGCAAATCCCATAACCTCATGAAATCATGGGACAGCCTTTTGGCCATGGTCTCTCGATCTCGGAAGTGGCGTTCATATAGGCGATCCTTGTCGTCCTCTTGAGGGTTGATCTGTGGCGAAGTGACTCGAAGGACAGTTGCTTGCGGGTGACCTGAAGGAGTCATTTGCAGGCAGAGCCTCATAATATCCACGGCTTTGGTAAAGTCAATGGTAGCGATTTCGGGTTTCGGGCGATTGCTTGAGAGAATCTCATGCAAGGAGCCGAGGATATCATGGCAAAATCGAAAGATGCCTTGCTGTGCGGCAAAGTGTAATTGCTCTAAAAACTCTCCCAAGCCGAATATGAAACCACCTCGGTTGTGTTGCTCGTCGATAAGATTCCGCAAGAGTCGAGTAGCACCGCGGGCATGGGAGAGATTCTTGCTGTTGTTGCTCAAGGTGGGAGTCCGTAGAAAGGCGTACAGTATACTCATGAAATCTTGTTGCAGGTCACCAGCAGCCAATATCCGAGCGCAGTCAAATAGGTGGTCAGGCAATTCGGGTAGGTTTGCAGCAGAAGCACACAAAACCACGAGAGTCTGATCGAGCCCACTTCTCGGGTATTCAAAATGGGTCATTATGGTGTATAAGATATTTATGCCTCCATTGATATCGCTTTGACGGCTAGTATTGAGGCAGAGAGTGGTGACAGTCTCCACAGCACGGGATAACTCCAGAGGATCAAAATCAGAGTGACCCAGCTCCAGGTAGTCGCAGATGTATTGGAGCAACCAATCGAGACTCTTTTGCTCTTTGAGGGATCCAGACTTGGAGTTCTTATTCTCCTTTCGGGCCTTCTCTGCCTTGTGCGACCACAGAGGTATCCATTGGATCAGCAATGACAGCAACGTGGCGGCCTCTTGATCGTCATGATGGTCTTTCCGGAGGTCCAAGAATCTGCGAGAGACGTCTGTACCCGGTTTGAGGTCTCCAAAACCAACAAGCCAAGAACGTGCCTCTTCTGGCGCATCCCCAACGGATGATCCATCCTTAAGGACGTCTCCCAAGTTGAGAGGCGTTCCGTTGAGGGACGGTTTCTCGGAGCCTCGTCCTCCTTGAACAGTACCGTCAGGGCTGGGAGAAGTATGTGTCGCTATCGGCATGTGCCACAGTGACAACCTCCTCGAATCTCTAGTATTGGGATTGGCCGAGCCTTCCTGGGGTGAGTCATTTTCCTTCGACATACGACACGACTCTTCTCCTAAACAGGACATAGTTAGCCAGGCCAGAAATTGTTTAGGGGTGATGATAATTAGGCTCGGAATGGAGCAGCTTGCCGGGCCATGGAAAAGACAAGACAAAAGCAAGAGGGAAAGGTAGAGGAACCCGAAAAGGCGCCACTCGGTGCAAAGGCGACAGACTGAATGAATCACGGGAAGAGTTGTACTGTAGGAAGAACAGTACCTAGGTAGGTGGGAAATCCAGCCTCGAGACGGATAACAAGGCACAAGGCAGATGGTTGTAGGCCATGAGAAACGAAATGCGTACACACCTTGTAAGGACCCTGGGGGCGAGGATGCTATACAAGCACTGGCGCAAACGAGCGTCTCATCAGAAAGATTTTGTATTTGGCTATCGTCGCGATCAGCCCGTCGAAGATGGAGAGATTCTGGTTTATAATTGTGACGAGACTCGACAACGTCAGGTGGCCACTTTTGCTGATAACAGCGACCACGTTATCAGCAGCATTTGCGACGGGCAGGACGGCCCGCCGAGGGGACTTCGAGACGAGGCTTTTAATGGACACGGATGGTGGAGCATGGGTCGGTGAAAAATGAGAAAGGGAAAATTTTTTCTGGAATCAAGAGATAGAAGGGGTGACAGGACAGGATGAGACTCTGCCAGGACATTTGTTCTGGAATCCTGGGGATTTTATCCGTGACGCATGGCACCGTTGGATGGGAGGCGTTTCGAGCGTGAGGCGTTGAAGGCGTGGGAGCCCGAGAAAAATACAGCGCATGGATGCAAATGCCCCTCCCCGGGAACCAGACGATCTTGACCTGGAGAAGGCCTAGCAGCCTTACCTAGGTATTCTCTAGGCGCTGAGGTGCCTAACAACGGATACCCGCATACCAAGTGACCATGTTCCCTCCTCACTATCATTTTTTCTCCGAGCCTAACCGAAGTTTAAACATCTAGCGGGCTCTATGATCCACTGTATTAGCCTGACGACATTTATACGGTTGACCATTTCTCCTCTCACCAGAAGACCCGCAGGTCAAGGCGGTGAGCTAGCAATTCTGTATTCTGCCAACCCGCAGCCGAGATCCAACTGTCTCGTACTCTCTGCTCTGTATAAACAAATCCTCACCGTCGTAGGCCATCTTTGCCCAGCTGCCATTCAACGTGCCAGTGACCACCTCTTCTTACTCCGTGCTAATCCTTCTGCACTTGGAGTAGCTTTGGATCAAGAAGCCATACACACTCGTTAACTAGGGTGCCTCTATCCCCATCTTTTCCTTCCTGTGTTGTCGGCCAGCAAACCCTCTTCGCCAATATGCGCTAAGATTTCCAAATATTCATTGCAACAACGAGCAACGTTCCACAATCCCCGAGCAACGATATCCACCATGGCTTCCCTCGCGGCTCTGGCTCAACTGCTGGATGCTAGCCTTGACCCTCGGCAGAACAAAGAAGGTATGTTAATTCCGGCACTCTGATGGTTGAATTCGATCTAACGCTACCTAGCCGAGCTCAAGATTCGCGCTGAAGAGAAAAACCCCGGGTTTGCCATCTCTCTCCTTCAAATCACCGCCTCGAGCGACTTCCAGTACAATACCAGACTTGCAAGCGCCCTTTTCTTCAAGAATTTCATCAGACGCAGTTGGACCGATGTGGAAGGCAACTACAAACTTCCTCAGCAAGATGTGAATGCGATCAAAACAGAGATCGTGGGGCTTATGATATCCGTGCCTCGGGGCATTCAGACACAGCTGGGTGAGGCCATCAGTGTGATAGCAGACAGTGACTTCTGGGAGAGGTGGGACACCTTGGTGGATGACCTGATCTCTCGCCTGAAGCCAGGTGATCCTGTGGTAAATACTGGCGTTCTCCAGGTCGCCCACTCAATCTTTGCGAGATGGCGGCCATTGTTTCGATCTGATGAGCTCTTCACCGAGATCAATCATGTCCTTTCCAAGTTTGCCCAACCGTTTCTCTCTCTGTGGCAGAGCCTGGATGCCTACATTGAGGCTCATAGCAATGATAAGGCTGCTCTGCAACATGCTTTTGCTGAACTCGACCTTGTTCTTCAGCTCTTCTATGATCTATCATGCCAGGACTTGTCTCCCGTGTTTGAAGACAACCTAGAGGGCATTTCCGGCTTGCTTCTGAAGTACCTGAGGTACGATAATCCTCTCCTGCATACAGATGACGAATCAGAGGCCGGTCCCTTGGAGAATATAAAGTCCAACATCTTCGAAGCATTGACCCTGTACATCGGCAAGTACTATGACGACTTTTCCAAATACGTCAGAAGCTTCGTCGAGAGCTCATGGAATCTGTTGACCACGACCGGGCCGGAGCCCAAAAACGACATCCTGGTCAGCAAAGCTCTTCAGTTTTTGACATCGATTGGAGGCATCAATGAGCAGGCGCGGACTTTCAACGACCCAAACATTCAACATCAGATTGTTGAAAAGGTCATTCTGCCGAATGTGGCGTTGCGAGACTCAGATGTTGAGATGTTCGAGGACGAGCCTATCGAGTTCATCCGAAGAGATCTGGAGGGGTCAGATAGCGAGACTCGCCGAAGAGCAGCTGGCGATTTTCTTCGTCAGCTTAGCGATCAGTTCGAACAGTCCGTGACCGGAATCGCAATGACCTATGTCCAGAAATGTTTTCAAGAGTTTGCGGCAAATCCTCAACAGAATTGGAGGGCCAAGGACACAGCAGTGAGCGTGTTCTATGCCACGGCCGCGAAGGGAGCAACAACTACCACGCACGGAGTGACCAAAACCAACAGTCTGGTGGATATTGGCGATTTCTTCTCCAAACATCTTGCCAGTGATCTTCAAGATGAGAATGCCCAGCCGCTGATCAAGGTCGACGCCATCAAGTATCTCTACGTTTTTCGAAGTATTATTACAAGGGATCAGTGGCAGCAAGTCATGCCGTTACTCGTTAACCATCTTGGTAATGCAAATTATTGCGTCTACACCTACGCAGCTGTTGCCGTTGAGAGGGTACTGGCCATGACCGACGAGACTGGGCGACCAGTTATCGACCCTGCGCATATTAGACCGCTGGCGAGCAATCTGCTTGAACATCTTTTCAGCTTGGTCGAAAAAGATCAAACACCACAGAAAGTCCAAGAGAATGAGTTTGTCATGCGGTGTATCATGAGGGTCCTGGTCGTCCTCCGAGATGGTATTTCTGCAGTGGCCGACAATGTACTGCGACATCTGACCACCATTACAACAATCATAGCATCCAACCCCAGCAACCCGAGGTTTTACTACTATCACTTCGAGAGCTTAGGAGCGCTGATCCGATTCACGCCGCAGACACAGGCGGGTGCTTTAGCATCGCATCTCTTCAATCCATTTGCCGCCATTCTTGCCAACAATGTCGAAGAGTTCATCCCTTACACCTTTCAACTGATGGGTGCTCTTTTGGAAGCGGAGCCGAACAGACCGTTGCCGCCGGAGTATCTGCCACTGATTGGACCCATTCTCGGTCCGACGCTTTGGGATCAGCGAGGCAACATACCTGCCTTAGTTCGCCTGCTGGTTGCCATTATCCCCCGCGCAGCCAACGAGTTGGTCAGCAGCAACCAGGTGGAAAGTGTTCTGGGGATATTCCAGAAGTTGTTGTCGACCAAAATCTACGAAAGCTATGGCTTCGACCTTCTCGAAATTTCCATCTCAACTTTTCCACCGGCAGCCCTTGAGCAATATTGGGTGCATATTCTGAACATCATGCTTACGCGACTACAAAGCAAGCAATCCCAGGCCTTTCAGTTACGGTTTGTCCGGTTCTACCATTTCGTGTCGTCACACCAGGAGAAGGGTCTTGGGACCGATTTTTTTGTTGCTGCTACGGATCGCGTCCAGCATGATGTTTTCCGCCAGCTGTACCTGAGCATCATCTTGCCAAAGACCCAAGAACTAGCTCGCCCTCTCGACCGGAAAATGGCCGCTATTTCTCTCACAAAATCACTCGCAGATTCCCAAGCTTTCGTTGAGCGTTATCCCAAAGGCTGGGGACTGACGTCTAATGCGCTACTCAAGCTGCTCGAAGACCCTCCGCTTCCACCTAAGGCCGACGACGCCATCGCAGAGATTGACGTCGAAGACAGCAGCTTTGGCGTTGGGTTTACGCAGCTGAACACCATCCGCCCGCCACCGCTTGATCCTTTCCCCGAGGTAACGGATCTGAGGCGATGGGTGGGACAGTATCTCAAGGCAGCAGATCAGCGACACGGGGGCAGAATAAGCAGAGCGGTCAATGACTTGAGTCCGGATTCGAAGAAGGTTCTGAATGCTTACATGACCCTCCAGTAGCACGGGTTTGGAGCACTGCAGGTCGAGAGAAGCATTCGTTCGGAGTGCACCGCCATCTGTCAGGATAGGTTCATGGAAGTGGAAGGATTCTTGCCGGCGAGGG
Source organism: Fonsecaea multimorphosa CBS 102226 (assembly GCF_000836435.1). Classification (NCBI taxonomy): domain Eukaryota; kingdom Fungi; phylum Ascomycota; class Eurotiomycetes; order Chaetothyriales; family Herpotrichiellaceae; genus Fonsecaea; species Fonsecaea multimorphosa. Next base: position 562,279 of record NW_015971645.1, read on the forward strand.
GTTTGTACTTGACCGAACTAGTTTCATATACAGTTGATTGTCAAGGAAGAAAAAAGCTCCGTGTTCACTCACCCATGCTTCGTTCAGGACCTCAGACACAATGTCGTCTTTCAGGCAGGTTAATCATCATGTTATCTACCCTTAGCGGCACAGTTTCGATTCTGATCAGGAAACGGCCGAAGACCCATCTTTATGCTGCCGGAGGGACGGTTGATAAGCGAAATTGGAGGACTGTGGCTAAACCCGTGAGAGACAAGGCTGAAACCCAATTGTGCCCTGTGATTGGCTATGCACATTGTTTGAAGGATGCCTTATGGTCATGTCTCAAGTATCGGCTAGGGTACGGAGCTGTGATCACGGATCAGACGCCGCCAACCATAAGTTGACGGTAATGGAGGCTCCATCTCAGGTCTCTCATTCCTATCCTTCCGCAAGGGAGAAAGGAAGACGTCCCACACGTATTTTTGCGGCAATACGCCTATACCATACCTATGGAGAACTGAGCAATTCTCATGCCGGTGACGGCAGTTCAGCGGCTCTGTAAAGCGCAAGTCTCCAGTCCCTGTCGTTGACAGTGTGACAGCGAGCAGCGCCACGTGTGTTGGTCTTAGAAAATCAAGTCTCACCCTCTCCGTCGAGCAATGAAACGCCGTCAACAGACTGGCATCCCATCCATCCCTCATCGACATAAGCACAAGTGAGGAATCCTTCCACTCTCTCTTGTGGGCGACAATTTGACATGTTAAACTTATAAGACCGATCTGGGCCTTCGAACGGCGCCGTTGCGCCGTCGACCGCTCTTACGAGAAGCACTGGCCTGGTTGTTCAGCGCCCGAGAGTTGAGAATGGACTTTCTAGAGCCACGGAGGGCCTACACTCGGGCACACACAGAAGACATAGAACTCAGTAGCCCAGATGTCTACTTGGAGCAGCATTCTTTGGGGTCCAAGTCCAGTTTCACAACGACCTTCAGCTCGACGATCAAAGATGAATCGCCTCTCCTTGACGCTGATAGCCGTCCTGGTCGGAAAGGATTCTACATCTCAGGAAAATCTCTGAAACTCCCCTTCTTCGTCTGGCCGACTCGCCTCTACGGGTGGCGCACCGGCGCCCTCACAGCTGCCCTGCTTGGCGCGATATCGTTGCTGATCAATCTCGTGGTGGTCTCCTGGCTTGCTGCCCGCGGCCACGGATCTAGCCTTGTTGAAATCTACAACGGTCACTGTGGCAAGGTCGAATCCCTGGACATTTGGATCCACCTGGCGATCAACACGCTCAGTACTTTACTCCTGGGTGGTTCCAATTACTGCATGCAATGCCTCTCTGCTCCTTCCAGGGAGGATGTCGACCGCGCCCATGCGAGGGGTGAATACCTGGACGTGGGGGTGCCGAGTGTGAGAAATCTGAGGAGGATTGCACGACGAAAAGTAATACTATGGTGGGCCCTGGGATTGTCCTCCATACCTTTGCACCTCATGTAAGGATCTTTCGAGGCTAGAGTTCCAGTCATTCATACCGGTCCTGATCACTTGTAACAGGTACAATTCTGCATTCTACAAATCCCTTGAAACCAACGACTACAATTTATACTTTGTCACACAAGATTTTGTCGATGGCAAACCGTTTGTGCCGTGGGATGGTTACTCGGACCTACCCGACCAGAACGATATCCAGTCTTCACTCCTCACAGATCCGGACACATGGGAACGCCTAGACAACGACGCATGCATCCGTGCCTATGCCACGGAATTTTTGACCAGTCGCCGGAATTTGGTTTTGTTGTCAAATAACAGCACAAAAAAAGCGAACGAGAGTGTGCTGGAGGTGGCAGACTATGGCTCTGGGGACGTAGATGCCTTCGACTGGTGAGATTGTGCCTCTTCAAGCTTCAGCTTTGTCTTCCTGACAAGATATCCAGGATTTGCAACAGTGATACAAACATAGCGTCCAAGGTCGATGTACCTTATGGACCGGACGGCAACACACGACCATGCGAAACATGGGTTTCTAAAGTCGAAGCCATTGCAACCCGATGGCAACCCTACAATTTCGACGTCGAGTACTGTCTCTCTGAGCGGGTGAGTGAGAGATGCAGCTATAACGGCAACATTCCAATTATAGCGACTGTTCTGGTATGTAATGCCATCAAGATTGTGGGAATGCTCTTCGTCGCCTTTCGATTGGAAGATAATCCTTTGATCACGGTGGGAGATGCCGTGGAAAGCTTTTTGAACGAAAATGACAAGTCGACCGAAGGCTTTTGTTTGCTGAGCAAGAGCGATGTGGTCATGGGCATGCAGTCAAAGAGCCACTGGTCGCTTCGAGCCCGAGGGGGAGATGTCCAATCGAGGGCCAAAGTGGCTCGGCTACGCACAAAAATTGGGCTCCAAGCTGCCAGCCTTACACGGTGGTCATCGACCGTTGGCTTCCTGGTCCTGGCGTTGATCGTGGTGGCCGTCTTTCTGGCCATTGCAGTCAAGGCCATCCATTTGGACGGCTTCGACATTGGCGCGATTGGCTTTGGCAAAGTCACTCAGGCGGCGGTGATCAGCGGTTGGCAGGTCGGCGCCACTGGCTCTGCATCGTCCAAGATCCTCTCCGCGATCCTCATCGCAAACTTGCCGCAAACCATCTTCAGCTTCTTATATCTGAATCTGAATGGAGTATTGACGAGCATGTGGTTAGCGAGCGAATGGAGTAATTTCGCCACGCAGAGGAAGACTTTGAGAGTGTCGAGACCGAAGGGGGCACAAAGGAGCACACACTTCCTCCAGTTGCCCTACAAGGCTGCCGTGCCCTTGATGGTTCTCTCCGGAGCCTTGCATTGGTTGATCTCACAGAGCATCTTTCTGGCGGTGGTTGCGGAATATAACGCCGACGGGACTCTCTATGACCCTATTTTTATTGCCTCTTGTGGTTTTTCTCCCCTGGCCATGATTGTGGTGCTTGTGCTGGGAGGAGTCCTCGTTGTTGCTACTTTGGGGCTGGGGAACATGATGAGATATGACCCATCGATACCGTTGGTGGGGAGCTGTAGTGCGGCTATTGCGGCCGCGTGCCATCAGCCGAATTGGGACACTGACGCTTCACTGAAGGCTGTGCAATGGGGCGTCATCCCCGGGATGGCTGACGGTGATGGAGTTGGGCATTGTGCTTTCAGCAGTGGCGATGTTGAGCCTGTACGCGAGGGGAGAGCATACACTGGGATCACAGACGACAAGCAAAGTCTGAAGTCAGTCGAAGGACACAACAATGCCAAACGTCGAGCCCGACGACATGTGGTGTCGGACTGATCTCGAACATCAATACGATCACGACGACGGAATCCCAGGGACTTTCCTTTAGTGTTAAAAGAGAATTAGAAGTTTCTCTCAGCAACGTGACTTGACTATATGCATGTCTGATCTCGCTATATTGAGAAGCCATAAGATGCGAGTCGCCGACGAGGCTGTGAGTTCTCCACTCTGATTGGCCATAATCTAGCCGTCCCGGCAGACCTTCCTTTCATGAAAGAGCACATAGATTTTTTTGGCGTTTCTTCGAAATACGATCTTTTGCTGTGAGCTTGCCGCATGCGAACTTCATGGCTCGACGGGCTGTGCAGGTCGGATATCATGACAGACGCCGACATTTTAACAGACCAGCAGATTGACGACCTGCTGGCACAGGCTGAAGTCCGCCTGCGGGAGAAGTCAAAGTCCACAAATGAAGACGAGATCAGCTTGGAGATTGTCACACCAACAACGACATCCAGGAAGATGTACGCCTTTCGTATCTCCTGACCTGGATGTCCTCGACTGACTCTCGTTGCAACAGAATTCCTAAAATCCACCATGGCCTCGTCCGATCGAGATATATCAATGACAAGCAGGGTGTCGCTGAGACCAATGCAAAAGCCATCTTAGAACGCCAGCAAAGCCTGTTGGCGGATGGCCTCAGGTCTGTCGAAACGGTTCAGAAGTCCAAGAAAACGGTACGTGCCCCCTTGCGTTGGAAATAGTCTGGTTCACATGAGGAAATCTATTCCCATTCTCTTCTTGACGCAGATCAGCAGTCCATTCTGGCCTGCCCTGCACCCATGAAAGTATTTATTCATAGTTACTCTGACTGTACCTTCGATTTCTGCTTGATTGGACCTGTCATCGCGAGTTGTGACTCGGCTAATGAATCAACAGAATGACCAAACCAGTGCAGGCCCAGACTGGTTCGACATGCCCAAGACACACCTGACTCCTCAATTGAAGCGCGATCTGCAACTCATCGAAATGCGATCAGTGCTCGATCCGCACAGGCATTACAAGAAAAATAACAGGAAAGGCAAAGTACCGACATTCTCGCAGACGGGGACAGTCATTGAAGGTCCCACAGAGTTCTTCAGCGCAAGAATCAACAAAAAGGATCGCTCGAAGAACTTTGTCGAAGAGGCAATAGCTACCGAGAGGGAGACTGGGCGATTCAAACGGAAGTACAGCGAAATCCAGGAGTCGAAGACAAGTGGCAAGAAAGCACACTACAAGAAGCTCATGGCAAAGAGGAGAAAAAGACCTTGAAAGTGAGCGTGTTTGTGAAATGCAGAGATTCATGATGCCAAAGAGCCCAACACGCATAGGCTTCCTCCAAGCGTCGTTCGTGCTTGGTTTGACCGCACGGCCGAAGGAATTTTGCACGGCTGGTGAGTTGCCCCAGCCTTATTCAGGCTCCCATACTCTGCGGAGATCCTGCTCTTCTTGAAATCACTTCGAGCCACAAGAGGCAGGCAAGGGAGCCAAAAGCACCGCGACTACAGGAATGTAGCCGATTGGGACTCCGGCTTTGCTCGACACAGCCGCAGCTGTCGGCCCCCATCATTACCGAGGCCAATAAAGGCGGGAGAGATCCATATCAAACAAAACTTGCAGAGAGGCAGGCGGGTTGAAAGTATCCTAGGAGTAAAGCAATGCAAGGAACTCCTAAAAATGTAAGAGTTCTGAGATAATAGCTTGCTGCAGGCATCAGGGGGCTGCATCAGGGGACTGGGAGGAGCGGCCCAACGCCCAAAGATTTTGATAGCACTAACGTAAGATGATGAGAGGAGATTTGGGAAGGAAGGATACTTTAGGTACGCGGTACTTGGTAGTACACTGTGCATGCACCATGGGTTAGGTATCCTGACGGCCCGTAGCATGTGGCAATCGCAATCTACTTGTGCCTAGAAACCATTCTTTGCTCAGCTTGACATGGGACTTGATAATTGTTTGCTACTCGTAGTCGTGGCTCTCTGGCGTCCGCTGAGAAAAGGGTGCTGACTTGATTCGAGCCCCGTTGGGTACCCTCCGAGCCTCCTCGTCCCTCCTGCAGTGGCCATTATTGCTGGCGTTGGCCTCCCCTTAACAACTCCTTTCTCAGCGCCTCGACTTGAGCCGTTATGGGACTGTCAATCCAATATCACACCGTCCAGGCCGTTGCCGTCGGGCCTCCGACCCCACAGACCCGTTTCTCCTAAAATTTCCCATTTCTCCCAGCGACGGGCGTTGGTGGCGCCATAGAAGCAATCGTCCTCCAAATCCTCCACAAATCGGATGGCGCTAACCGAAGCGTTCAAGAGCAATCATCCCCCATCCTGTTTTTGATCGAGGCCATCTCGCTACTGCATCTGCCGGACGCAAAAAGAGATGACTTGGGACACGTGCATGACGATGAAGTCATTTGGAGTCTGTCCGGAAAGAGGACGCTGGCGCACGACTGCAAACAGGTTTAAGAATGCATGGTCCAGCTCCACGCAGCTCCTTTCAGGATGCAGCCCTGGCTGAATCGTTACGAATCACCTTCTACCCCCTCCGACGATCCATCAAGTCGGCTTGGGAAGCCTCCAGGCTTGGTGGAAACATCAAGAAACCCTATGTGAGACACGCCATCAAAGCAGGATTGCCATCGACCAAGCACAAAAAGCCCACCAAGCGACCTCGAAGCACGAAGCGAAGGCCTGTTATCTCGCGAATAATTCTCGTTGCAGACACCTTGTGCCTCGAGTTTTGAGACTTGGGGATTATGTCCCCTGCCACCGAGCCGGCCGAAAAAAGGTTCACATTCTCCCATCAGGCCATACCTGAAAGGCCAGGGCTAACTGGGCTCAGCAGAGGGTGCAGTGACGGCCTGACAGGCATCCGCCCACGTCTTTCCGTTTCCTGCCGCTGGCGTTCAAGCCTCATCTCAGGCCCAATCGCATCGAAGTGGTCTTTGGCTACTGGCCCAGTGCTGGGCAGATTGGCCAGTATCAGACCTGCGCCGCGACTCCGCCCCCATTGGCGAGATATCTTTAGCTGGCGCCACAAGGAGACGCCCCAGACAAATACTAGGCCCCTTTGAGCGCCCACCAGGTCATACCGCGGGCCAAGTCAGCTATAATCCAGAGCCTTTTCTCCTACCCAGCCCCAACCACCGACAATACGATAGCACGACGATTACTCGGTAGATCTACGACGTGCCGCTGCCGTTCCACGACTCCCTGACATCCATCATTCTGCAGACTAGGATTTAACCTGATCGTTGCCTTGGTCTGTTCACTCTTCTGCAGAATCCATGCGCAATGCGTGCGCGAGGTGAAGCCTCGCTGCGAACCACTAGCAGTACAACCTCAATGCCCCTCCTGATTGGAGAAGACCCGTGGGAGCTCGAAATTTGAAACAACTACATCTCCATAACAACCATGACATCTGTCCTGCGCCTGGGCAACAAGGACCGTTCGTCCTTCTCGTTCTTCAAGCGACAGAGCTCTGATAATACATCGGATGTTTCTTCCGATAATCTTGCCCACCGCCTTCCCGACATCTCACATGTCGACACTCGATCCTTTGCGGAACTATTTGACGAGTTTATGACCAAGGAGATCAACGACGTACCCAAAGTCCAAGTGCAAACTGAGGCAACACAGGCCCCCAAGTTGTTGAAGGACATCGCCTCCAACCCCCCGGCCCAAACGACCCTATCTACAAAAGCTTTCGATACCAAGGTCGACTTTTTAAAAGTCAATATCACCAGGAATGACTCTGCAGCATCATCTTGCTATTCTCAACCAAGCCAGAGGGATAGCGATTGCTCGCCCTTGGTCACGAGGCAGTCTTCGAGCTCAAGCTATACCCAGGAGCCGTCACCCGCAAATCAGAAAACGGTTACGTTGAAACCCACGCCTATATCGATCCCTAAACGACTGACCCAAGGATTTTGGGGCAATTTTACAGAATCTCCTGTAAGCGCTCAGCCTTCGCCGTCAAGGGCCAACTCTTCTCTGATAAGGGTCGTATCGGTGCCGCCAAACCTCGATAAACCACTTCCCCCGGGCCCAACCGACATAAAAAGAGCTTCCACTTCGGTACCGGATCTACTTCTACGTCAACCACTGGCGGAGCTTCCGTCGGTGTTTCCTATCTCAACCACTCACTCCTCTACCAAAGTACAGCGCACGTATTCTCAACCGAGCGTGATGGTCTCCATGAGACGGAGCTCTGATGGCGGTGCCGTATCAGAACTGCCGGCATGGTCGTCACGATCAATGCGAGGGCCTTCGTCGGAGAGGACTGCCAGCCATGGACATCACAGAAATCGCTCAGTGTCTGACACGGAGGTCCCGCATCCCGGACGTTCTTTGACCCAAGTTTCCAGGCGCCACACGGTTGATATGCAGAAGCTCGCTTTGACTGCCACCTCTTCCTTTCGCCCGAATCAGACAGCCAGAAAGCAGAATCGACGTCCGATCACTGCCGCCACCGCGGAGCGTGTTATCTACAGAATCATGTGCAGCTTGCACAGCGCACAAGACCTCCAGGCTACTGCCATGGTCAGCAAAGGCTTTTTGCGGACTTTTCAGCGCAACGAGTCCAAGCTAGTAAGCCATTTGATTTTCAAGACATCACGAGCTGCTTGGGAGCTTCGGCGGAGCATTCTGGCTTTGAAAGGATCGAATGACTTTCTCCTGAAGGATTATCGCCGTGACTGCCGAACGCTTGACGCGCTAAAGGCGTTCATCGTAGCTCACTGCAGTTCGAGCTGCAAGCGAAGCACTCTCGTTGGTCTTCTTGGTCAAGATGATGATAGAAAAGCTCGGGTTGATGATGCGTTGTGGCGCATATGGACTTTCTGCACTCTATTTGGAAACACGGTTGGTCAATCTGGGCCCGCGCAGACGGAAATCGATTGGCTCAACGGCAGCAGAGCGGCCACCAACAAACAGCTCGGTGCCGGTTTCGCTATTGGAAACGGAAAGGGACTGGCGACTCACGAACTAGAGGATATGAACGAGATGTGGCAGTGTTTACAAATCCTCATGTCGGGTTTCTATGGTCGAGAACAAGAAGCCAAGCGATATGGAGTCTTTGACAATTGGCACTTGCGAGACACAACCTCAGAGTCTCAACATCTCGTAGAGTGGACTTCGTATCTACTCGCCCTTGGTCCACAAACCGTTCTTTCATTGTCAAGCTGCTCGTTCGAACAGGCAAAGATGCTTGGCCTGACAAACTGGCCAATTCCACAGGCAGGTCAAAGTCGATCATCCTTCTTGACCACGGCAATTGCACAAGTCTACCAAGAGAGGGTGCTTGAAGATGCCACTCGGAGGGCAGCACGGATGTCGCTACGACACATACCAGGACAAAACTCAGTCCCCCGAGCCCCGGTCCATCGCCCAACCAGATCACTCGACGAACAAATGGTCAACTTGCCTTCCGCTCGCGCCACCATTCAGTCGCAACCGCTGCGGATTGATACCTCTAGCCTGAAAAGGAGACCAATCTCGACGAATGCTTTTGCAGAGGTACGACTGGAGATACGCCCGGACTGCGATCCTGCGAATGATCGGCAAGAGATCCGACCTGATTGTGATCCTGGTTCTAGGATGAACCGGGCATCACACCTTCTTCCGACCTCTCCCTCAACAGATCCTACAGTCTATCATTCGCTTTCAATGACTTCGACAGCAAGCACCAAACTTGGAGCTACGTTATTCCCTATGGACTATGCCAGTCCTGCGCCTCGAGTTCCTTTCCGGACCCCTGAGCCGGCCGCAGCCACAGCTTCTGGCATTGTGGATCCGGTCGACAAAGCAATGAACCTCTTGGTGCGTGAATACGGGTTTCCTGAGACGAGAGCGAGGAAGGCTCTTGCCATGTGCGATTCGGGTTCCGGAATTGATTTGCAGAAGGCGATCGAATTATTGACTGTCGATTCAAAGGATGCACAAAAAGGGAACCCTCTGCCTGTAGAGTTACCTACACCTGCCAGTGTCGCTAGTTCCAACAGACTGAAGAAGGCTCAGCCGTCAAAGGCATACTGCGACGGCCATTGCTCGCGAACGCCGACCTTCTCGCACTCCAGAAACAAATCGACGGGCACTACGGGCACCGGGACAGATGTCTCTCTGAGTCCGGTCTCGGCGCTTGGTGAAGAAGAGTGGCAAGACACAATATCTCCACTTCTTTGTACGCCAACATTGGGTCCTCGATTGAAGGCCCCAGTGGCTCGAGGGCCAAGCAAGGCTAAAGCATGGAAAGTGCTAGGAATGGACAGCCTGCCTAAACGGAAGAACTCAGTGCTTCATATCGACGAGTATCAAGCCAAAGTGGAAAGACGAAAGAGCATGCGCGCGAACACCAATGGAGAGCAGCAAAGTTCGAAGATCAAAGAGGGGCTCGGCAAAAACTTGCTCGGTTTGGGACTTGGTATCGGTAGTGGTGCTGGAGCGAAATCGGCGGAGGCACAACTTGAGCGTGTTCGCGAGGAAGAGAGGCGGAAGAAGGAGAAAAACCGTACCAGTTGCATGCCCAGATATGCCTGAGCTTACTCTCTGTGAACCCAGTGCGGCGTATCACCACGTTCATGAGGTATTTGAGGGAAGAGCGGAGCTGAGGCCAACAGCGTTTCCCTGCGATCAACGTTGCGCTTGCCCTGTCTCTATTCTGGCCATATTTTCACTTCTGCATATTAACCCCAGGAGTTGGATGTTCGACAAGGACATTCTGAAAACTCCACACGGATTCGAAAAGGGAACGAATCCTTCACTCATTTTGCGAATATATGACGACTTTCAGGCGAACACATTCTGCACATGGAACGAGATGACAGGGAAACAGAAACACGACACAAGGGACATGACACGAATCTGCGGAAATGCAACAATTGACGACCAACATATACAATTTTTATACTGATGACATGCACTTCTCGGGCACAAAAGAGCCGGGCTTCAGGCGAAGCGGACACGATACCTAGTACATATCTTTTATTTGTTTATGGGCTTCATGGGTTTTCTCGGGTTTCCCCTATCCGATTACAGGAGTTCATACTTTCATTTGGTGGCTTTCGCTCCGCAATCATGTTCCCATACCCACCGTCATTTACTGGAGTTCCGCCGAGAATATCATTATATACATTTCAATCACGAGATATATGAAGTTTCAGACAATAAACGAGAAAGGTCCATTCTTTGAGTCTTGTTCCTGCTAGGCACTCGACCTGGCACACTCGTTGTTAGCAACTACTCTTTAGACTCTTTACACGAGACCTTTCGAAGTTTCTTTTGTTGATCAATGCGCAGCACGATTTCCACCCAAACGCTACCCTCAATTTATGTCCACTTGTAGTCTTTGCCAAACCCAAAGTAATTATCATATTGTCACACGAAACAAGCTCTTCCCTCTGCATTTTATCAATCCAACGAAGCAAATAAGCTCAAATAGATACCCCAGAACAAGCCCACCACGCTCGCCACAATCACCCTCCTATTGACAGGCACGAGGGTGAAATTGAGGAGTGCCACAAAGGGCCAGAGCTTCCAACTGCTAATCATCAACGGGACTGTATCCCTCTCCACCTCGCGCTGTACGGCCTTTGCTGATTTCCCCTTGAAGGCCGCCATGGCGGCGACGAAGGCGACCGTGTTTACGAAAGCGCCCAGGGTTTGGTCAAAGAGGAATTTGCGCAGCGTGTTGGGGATGTGCAGCTGCTTATCCGGGCCGGTCGGGGAGGAGGAGGTAGTGGAGGCAGAGATGGGTAAGACGGTGTAGCCCGGGAATTTGTATTCGAGGTATTCTTGCCAGAGAATGTTGGGCGGGCAGGATATCAAGGTGAAGATGACGAATTGAGCCAGGGGAGCGAGTTTGATTGTGAACGGGAGTGATTCTCGGTAGGATTTTATGCCTTGGGCGGCCAGGTTTGAGACGGCCGAGAGGCATGCGGCTTGGAGGGTTGTGGTGATGAGGTGGGAGACCATGGTGATGGTGGTGGAGTGTTCGTGGTCAGCTCAGCAGGGGGAGGATAGAGGAAGAGGGGCGGAAAGGTCCTCGTAACAGCGACAGCGAGGAGTATGTTATGCACATGAAGAGCGTCGAAGAGTGAGACACTTGATAATGAAAGAAAAACGACTCAATTGAGACCAGTTGATTTCACATGCAAGTTGCCAGATTGCGGAGAAAGAGACAACTGAGATCGTGGAGAAGAGGCGCCACTAGTGCCAGAATACGGCGCAGTAAGCAGCCTTAAATGACATGCATTGAGTGTCTACATGTTGTACCGTATGTGGTCACGTGGAAGCCAGGTCTCGGATGCCAACGCATCCCACCCCCGCCTCCCAGCTGAGTTTTGATGCCCGAAGTGAGGCGAATCATGGGCTCTTAGCCCTTTGCAGTGACCTTGTCTGCCATGAATAGTACGAGGTACCTATACCTGGGAAGTAGCGAGGGGACAACATGGCACAGGCATGTCCCAGCCTCGCGGGCGGCGCATGACGGAGAGGCTTGCTGGGTGGCTGGGAAATGTACCGAATAATACTCGTTGATGGTCGTGGATCAAGGTGAGATTCGAACCGTGTGATGGGCCAATCTACCGACTACGGTTGATGATCAGGCGTGAGCGCCACGGGCAGGCAAATAGAAAACCACTGGCAAGAAAAATGGCCCAGTCATTGTCGTCCTTGGTGTGTTGTCTCAGCGCATCCGTCGACGCTCTGTAATTCGTCCCATTCGTCGCCCTGGTCGGTCGAGTGATGGAAGTCCGATTGGTTTGTCGGAAAGGCTTTGTTGACATGATGAAATTGAGATGGGCGAGGCTCTGTCTCGAGTCTCGAGGAATAAGGACCGAAAGACGGTAGACATCTGGCCTTCATGAAGCTCCGATCTCGACAGTTGGCGGGTTGCTTGGTGACCAGCACCCAGACACCCAGACACCCAGACACCCAGTGCCCGTCACCCAGGGATTCAGCTGAGCTCCATGGGCTAGGGTTCCCCGCGCTTGCGCTGCAGGCCCAGCTCTTCCCTTGCCTCTTCCCTTCTACCACCACTACCGGGTACTGCCAGTGTGTAAATACACCTTGGATTTCCTTCTTCCTACTCTCCTACATTCCCTCTCCCCCTCCACTCTTCCCACACTTCCTCACCGACAATCGATCCACCCTGCCCATCGGTAAATCCGGTTTTTCGCTGCTTCTGTCACTGCGCCGTCCATCGCGCGACACTGACCGCTCCACTGACATCAATTCGCATCCTCATTCTGTCCGGCGCGACACCCGGAGTTGGCTGGGTCGTGGATAGAGGCATCAACATCACAGCATCTTTTCTATCATCTTCTCTGTGTCCTCGCCCGTGTCGCACTCGCTGCCTTGCGATACAATCTCCCACATCGCTTCCTCTCTCGTCTATAGCTTGCGGTTGCGCCATCGTCGATATTGTCCCCGTTGAGTCCGTGCACCACTCTGCCTCCAGAAGCCACCTCCAGCTACGTCGAGGCATTTGGCGATTATGGATCAACAACAGAAGACGGCTGCTCCGGTCTACGACCTTTCTCAGGGCGGTCACTACGGAGCCAGCGCCGCGGTGAGTGTCTTCACCTTCCTCCCTTTGGATTAAAGTGCAGGCGTCTGCTGGCGCAGAAGAGGAGGCACACAAAAGGGCACATGGCCATGCGCAGATTTGATCTTGTTCTGGAGGACCGACATACTGACACAAGATTATAGTTGTCAGCTCAAGGCTACGTTCCTCATACCGAATTGTACTCGGGACTATGGTCAAATGTCTGTGATCATCCATCCCAACCCCAATGCCAAACACCATGCTCACCAGTCTGCAGATCAACCAAGGGCTTACTGGGCCTTCTAGGGAAATCCTGGCAACGTATTGGCAACAGACCATCAACCATCTCGAGACGGACACCCACGACTTCAAGATCCATCAACTGCCTCTGGCAAGAATCAAGAAGGTCATGAAAGCGGACCCGGAGGTCAAGATGATCTCCGCTGAAGCTCCCATCCTCTTTGCAAAAGGCTGCGACATCTTCATCACAGAACTTACCATGCGCGCTTGGATCCACGCCGAGGACAATAAGAGACGGACTCTGCAACGTAGCGACATAGCTGCAGCCCTTGCGAAGAGCGACATGTTCGACTTTTTGATCGACATTGTCCCCAGAGAAGACAGCGCCGGGCACGGGAACTCGAAACGGCCCAACACCAGCGGCCAAGCTGCGGCCGCGCAAGTTCCTCAACAACAAACTCAACAACAAATGCCACACCCAGACTACGGCATGCAGCATGGGACAATGGGCCCACCTGACAGCCAATACGGAAGACCCCAAATGTACCCGGGCCATATGGGCGGTGATGCGCAACAAGATCCTAGTCAAGGCTATGGTCAACCTCCGCAAATGTTCACTGGCGGCGAGATGTACAATCCTTATGCCCAGGGACAGTTTGGTGGCACTGGTGCTCAACAGGTAGGTGGACTTCCGTGATCATGAACCTATATCGACAACGGGCATGTACACCTCCTTGCTGAGAGCTATTTGCAGTAGACGCTGACTCGGAATTTTCGAACAGATGTACTCGAATCTCCCAGGCCAGAGACCACAAAGTCAAGGATATGGAGGTCCAAGGCCTGGCACTGCTGGCAGAGATCAGCAGGTCAATGAGCAAGGTTATGGACCTGGCTAAGGACCCAGATCAGATCGGACTCTCCGCCACCACCACAAGTGCCAGAAGATTTCAAGACTTTACCATTGGAAGGACCAAAATTGATACCACTGCCGTTTGATGAATTTGTTTGAATGCAAAACAAAGACCACTACGTTTTCCCACTTCAGAAATGGATACCACGAGCGAGGGTGACAGCAATATCTCACCACCAAGGACAACGCCGACCAAGGCAGAGAGACGGATTTAATAACCCATGGGCCCCAGCACAACACGGTCTTTAATGGACTGCATCCACAGCAGAATGGAAATCTTTGGTTTAAACTTCCCCCAGATATTGGTTTCCTCCCGCGTCTTTTGCTCCCTTTTCAGAGTAGAAGCCGATTCGTAAAGTGAACGTTTCTAGCACCGTACCATCCGCCTCCTCGCCAGCAAGCAGTGCTTCTAAGTCGACACAGAGCCTTCCTTGTGACGGATCGCGACGACGAAGGAGCTGCTTCAATCCGCCCTAGCAAAAACCACCGCCCAGACTGGCTGCGATGCGTGACACAAGAGCCCCTGTTAGGATGGATGGCAGGGTGGAAGGGCCACCTGTACCTCGTACTGTAGCATACTGTAGCTCAGAAAGTCCCCCAGGTCCGATTGACGTGGATAGATGTGGACAGACAGTCAGACAGCCCTGCGCCAGAGAGAGAAAGAAAGAAAGAAATGGAGACCAGCCCATCGACACAGAAGTTTCGCGCATTCGGGGGCGAGGGGGAACACGAGTAGGGGGCCTTTTATACTATTAAACCAGACAACATGATAAGAGTAGAGAAAGGAAGATAGATGGTGGGAGAAGAATTGGGTAAGATAGGTAAGATAAGCGTGACGCGAGCTCTCTCTCTCTCTAATAGAGGAAAGAATGAATATGTAATATTCATCCCTCAATGAGAGGTATACATAATGAGGAGTTACCTAGTTCTCTAAGGGTATATTTGGCTTGCGCCGTGCATGGCAATCGCGGCGGGAAGCCGTTGTTTTTGTTTTGGGAATCCATGTGCAGTGGCTGGCCTCGTGGAAGAAAGGTATCTAGGTAGAGAGAAGAGGCCACGGACTCCTCAATAGGTACTAGGTATGTATGTAGATGGATGGGGAGGTTGTATTTTTCACCGCCCGCTGCCATGAGACATGAACCGATTCTGCAGCGCCGCAAAAGTGTTGCCACCTCTCGAGCCTGTGCTCCCACTATGTGCCAGGCCGGCACCGCCGGGACTGTGCACGCCGCCATCTTTTCCACCGTTGTCACCACCGTCAAAATGCACGTGTTGCGCGCCTGCGCCTCTAGCAGCAGACACGGCTGGCGGTCTGACTTCGACATGGACGACCTTCTCCAGCAGCTCGGGACCCTTGAGCGGGTCGACGTTGCGGTATTTCTTGTTCCGCAGAGAAATGTCGTAGAACTCGTCGGGCTGGTCGGTGCTCATCAATGCGACCGTCTGGATCAGTTCGTCCAGCGACTCGAGCAGGATGCTGTTGTTGGGCAGGGTCTCGACGTAACTCCGGAAGTGTTGGATGTCCATGTCCATCTGGGCGATGCAGGCCGTGGTGATTCGATCTACTTGTGGCGACAGCGGTAAGGAGAGGATGCTGGATGCGGTGTGGGAGATGGCGTTGAAGAGCATGAGGTCTTTGAGGGAAGACGGGAGAGAGAGAAGCACGCTGTTGATTATGTTGGACAGGTACCGCGTTAGGGTGAGGATGTAGTTTGATGGTTCGGTTGGGGGGTCGCGGGACAGCCAGTCATACTCGGCCGTCTCGATCAGGTCGCTGACTTTGCTGTTGACAAGCTCAAAAATGCGGTTCTCGGCCGTCTTCTGGTGCGTGCTGAATTGCGCAGTGGCCTTGAGAGAGACGGGTGGGCCAACACCCACGCCAGCGCTTCCTCCTCCGCCGCCGCCGCCGTTGAGAGCTGACGAGGATGCCGACGAACGCGCCGTGGCCAGCAGCGTTTCGAGTTCGTGGCAGGCGGTGGTGAAATGGGAGAGGTTGATCAGGATCTGCACGATTTGGCCCAGGTACTGCGACGAGAGTTTCGACACCAGGCTGGCGCAGACTTTGGTGGTCAACAGGTCGTCGAGCGAGGTCAGCAGTTGGGAATCGATCTTGGCCGTCAGCGGCGACGCGCCCGCATTGTCCTCCTGCGCGGAGAAGAAGTAGAATTGGTTCAGGAAGTTGCGGATGTCGATGCAGCAGAGCGGATACATTTGCGAGAAGGGGAAGACGGTCGGGAAAGTCATTTCATGTACAGGGCGATCCGGCGTATACCAGGACACGTTGACGACTTTTTCGAATTCCTCGGCATTCTGGATCGGCATGGGCATGTAATCGTCTGTGCTGACGATCTCGATAAAGTCTTCGCTGAACCGCTGCTTGAGCAGCTCGGCGTACTTGTCAAACAACACCAAAACGAAATTGGACATGGCCGCTGTGTTGAAGTTGAAGCCGTTCATGGTCTGGATAAACAAGGAGATGAGGTTTTTGATCTTCAGCAGGTGTTCGGCGTTGTCCACGGCCGAGAGGGCCTTGGACATCAATGAGATTGCCGTTTGGCAGAGCGAGTCCCAAAGCTCTTCAACCTCGGTCGTAGAGCGCAGATCAGGGACCTTTTTCATCGTGGCACGCTCCATGATGGCGAAACCTGCTATATCTTCCAAGAGAGTGTGGAGATCGCCCATCTCTTCGTCGACGAGGGAAATGGAATTCTGAAGCAGGAGATCGCGTTGAGCGCGGCGACTGGCGGCGTAGTCGGTCTTGAATTTCTCCATTTGACCGAGTGAGCGGTGGATGTGCAGTGCTTCGAACAACGGAGAGAAATCCACCTCGAGGTCTTCGCTTTTGAGCAGGTCGAATTCCTCGTGTTCGTCCGCCACCAGCTCAATGGCAGAGTTGAGTTTGAAGTTGGCAAGATATGATGTCTTTTCGGATCTTTCCTTCAGCCGCTGCTTGCGAAGATCAGTATGGTAGAAGGACAACTCCCCCAGATATTGGGACATCTCTCGGACGCGAAATAGCCAGGTGTTGAGGTCGGCCATGACGGCTTCAGCAATCGATTTCTGAGTCGCAGGTACCGATTTCTGAATGAGCTCGCTCAACTCGTACTGCGTGACATTCTGGAGATGGACGCTCTGCAACTCGTCTAGAGCTCGGAGAGCAGCATAGTGTTTCTTTTGGTCACGAAGCTCCTGGACTTGATTCGCCAGGCGAAGAACTTCTAGACAATCTTGCAGAGCGTGCCGAGCATCTTCGATATTCTGTCTCACGCCGCGGGACTCAACCAGGGCTTTCTTCTGATCTACGAGACGCTCGGTACTCGCTTGAATGGACTGATTCAGCTCGAGAATCTCGTTGGTGAGAGTGACGGTGCCCTCGCGGATCCGGAGCAGCTGATTAACAGACTTTACAAACTCCTGGTGGTTGGTGTTGCATTGGCGCTCAATCTCGGCCTCCCGCTCACCGGCAAGGTCTGATAGCTGGCTCAGCAGATGGGCAGTCTTGTTTCCGTAGCTGTAGTCTTTGATGTACGGAATCAATTGATCCAATGTGTCTGCCTCTGAGGAGGACGTAACAATCTCGTAATTGCGTCAGCCTAAGTTGCACAGTGACGAGGTCTCTCATACCTGCTGAAGCACATTATTCATGTCATTTCTGTATGGCGCTATTGAGGGCATCGTCCCAGGAGCTATACTGTCTCGTAAAGAAGTTGTAGTTCACAGGCGAGACTAAAGACCAAGATCTGGGTTTCCAAATCGCGTCGTAGTCCGGCTTACGTGGCTTGTTCTATGGGAGCATGGAAAAGGACGACTGGACAAAGCGAGCTGTGAGGATTGGAGCAAGTAGCAGTGGATTTGTCTTCTATTCAACGTTCACACTTTGCGAACAAAGGACAGGCAGAGAGAATATGATAGACTCTGTGGTTGTCACTCCGGGAGAACAGGAGAACTAGCGGTCGGCTAACTTGCCATGGCAGCGAGGTGTCGGAGGTGTTAGAAACAACGCTAACCCCATGGCGTTAGCGTATGGCCAAGGAATTAATCGCTGTAGCCCCTTCATCAACCTCACTTCTCTGTCTCCTTCTCTTCCCTTCATCATATCAAAAAAATATATAGGTAAACCCCCCTCCTGAGGGAGCCAGAGGTGAGAGCCGGGGGGCTCGCCGCGACGAGAAGAGCCTGCGGGCAGCAAATTCAAGAGCAGACATGACTGCAAGGTGTCGGGTCCGCGGGAAGGACAAAAGCAAGGGCTGCCAGTGATTTGAGACAAGAAGATCGCACCTGCCCTGTGATAATAATGTCAGCAAACCGGGCCCTGCCGTGGTGTGGATGACTGAGCAAGAAGACAACAAGGAGAACAAGAACAACATGCAAGAGCTAAACGCATAGATGTGACACTTTGGAAGACGGATGAGCTTGTGTCCTCGGTCCAGGCCCCAGAGGCAGTTTCAGTGTCAAATCATCAAGAGATTTGCAACGATGCATGAACCTGCTTGCCAAGCTGGCTGCTGAGCTCGCTGAGACTGTGAATTCCAAGCAGATGATGATGATGTCGTCGTTGCCTGGGTGGCAAATTGAGTGAAGGTACCCAGCCGCCCATGATGTCGCCAAAAGGTGAGGTGGGAAGTGAGAGCGCAGCGGAGATTCTGGCCTGACGTTGGCCACGCCCAAAGCACGCTTGTTGCCGCATATCGCAGCCGTGGAATGGTCGCTACGCATACAAATTCTACGGGCAAAGCTACAGACACTGCGGTTGGAAGCGTGGGATCGACGTGAGAACCCCGTGGCCGGTGAAAGTCAACAACCCTCACTTGGTTACGCCGCTGCATCGTCCAGCCGACTTGTTGTTCCGTCATTCGAGACTCTCGTCGTCGTTTGAAGCGGCCTATTCCCGTTGTGGATTGTTGTGAGTCTCTCCCAGCCGCTCCTTCCCACGAAAAAATTCGCTTCTTCTTTTTTCCGCCTCAACTCCCCTCACTTTTCACCATCCTCCACGTTCCTTCATCATCCTCACACTCCTTCAACACCATTCGAATCCTCGAATCTTCTTGGTATTCGTCCTCACTCATCACATTCTTTACCACAGCACACTCCCTTCATTGATTTCAGAGCGTCACCCCATTTCCCAACCTCAATCCGCACGTCTGGTGAGTCTTCCCAATGCCCTCTGCCCAATGCCCTCAAATCGCCTCTCTGCCAAAGAGAGGCGAGTTCGATTTGCCCAATGGCACATCATCAGTCTTCCTGCCTTTCCAAGCCTTCTTACGAGAGATGGTGGACACTGATTTTGATGACTGTGCCCCCTCTTGCTGGCTGGATTGGAAACGTGATGTTTCGGTACACAAATCCAAACACCATCAGCGTTACTCTCCCCCATCCCTGTCTCAATGGATTCGAGCCATCAGCTAACTGCCCGTCTTGAACAGCCATGTCTCCTCCACATGGGCCAGGAATGGCTTCCTCTCCTCACTCTACTGATGAGACAACCAATCATGGAACTCCATCAACCAACCTCACTGCGTTCACCCCTGAGGCCGACTTCGGGTCCAAGGGACGTGCCCAAGACTTCGCTCGCCCTGTCTTGACGCTTCGTCCTACTCAACCCAAGCATGCCACGTAAGTGTGATGAATGGCATCTATCACATCCAAGTCGTGGAGTATTAGACTGACTTGGCATCAGTGTCTGCGATGAGTCCGAAGAGGATGTCTTCCTTACTGCCCCGATTGCAGCCAAAGGACAGCAACTCTCACCCACTGCCGAGGTCTTCACCCCGAGATTGTCCACTGGCTTCATGAAGAAAGATGGCGAGACCCAAGCTGGTTACATTGACAGTGCCCAAGAGAACATGGCGGTAAGATTTCCTTCAGCACCAACATTGTACCCGGCACATACACTGACAGTGCAGCAGATCCGCAAGCCTGGCAAGTTCATGTATCGCCCGATCAATTTCCAAAAATGTCCACCTTCTGCTCAAGTCCCTCCTCTTCATCCCAGTACCCATCGCTATGGTTTCGGCCTACTCAAGCTCGATCAGAGCCCCTTCAAGCGTTTCACTGGCATGCACCTCCACGACTTCAACGTGACTGAAGGCGTCTTCAGCCTTGATGAGGGTTTGACTCGTACCTTCGTCGTCATGGGTGTGGCACAACTGTTCCCATCTCAGACCATCACCCGCCACTATACAGTAAGTATCCCACTGTCCTTCATGTTCATGCATATACTAACACTTGCAGGCTGAGATGTTCCCAACCATCAAATTCATCAAGTCCACACGCGCCTCCAGCGGCCTCTACGCAGTTTCTTGCGCTGATCTTCGCGACTCACTGAAAGCTGCTCGACAGACTAACCTGATCTTCCCGCATTCGTTCATGTTTGTTTTCACTGGAAAGCAGCAGATGTCTGACATCGGTGGAGACCCATCCCTTGTATCTGATTATGAAGGACAGATCATCGTCAGCATCCATTACAACGGAAGATTGATTGAAGCAGCTCCTGTTGTTGCTGAGATCAAACGTCTCCTTTTGCAATGTGGTGAAATCAAGGCTTTCCACAGCATCCCTGCCACTCGGAATGAAGTTCGGGAGATTCGTGTGGAATTCTACAATGCCGACGTGGTTGATGTCGCCAAAGATGTCATTCGTCAAACTATGGTCAATGTATGTTGTCTCCGTCTACCCTTCTCTCCAGGACTAACATATCTTAGGGTGCTGTTCTGGATGCCGCGACGTTTCAGCCTGATGTTCTTGTTGTTTCCGAGTACAATCAGGAACAAGAAGAACAACTGTCTGTCACTGGTCGTTCAAGAGTGCCTTTCGATCCTGAACTCGATCGCATCGCTTATGCAATCCAGCATGATGGCCTTCGTCATGGTCGTCGCCTCAATCAGGCCATGAACCATAACGCCGTCGACATTGCCCGCATCCAGGCTGGACTTGACGTTCGCACCACTGTCAGTTGATTTCCGTTCCCCCATCTTGACTGTACCAACTGACAATACGTCCAGATCATGCTTCGTAACATCCCAAACCGCGTTGATCAACCCATGTTGAAGACTCTCCTTGATGTCACCAGTCGTGGCCGCTATGATTTCATGTACCTGCGCATTGGTAAGTTGAACTGCATCTCACATTTCCAGATGCTCACAACCACTTCAGATTTCGCCAACAACTGCAATGTCGGTTACGCTTTCATCAACTTCGTCGATGTCAGTTGGTCCCTACCCCCCAAGTCATTGCTGCTGCTAACTCTCTCCCAGGCTCAGTCAATCGTTCCGGTTCGTAACCTGACCGCCTCCCCCGTACTTCCTGTTACTCACTTCTATGTTTCTAGTTCGTCCTTGCTCGCGCCGGAAAGCGCTGGAACTGCTTTGCCTCTGACAAGATTGCCGAGGTCTCTTATGCCAGTGAGTATCTCTTCTCTGTGCCATCACCGCAACCAGCTTACAATTGTGTGCAGCCATTCAAGGCAAAGATTGTCTTGTCCAGAAATTCCGCAACTCTTCCGTCATGCTTGAGCATCCTGCCTTCCGCCCAAAGGTAAGTTGAGTCTTTCCCTGCCTTGGTTACCAGCTGACCACCCTTAGCTCTTCATCGCTGGCAATGGTCCAACTGCTGGACAAGAGGAGAAGTTTCCTGGACCCGACAACCACTCGAAGATGCGTCGTTCTATCGAGAATGCCGAGCATGTTGGTCTGTACATCCCTCTTCGTATGAATCGTCCCGACCGGTACCCCGTGCCACCACGTCATCGTCGCAATGTGCGTCGCACCGGAAGATTCAACGTTGATGAGGCTCGTCGCAACGATGTCTGGTCGCCTGGCCGTCGTGCCTACCATCCCAAGTTCAAAACTTCGCCCAAGGGTTTCAGAAACAACGCGTCACCGGCTCGTCGCAATGGTGTCTACTTGCCTCCTGCTCGTGCCAACAAGCCCAATGTCAAGACTGCACCCAAGGCTTTTGCAAACAACGCGTCACCGGCCCGTCGTCAAGGTCCATTGTTGGTTGACACTCGCGATCCTCATGACCCGTTTGCCGGTCGTCCCCGTCACAACTCTCCGTGAGCATATTTATTCTTATCTCGTCTACAACATCAGTATACTGACTCTCGCTCTACATAGGACTTTTCGCTCCTAGACAAGGCCAGGTCTATCGTGAAGAACAACGACGTCGCCGCTCTCAATTTGACCGAGGCACCCCTGGTGCTGAGAACGAGTTGGGCGTTGCACCTCGCTATCATCTCCAAGATCCTGCGCTCGAACACATGAGCAACATTCATCTTCCACGTTTTTAGCACAACATGATCGTGGCGCTGGACGTCTTTTGATGTTTCAGGTCACACCATGTTGGTATCATGGACTGTTGGCGGTGATCAATACCTGTGGTCGAGATGTCCGCTTCTTGCCTTGTCGGCTTGGATTGTCTTCCTGCTTGCATTACGGATGGATTGAGACACTTGGTCTTTTGAGATCAAGTTGGTCTCAACCTGGACAACCAAGAAAGGAGTGTGCTGGAGGACTTCCCCTGTCATCGAGTCATCGTGGCTCTTGCCCCCTTGTTTTCCCCTGTGTTATTACACAGGCGTGCCCCTAATACTTGCAAGTTGAGCTTCTTCTCTTTGCTTTCTCTTCAAGAAAAAAAAAAATGTGAGCAGGGTCTTCTATGAGTCCAATGTACGACAGTGAGATGGGATGGAGCTTGGACTTTATTGAAGACAAATCATGTACCATCAACACAGCGTGTGTTGATCACTCATAGTGATCCAATAGCTTACACAATCAAATGGATTCAATCCACGCTTCTTGTTCAAGGCCTTGCTTGTCGTTGATGCTGTATACCTCCTGACGAGACAGCGGCTTGAGATTTAGGTGAGTGCCGCAGTCAATTTGTCCTGAAACCAGACGCTGACGACGGCCTGTTTTCTGAGCACCCACAAGTCCCTCGTAATAAGCCCTGGAATCGCGTCGATGCCAATGCTGTGTGATGCTGATACCTTCCGCAAGCACAATCGAGAACTCGCTGTCGAAACCACCGCCCACCTCGACCCAGACGTCATCACGCGGCTATGCGCCTTGCTCACGAAAGCCGTCCAACTCCCATCAATCCGGCAGACCTCATTTCATACGGCAGCGGCTTTGTTGGTGGAGGCATTAGCCCAGGCTCAAGACAAGCAGACAATGTCAGCCTTTACAGGCCGGACAGGCAGATTCCGTGCAGTATCAAAGAAGAAGACGGAGGACTCTACAAGATACAAACTCAGCAGGAGGCTCCAGGAGGGTGGTGTGTGTGCACTCAATTGAAAGAGGCCATATTTAGCCATGCGAAAGCGGTACTAAACAAGGTGACATTACTATCTGCAATTCTCCGCTGTCTGTTAACATTCGTGGCACAGTACTGATGGCAATTGTCGATCAGTGGCTGAAGACAGACTGTTACATTTGCGCCACTGGTCTGCCGATTGATGGGATATCAAGCATCAGCGCGGGTCAGCAAGGTATCTGCAACACCGGTGACACCACTTGTTGTCCTCTTCAGTGAGAAACCCTTCCTTGCCTACCTTCAAGCATTACCAAGGCTGGATCCCGTCTTTCCTCACCACACAGCCGACATCTTTGTCCCTCTTCCCTTCGACCACATCCCTCACCACGCCTGCTCCGACGCTCGGATCCAAGGCTCCCATCTGCTTCAACCGCTCTGGATCGCCGAAACCGAG
This sequence comes from Fonsecaea multimorphosa CBS 102226, assembly GCF_000836435.1. Lineage (NCBI taxonomy): Eukaryota > Fungi > Ascomycota > Eurotiomycetes > Chaetothyriales > Herpotrichiellaceae > Fonsecaea > Fonsecaea multimorphosa. The sequence continues at coordinate 585,950 of NW_015971645.1, forward strand.
CCCCGTCGCCAACATGCCCGGGCTCACACACCACACCTTGACATTGTCCTCCTTCAGCACCCTGGCCCATTCGCGCATCATCATATTCAATCCGGTCTTACTCGCCCTGTACGCCGGAATTCCTAGCGCTCCGAAGCCGCCGCTGGCTTTCGGCCAACCTTTGTCTGTAGGCGATCGGTTGATAGGCATCGCCTGATTCGTGTGCTCGGCGAGAGTGGAAGTACCACTTGTGATAAAGAGCAGTCGAGGGTCGGAAGATTTCAACAAGAGAGGGACGAGAGTATATGTGAGGATGTACGTGCCTGTCACGTTGACTTCCCAGGACTTGTTCCACATCTCGCGCATGGTGAGTTCGCCAGTGGAAAGCTTCAGGTCGAATTGGCTACCTATCAAAGCACAAACAAGAATCAATATGGTCAGGACTCGATTACCTTGGGCAGGAATTCATACCGGCATTGTTCACCAGCACATCCAACCTTCCATAGTCCTTCTCCAGAGTCTCTGATAACTTCTTGATAGATTGGTCATCGTCGATGTCGATCTGCACTGGTGTCACCGTGCTCTGGCTTTTGGGAAACTCCTCCTTGACCTGCTTCGCTGCAGTGGTGGCCTTCTCGAAACTCCGCCCGCCTAGGAGGATTGTGTATGTCTTGGAAGATTGGAGTAAAGACTTGACGGTCTCAAGACCTAGGCCGGTGTTTGCGCCTGTGATCAAGACGATGGTGTTGGCTGCCATGGCTGTCACGGAAGAGATGTTGTTATTGTACAGTTTCGTTCTTGGGCTGCTGCAGACAAGACCCTATTGACGTTGCCCTCTCTTTGCCCACCAAGAAGATGTCGATTTCTCCCACGGTATGTGCTGTCTTGGACGTTGGTGCTCCAGCCAATATGCGGATCGAACTTCTTCCAATTCTCCTCTTTTCGGGGTGGTGAGTAGACCTTATTGATTCGCGACGTGAATTGGACGACGAGTTTGAACACCAGAGAAAACCTTAACAGAGAAGCGGTTGAGACAAGCCTCTCATCCACAGATTTATATACCCTTGGCACATGCCTATACCTCGTATATTGTCCGAGAAGCCTGATTTTCCTCGCCACCTCCACCGCCATCTAGCTATCCTCGTAACCCCCCGACGCTCTACATCATATGGGGGGTTGATCTCGGACATAAGCCTACTGGCCCCAGGCCCAACTCCAGAGGATCATTTACTGAATTTGGTCAAAGGAGGGGTCGGTCGGGGCAATCTCAACAATCAATCCCGCACATGGCAATGCTTGTTTTTATCTCAAGGGTTCCAAAGCAGCAACGGGGGGCCTGACTCCTGAGAGGAGTAGCGGATTTAAGGGCTTGCACCCACCCCTGTTCTATTACCTGGTTGGGACTTCTTTCAACACCATCGAAAATTTACGAGAGCGATGGACAATCATTGTCACATTGTCACATTGTACCATTGTCACATGCAAAGGCGCAGAGATACCTACGTAGGTATCAATTGGCTACAGGGCCAAGACCGAGGGGGCCGCCGTTCAGACGGAGATCGAAAAACTTGCTTTGCTTCGCGCGCTAGATGCCTCGTAGTTCCGGGAGATACGCGGAGGGGGACGAACTGGCGTAACTGGCTGGCCGTATCGTGATAAGTATTCGACTCGGTGAGCACCCTTTGTGATCGTCCCGTTGTATTCGTCAGTGTTTTGTAGATCGATCGAGCAGATACACCTAGGGTATGGTAGAACCCCGGAGCGCCCACTGGGGCAAGGAGATATCATCGGTGCGTGTGGGCTCGGGATCGGAATCATGCCGACTCGGGACGAAAAAGAAGCGAAAACTCCAGTTAATATACTCGGTAGTATGAGTTAGTGGGCGGAGTTTAAGCCCCTTATAGACGTTGGATCTACTCGTATTAACTGTAGATGGATTTCTATATACTGATATTATACTGCTACAGCATAATTTCAAATGTATTGGGATTCGCAGTTGTCTGATACAAACAGGAACCCCTAGGATGGTATCAAAGGCTGCACACAGTCGCTGCAGCTGTTGTCGTAGCTCGCCTGCGCCAGGCCCACGGTCAACGTGTCGTAGTTGAACAGCACGTACGCGGAGCGCAGGAACGTGTCGCCCAGGGTGTAGAAGCCCTCGCCGTCCGGCATGGGACTGAGGCCCAGCATACACACACCGTCAGCCAATCCGGAGTCGGGGAGGATCATCTCGGGCCAGGGGACGGCGATCAAGAGGTCGTCGCCTGCTTGGTTGGCGAACTCGAAACCAATACCTCCCGGATCGGACGCGTAGTCGCACGAGACGGCGTAGAGGCCGCCTTCCGCGTCGTAGAGTTCGGCAGCGAGCGCGTCGGCGATGGCGGCGAACTGCGATTTGGGGAGATAGGTCAATGTGGTGCCCGTGTCGAGAAGAACCGTGTACTTTTGGTTGCTGGGCACTGAGAACGTCTCCCCGCCGACGACAAAGGCGATCACAGGTCCTCCGATATCCAGCTCAATTGCCCCTTCTGGTGAAGGCTCCACGAGGGGGAACGGTACCAGCGCACCAGTCCACTTGCTCTTGTCATAGCCACCAAAGATAATTGTGCCGGGAGTTGTGTCGGAGTTGTGTCGGTGGCGGCTGGGAGAGGGAACTGTGTTAGGCGCGGGTTGCAAAAAACGGTGAAGAGGGACCTACTGAGTTCGTTGAGGAAAATACTGTAGCCACGGACGGCGATGATGCCTTGCTTGTACAAGCTGTCGATGTAGCCAGGATACTTGATGTCGCTTTGGTAGACGCTTGCTTCGTTGGCGGAAAAGGAGATGCCCATGATACCGCCGGGAGGGTCGCCGGCGTGCGCTTTGGTGGCAACGCCGAGAACCATGTTGGCTGAGACTCCGCCTGTTTTGAGAGTGTCGCCGACATAGTAACCGAGCACGGCCGAGTTCTCAGACGCGTAGGTGATGTTGAAGAGACCCAGGTCGTCGCGGCTCTTTGCTGTGGAGGACTTTGTGGGATCATCTACATGCGCCAAGGGTCAATTGCCAACTTCCACCAATATATAAGAAACAATAGCGGAAGAGGGAAATGTGTACAGAAGGTTGAGGTGCACTTTGGGCATGAGGATTCGGCACCAGGACTGTACGCCCAAATGTCACTGCTCCCTGTGTCCAAGACCAGGCTCAGAGCCTGAGGAGGAGTTCCGATTTTGACATCAATGGTATAATGCGCCGGGGTCTTGTGCGAGAGCGAAGAGCTGAAGGCTCGTCGACTATGCTTTGCAGCTGAATCAACCGACCGCTTCCTTGTCAAAGGCAGCGCGACATAAGACGGGGCATCCTGCGCTTGGAGGGACGGTAAGGCTGAGGCTGAGGCTGAGGCTGCACTTAGCACGCAGAAGAGGACCAAAAGATACATTTTCCCACCCTAAGCATCACCAGCACCAAGGAAGAGAACAGAAGGACGGAACAGGACAAAGTTTTCGAGTCTCCTTCTTTCTGATTTATTTTCTGTCTCAATCTCCCTGAAATGGATTCCATTGCGGAGCGAGAGGGCTATGGGAGCTCGTGAAGTTCCAAGCCGTGCGTGAGGCTGAGGGCTGAACAATCGTGCATACACGAGTCAAGCTGCGATTCTCATTGGTTTCACATGAGGAAATCCTAGCGTTAAGTCTCTAGGAGGGCACATCTGCTGCAGCAGATCGAGCTGTAAGCTCTTTGGCCTGACGGCTGCCATGTCTGTACTGGAGGGGGCAGACTGCAATTCTTCGTGATCGCGTGGTCTTTTTCCCCCTCTTTCTTTTTTTAGGCGAGAAGAAGCCTTCAGTTGCCCATTTCGTGAGTCCCGAGGGTGGGGAAAACCAGCAGGCGACTCGCTTACCATCAAGGATGAACTGGTCGAAGGTGGAAAAAGCCCAAGTCTCCTAAGAAACAACGAGCGGCGTGGTGGCAGGAGCCAAGGGCTTGGAGAGGGATGGCATCAAGCTTGTCTGCGAAGTGCCTCCAAAGCTTCAGATTGCTTGCTACCTACGTGGTAGGTACTGATGGCCCATGGCCCTCTCTTCTCCAGAAAGGCTTCTCCTGCGTGAATGTTGTATATTTCTCCCGGAAGATCTTTCCATCCATTATTGTACATGGTTTCGCCACGCTTTCGTCTTTTGCCGCCGAGGTCGTGTACTCTGGACTCGAGTATCTCCCTGAGCATAGAAACCCATGATGCTGTTAGGAAATCAGATCATATCCCTACCTAAGTAGGTACCTAGCACTGCCCTAGATACCGACGTGGGCTTCAAGTTGCATGCCGGGATAGAGCACCTCTTGGCGCTCGGCAGACCTGCCACTAGGCTTGGGTAGAACATCCTGCGCCGCCATCCAGAATAGGTCAGACTTGCTAATATGAGGCTTCAAAATCATTGTTTGCCAACTCGTGCAACACAAGCTAGAGTGTCCAGTCCAATGCCACGGGGTCTGGGCTAGCTGAGAATCCAAAGAAAATGGGCGAAAGCCACGACATCGATGCCCACCCTACTTCGACCGCAGATACAGACACGCGGAAGTCAAAGCGGCGGAAGATATCAAACCCACAGTCAGGGATCCGGAATCATGCTCATGCACGGCTACGAAACAACACGGTAAGAAAGACCTCGGGACGCAGACGCCTTGGTCCTCACCCACCACGAGATCTCCATCGACAGACTGGCAAAGCAAAACCTGACTCTGGCCTCTCCACTCCGCAAGGAACATCAAATGGGGATCCCAAGTTCTCGCTGTCCTTCGCGAAATCCATCCTTGACAAGATCTGGATCCGCAACAAGAACCAGCACCGGACCCAACCGTGGTGGAAGTCTCTGTCGATGTTGAGGAAAGCAGTCTCCCGACTTGTGCTCATCGAGCAAGAGGAACGGTCTCTGCGTCGGGGCCTGATGATGGGCCAGCAGGGCGCTGCTACTGCCATGGACGCCAAAGCCGTGAGGAAAAGGTTCGAGCGTGAAACGGAAATCCGCGGAGAAAAGCAGGTCTGGGTCGATTGGATTCGTCTGGTGTTGGTGCCCAAGGCTTATCTTGCCTTTTCCGGGCTGGTGAGTGATACTCAATTTGCACACCTGGGGATTGTGCTGGTTGGGCTTCTTGCCGATGTGGTCAGTAGTGTGGGTCTGCCGACCCCAAGCCAGCAGCAAGAAGACGAAGTTGAGCAGGGAGGAGGGACACGGATTACGGCAACAAGAAGGGGCCAATCCGAGACTGGGACTGCAAGTGCACAGGCAAGAAGTCTCACGGCCATGAGTACCAGGGTTACGGGCTTGCAGAGCGGTGAGATCGTGGAGAGGACGTACGACAGTGATGACCTCGGAGAAGTGGTCGAAAGAAAGCGAAGAAGTGACCCCAATCAGGGGCAGGAGCAGGAGCAGAAGCTGAGTCAAGCTACGACCACCCGTTCATGGCCTGGTAGCGTTACAGACCGTGGTCCAGCTCTCGGAGGAAATGAAGATCAAGCACTGGTGGCCGGTCCTGCGGCCGAGGGCGTTTCCAGAAATGACAATACAATCAGAGCCACGCAGGCACGAAGGCAAGAGAAAGAGAACCCCTCCTCCACGGCCGAAAGTCCTACAGCACCTTCGCTATCGCCCTCACTGTCAGGATCACTCCCCACTTCTCAAAGAGACCCCCCCACCATATATCAAGACACCGTCGCCGTTCCTCCTCCTCCTCCTGCTCCTCCTCCTCCTCCTGCTCCTCCTCCTCCTCCTGCTCCTCCTCCTCCTTCTCTCCTCCCTCAACATCCACCCGTTCCGCCGTCCAGAACAACTTCGATTCTCAAAGACACGCAGAAGCAGACCACACCACCCATTGCGGAAACCCACGCCAGGAAGGAGACGAGAGACAACAAAGGCAAACCCAAACCCGGTTCCAAACGCAGCACCACCACCACCACCACCACGAAGGGTAAAGACAAACACAAAGACAAAGGCAAAGAAAAGGGGAAAGGGAAGAGCGCCATCGACGATCTGTTCGCCGGCTTGACGTGAGAATATTGTACTAGGTAGTATGCAGATCAAAATGCAACGCCCACGGATCCCGCTGTCCCGTCCACCCATCCCATCAATTTATTCCATCAATGCGAGTGTACCGAGGACAGTATACGGTGTACTTCCGTACATGTATGTCCATGTCCATGTCCATATCCATATGCGCCCATCTGTAACGATACAAGCCGAATCCCTCTCTAGTAGCATCATACACATCGTTGTCGTAGAACTATAGGCCCCTAGTTTGGAACAGTGGGACTTTCTGAACTACCACGGCCTGGCCTCCGCATTATCCTCTTTCACCATCAAATATTCTCTTAGACCCGACCCCTTTGTAAGGGCATACTCACCTGCGCCCTTCTTCAAGAGGGATGACTCTCACTCTCAGAGAGTCGGACATTCGCCCCCCTCAGCACGAAAAACAGGTGGCTTTCACCGCAGAAACGACGTTGATCTAAAGAGGGTTAACCGTCTTGATTATTTTTTTTTTTCAATACTATAGCTAAGGTATAGATTCAAGTTTTCTCTCATTGAGTAAAAGAAAAGAAAGAAGAAAAAGTCCCCCATTCTATCCTTCCCAACAAGCAAATCTTTCACTTGGGACAAAAGAAGACATAAAAGTCCTCCCCGGGGGTATCATGGTTGTTTTGCTTTTCCGACCCCCAAGCTTTGGAAGATTCGCTATCAGCCCCTGTTGTTGCCCTTGCCCATGTCCTTGCCCTTTCAACCCAATTGAACGCCATGCGGTGGACGGCAGAGACCAATGCTGCGCCCTGTGATCATGTAGTAGCTGTGCTTGCGTTGCCCTGTCTTCATCGATCCCGCCGCGCCGTTCGCTATGCAAATGTAAGAACACGTCCTTGATCTTCATCCTCATCATCGTCTTGAACCATTCGATCCAAGACCGTCATTTCCACTGTGGAGATCGGTAGTGCACCACGCCGCTTTGCAGGTACCGGTAGTAATCAGCAAAGGTGCGCTTTCTCTCGTTGCCTACGCCAGCACCACCATATCCCAAGCTTCGTCGTTCCTATCGGCGATAAGGATCTTGTCCACCATAACCACCTCTGTCTCTGTCCCGCTCTCTGTAGTCTCTTCCCATATCGCGGTCTCTATCTCTCCTATCTCGGTGCCCGTCCCTATCTCGTTCCCAGTCCCGTACTGGACTCCGACTCCGTGGCCTTCGTTCTCGGTCACGATCCCTGTCTGGTACTTCTCTCCCACCAGTGTCATCATAGCGTAATGGTTCGCCATAGTCAGGGGGTCCATCCCTGTACGCTGGCCGATCGTCCCTGCGTCGATGCTTCGGCGGAGCCGCATGAGGATCGGCACTGGAGTATGGAGGGATATATGTGTCACGGTTGCCACCACTGGCAGGAGCGCCAGCGCCGCCACCAGCTGTGGGGGGTGCCCGAGATCTTGGTGGTGGTGGACCACGTCCATCGTCACGAAAAGGTGGAACATCTGGCGGACCATATCGATACGAATCGACTTCGCCAGGTGGTAGTCGCGGTGGCGGTGGAGGATCGCCAGGAGGTCGTCGCGGGTAGGAGTCATCATAAGGCGGACGGTGACCTTGGCCGTACGGTGGCATGTCTCGATGAGGCGGGTAAGGATTTGCACCTCGATAGTCACCTCCGTCCCCATACGCGCCATTCTGGGGAGGCGGACCTAATGGCCGTCTGTTAAAGTGTTGGTTGTTGTGGCCGTTTGCGTATGGTGGTCTGCCACCAGGTACTCGAGCACTTGGAGGGGGCCCGCTGCCACGCATCCCTTCGTATGGTGGAAGCGGCCTCCCACTGATGCCCCATTCTCCCTGTGGGCCGATCCCTACAGAGCCACCAGCTGGGGCGGGCGGTCGTTTGGTTTTCTGATCTCTGAACTTCTTTCTATCCAGTTCGTGCGACTCTTCAAAAGAAGGCAAATCTTCAGGTCTCGCTGGGTAGGGCGGAGAATGAAAATAAGGATGTTTGAGGGCGTCCATGGCGTTGATTCTTTTGCGCCAGTCCAGCTTCAATAACTCACTCAACAGTGAGAGCGCCAGGGGCTCGAGGTCGCGGAATTGTCGATTGAGCGTGGAAGGCATTTGGTCGAAATCCAGGATAGCCTCGGCGCCAGGAAGCTCTCGCCAGCCAGGCATATTCTCTTCGGTAGGGGATCCCAGCAGCTCAAAGATCAATCTGGCCTGGTTCAGGTCACTGTCTCCGGTCAAAATGGGCTTGTGCTTGAACATCTCGCCAAAGACACAACCCACTCCCCACATGTCGATCGCAGTGGTATACTTGCGCAACTGGAGGAGCAGTTCTGGTGGGCGATACCATCGTGTCACAACCAAAGTAGTGTATTCTCTGGTAGCTTCGCCGCCTCCTTGGCCCGGTCTGGGAGGCTCATCGTCGTAAGGACGCGCCAGCCCGAAATCCGCAATCTGCAGAATTCCTCGATTGTTGATGAGCAAGTTGGCGGTCTTCATGTCTCGGTGTAGGATTTTGTTCTCGTGGAGATATGCGCAGCCTTCGAGGAGCTGCTTCATATAACACTTGATCTGTGCCGTGGTGAAAGTGACGTCGGGGTTTTCCAGGAGGCCGGAAAGATCGTGGTCCATGTACGGGGTCACCATGAACATGCTCGTTCTCTTGCTCGCATTCTTCGGTCGCTCGACGGCCATCTCTGCCAGCTTGAGGACATTGATGTGGTCGAGTTGCTTCAGCAACTTGATCTCCCGCAGTGCGGTTATGGGGAAGCCATCCTTCTCGTTGTGCATCAAGATCTTTTTCAGGGCCACAATCTGACCTGTCCTCTTGGACTTGGCTTTGGAGACTTCGCCAAAAGTTCCCTCGCCGAGTTTGCCCAGGTATTCATATTCTGTGATTCTTGAGCAGCCGTGGAACCGGGGTCTGCCATCTTCAAGGAATTCGAGGGTTTTTCGAGGATGTTTTGAATCCGAGGACATGGCGACCACGGTTTTCACGACCTAGACCGGTGGCCTCTTGTCGGATGCTGCTGGTGCGCACTGCGGCGGCAATGTGCAACAGCCTCAGTCCGGTGCAACGGTGATGAGATGGATAACGTCCAAGCGGAGGTGATTGCGCCCTTCTGGCGTGGAATCGATGAGGCTGCAGTTCGCTATCGACAAGGCCGAGGCCAGAAAAAATGAAGTGGTTTCGTCATCTAGTCGCAGAGACACCAGATAGAGACGAGTTCGTCTAGCGCGATGCAGGCAGGATCAGGATCGAAAGGTGCGGAGTGATGATTTCACTGGGTGAAGTGGGAATGTGCGGCAAGGGACATGCGCAGGTGAAGGCGGACTCAGTGGCGGACTCGAGCGCAGGTTGAAATCGAGCGCATCGACAATGGTGCGGTCTTTGCGATCTTGGTTGAATGATTCAAAGACACGATCTGTCACAGCCGGCAAGATGATGAGGATTTGGCTTCTACAGGTGCTGCAGTGCCCGGGCCCGATTATTGGGCGACAATGGAGACCCTGCAGATTCAAGCAGAATTGGCTTGTTGCTCGCTTGTCCCCAGATTGTCGTGGCTCGCGCGTGGCGCCTTGCCGAAGCTCCGGAAGAACTGTTGTTCCGGCAAGGCTGCGTCCAAAAGCCACCAGGGGCCCAGGGACGGTAAAGGCTTATGACACCTCGCAGAGTACCTTTCCACAATCATCCTAGTTATTGCTGTTTGAGTTCATCAGCCATGAGCAGGTAAGTTTGGCCATAGAGCCCTGAACATGCAGAGCCGTTGTCGGCCGACAAGGCTGTGAAGAAGATACCCAGGTAATAAGGCCAGGCTCATCCTCATGCTGGGCAGGTGGGAGGCCTAAGCACTTAGATGGCATCTTCATGCTTGTCAATCAAGGCTCAGCACGCCCGACGAACAAAGCCATCTTATTACCCTTCACTTTCCTATCGAGATTGGGGATTATCTCTGCTTTTTCACTTTCACATCCGCAGCTTGGCCGCAGGTGATACTGCTGCCATACACACACTCCAGCCATGGTCGAAGGAAGTTGTCTTTGCGGCAATGTGAAGTTCAATCTCGACATTGACCCTGAGGCCGTGGAAATGGTAAGGCGCCCGCATCCCACCGGTGGCTGTACGATACCGAGAGATTGTCTCATTTGGAGAAATAGCAAACCAAAGCATGCCACTGCCGCCCTTGCCGTAAAATCACTGGGGCATTCACGTCCCTCAACCTGACCGTTCCCTCAAAATCATTCACCCTCACAAACGGCAGCTTGAAGACGGTCAAGACGACCCATGTCGATGAAGGGTTTGAATTTTCCCTCGCCTTCTGCCCAGACTGTGGGAGTCCCATCTACGCAGTACCACACTGGGCTGGGCCGCAAGATATTCTTGTGATCCAGGTGGGCACGCTCGACGACGCCAGCTTGCTGGAAAAAGTGCCGGCTGTTGAGATGAACGTGAAGCACAGGCTGGGGTGGGTGAAGGACGTTGACGGGGCTGAACAGAAGGAAAAATATGTATGATATTGTTTTGTTTTGAATACTAAACTTCTCGAGCCATTCATGCGCTCGAGCTGCGTTGAATCCATGCCTAGTCAGTTACCTTGTGAATGTCCGCTGTGGCTGAACTAGTCTTCCGTCAGGTCACCATATTCCCACATGCCTCTCCGTTCCTTCTTCGCTTCCTCTTGGAGCTCTCGAAACTTTGCCAATGTGTCTGCGGATTGCCTTTCCCAAGCCTTCAACTTGACTGGAACCATGGCCAATCCTTCTCGAATGACTTCCGCGTTGATGCTCTCATCGATTTTGTTGGACGCTTTCGGGTCGAGCAGAGAAATATGTAGCGTCCCTTCCGGAGCAATGTAATCCACATTCGCCACCAGCTCTCGCCCATCTGTCTGCTCCGCAATGAAATCAACGGTGTCTCGGAGATACTGCTCGGAAGTCGGAAGCTGGAGGAAGGACAGGACGGCATCAGTCGCCTGGGGTTTGAGCTTCTGAGTGGAGAATTGTGGTTGGGTCAAAGGCCGGAGTCGAGTCCAGGGAATGGTTTCCGAGTTGCCATAGTCAAGGTAAGTCAAATCCACCTTCTTCCCGTCACGGTCAACTCTCCTTACTCTGGCTCGATACCACTGATCATCAACTGTGAACTTGGCAGCAACGATATCTCCGACCTTGGGTGGTCCAGGCAATGGTTGGTCGTTGGCTTTGTTCAAATGGAAGGATTTGAAGGCATTCATGAGCTCTGTCAGGCTTGCGGTCCCAGCGCCAATTTGTTGAACCTTGAGTTTTCCGGTCTCGTCGACGTGAGTCACCATCACATCGCGATAGTCCTTTCTTCTCGAAGGTGGCTGAGCCCCCTCTCCATTTGTGCCATTCGCACCGTCTCCAGCAGGTACAGCCTCGTCTTCATCGGCGTCCTTGCTTGGATCCCAATCGTGCCACATGCCCTTTCGAGCCTCCTTGGCCTTTTTCTCGGCCGCAAACAACTCATTTGCATGACCGCTTTTCTCGGCTGAGAATGCATGAACTTCGGCGAGGCCCTCTTCTAAGAGAGCCCGCGCGAAATTTTCGCGCCCCACGTACATGGTACCAATAAATCCGCCAACTTTGTCGGTATCCTCAACGTCGATCTCCACGTCACGCTGCATACATCTTCTGTTGGCAAAGTCATAGGCTTCCTGTCCAAACGGCTCGGCGGCCTCCCCGGATTGACGTGCTGGCTTGGGCGTTCGAATGCCGGAGAGGACAAAAGTCAATTTTGCATTCTCGCGGGGGACGAGAACCACGAATCTCGAACCAGCTCTGACAAAGTCGACCACAGCTGGGACCTTTTTCTGTCTTTGCAGCACTGAGGCTTCCATCTTGGCTTTCTGGAGACTCTCCGAATAATCCTGATAGTGTTTTGCTGCAGGAGGTTTGTCCGACCACATGCCTTTGGCATCCTTTTGGGCTGATTCCTCAGCGAGAAGCAAAGCATCGTAATCGGGCGAGCGATCGTCGTCATCTCGTCGGTGTCGGATGACTGACGCATAGCCGGCCTCCACCAAGGCCAAAGCAACGTTCTTCCCGGCCACCGTCACAGTAGCCACCTCGCGTTCTTCAAACCCTTCCGAAGCCGGCTTCTTGCCATCAATGCTCACCTTGACGTGCTTTCCGATTAGTCGCTTTCTTAGGAACTCCTTTGCTTCAGCGCCGAAAGGAGATTGTTTCGGATCTGAAGGCTTTGGTTGACGGATGCTGGACAGGGTTACTTTGCGTTCGTCGCCAGATCGGGTCCGAAGAAAGATTGTTTCGGCATTTAAGATCCTCGAAACTGTAAAATCCGCCTCCTGCACTCCAGCAGCTTTGGAAGACGCAACACCGGTGAAGACGCCCTTTCTGGCATTCTTTGCCGCGTTCTCGGCGTTTCTAAACTGGGCCATTTGATTGCCCAGCAAGGTGACGTGCTGGTCATTCGAGCGAGCCAGACCAGCCTCAAGCAGAAACATGGCGATATTCCCTTTGGGGTGCAGGACATTTGCGATGAGTTGATTTTGCGGCGTCACTCCAAGAAGCTCGACGGAGCATTTGCGCTGATGTAGCCTCTCGTCCACGAAGGAGTGTGCCTCGGTGCCGTAAGGCTCGGCCGGGACCTCCTTCCCCTCCGGCGTAGTTCTCTTGGTCGCGGGAGCTCGTATACCGGCCAGGACAAGCATGGTCTGAATGTGCTTGGTGGGAGTGAGCATGAGACGAGCAATCAAGCGGTCTCCCGTCAGAACCCTCTCAACGATAGCTTCGATTTTCTTGCCCTTGTACTGTTCAACCAGGGCATTTGGGTCGGAGACCTCGGACGAGTTCTCGATCTGACCGCCCTTGGCCCATAGACCTTTGCCCTGAGATTTTGCATCACTCTCCAGCGACCTCAGCTTGTCAAGGTATGCCAATGCATCTTCGTCGTCCTCCTTCTTGCCGGCATCCTCACGCACTTTAGCCCAGCCTTCTTGGACGATGAGATCGGGCAATTCGGCACCGTTGGGGAGTCTGACTCGGCCGTATTCACGTTTCGTGGTGGGGATAGCATAAAGGACTTGGAACTGAATGACCTTGCCGAGGACCTGCTCGCGGACGAATTCGCGGGACTGAAAGGCAAAGGGCTGTGCCGGTTAGCTGCATGCCGGTTGTGGGTCTCGTGAGGGTTATACCACCGACCTCGTCACCTTCTCTTTTCAACCTTGGAGCACTGATGTAAGCCAGAGACAAGGTTCGTTCAGCGCCCTTTGCATTGGTGATGATCAAGGTGTCGCCTGACAGGATGCTCTTGACCCGAGCTTGGAGGAGAGCCATTGCGAAGACGGAGTGGTTGCGGAGAGGAAAATGTCGAGGGGCAGCAAGAAGACAATGAAATATAAATAAGGACCGCTATGCAAAGCAAGAGTCACTGCAAGTGAACCAGAGTGACAAGTTGATCAGAGCTCAAGAGGCGGTGGAGGAGGAGGGGCGAATTTCAACGGGTGTCTGGTGATGGAAAGGCCAGCGCTTTTGTGGACAGTTTTCGATTTATTTACCAGCGCATTGTGAAATTTGTGGGGTAGAATAATAAGAATAAGAAGGGATCTCGTGCCCACCAGACGCTGGGCCCAGAGCCTCTGAACCAATGCCACCCAATGCTGGTGATGCTGGCGGTTAGTAACGCAGTCATGCCTGTTTGAGCCTAGAAAGGGCGGGACTGTGCTCGTATAGGCGTTTGACGTCACCGCTGCTGGGCAAGGACCCTAGTAATAAAAGAGCGTGAGCCCTAGAAGAGCAGCGTGGAGCAGCCACGAGGGGGCAGCAGGTGGGAGGTTTTAACCAGCTCGCCAGGCACCACAGGTACACGGGTACCCAGGATCTTGGGTAAGAGGACTTCAGTTCAGGCACCAACTCATAGAGCGATATTTGTTCTGTATTGGACGGCCTGTGCACGGAGATGGCCGTATAGAGAAAGCCAGAGAAGCACCGGTAGATGAAGGTGCGCCCAGCAGCCGCTCCTTCCTGTTTGAGGTTCTTATCTCTTTCGCTGCGGGGTATTGAGAGTCTGTGTGTGCGTCTCTTGCCGATGGATGGATGAGAGCAAAGAAGCCAATGCTATATCTATCCAACGGATCGTCGCTTTAGACCAGCCTCTTCAATTCTAAAACATCATCTCTGCTGTATACAGAACTGTCGAAGCTCATTGCTGCCGTCCTGTATTCGCTGCTGTGCTCCAGGGATCTCTCTCTATCCTAGGCAACCCCTTTCCACTCCAGCCTTGTCCTGTATACCACCCACCAAGAACCACCATGAACAATACAGACCCAAACCATCGCAAAGGCGTCGTCGGCAATCCAAATGGAACCTTCTGGCTCTATGACTCCAAAGCAGGCTTCGACCTCACGCACCCTGCGACGCCCACATCGCCCACGCCCACGCCAAACTATACAGTAAAGACAAACACCCTCCCCATCACGATCCACCCACCGAAATCAGCCCTCGTGATCATCGACATGCAGAACTTCTTCCTCTCTCCCAATCTCGGACGGCCAGAGAATTCCAAGGGTCTCATCGCTCAACAGCAGCTTCTCAAGTATGCTATCCCGGCGGCGCGAAAAGCCGGCGTCCGCATCATCTGGTTGAACTGGGGCTTGACCGACCAAGAGATCGCCGAGATGCCGCCGGGCACTCTCCGCGCATTCGGATTCGAAACCGTTCTCGTCTCAGAATTCGAATCCTACGACAAGGTCGAGAAAAAGCAGGCAGCTGTGGACTCGCACGGCGTCAACGAGGGATGCCACGAATTCCCAGACCCTCAGATCGAAACATCGGGCAAAAATCCCCGGCTCTACAAGGGACTGGGGAGTGAAGTTGGCCCAGTGACTCTCGACGACGGCAGCACGATTCAAGGCGGGCGACTTCTGATGCGTGATACGTGGAATGCTGACTTGACCCCGGAACTGAAACAGACGCACGAAACAGACGGCAAGAATGCTAACCCTCCAGACGTATGGATCCATAAGAACCGCATGTCTGGGCTATGGGGCCCAAGTACCATGTGTACCGAGTTCCTGGAGAAAGAGGGCATCAAGACATTGTTCTTTACTGGAGTAAACACAGATCAGTGTGTCGGAGGGAGTCTTCAGGATGTAAGTTATCATTCTATCACCATTCCTTCCTCTGTATCTATCTTCCCTTTTTGAAATTTGAATGACTAGAAGATTTCCGTTGAATATGGCTGATTCGGACGTTTGTCTTGGACCAGGCATTTTCAAAAGGCTACGATGTGGTTCTGCTCTCCGATGGCGCTGGGACGACGAGTCCCTCGAGCAGCCAGGACAGCATCGAATTCAACTGCGCAAAGACATGGGGCTTCTGTACCACATGCAAGGACTTCGCGGAGGGTCTGGGCCTGTAGGATTGAGAAACAGAGGGACTTTCGAATGTAATGTGGACAAATCTGAATTGACTATCGACTTCCTTTGGATTGAAATACTCCCCTGATCCTCCACCTGGCCATCCCTGCCATACGGGCAATCCGTCGATGTCGTGCTTGAGTAATGACCCTGACTACCTACTGTTCCTCCACCTGGCCGTGCTGCCAAACTCTCTCTCCGTCGATCCCGCACTTGAAAACTCTCTTGAATAACCCATATCCTCCACCTGGCCGACCCTGCCAATTGCCAATCCACTCCACCGCAAGCAAGCATATCAATCCACCGACCTCATTCTGACGAGGACCTTCACAGTCAGTACCCACCCCTGCCACGTCCACGACCGCGTCCTTGGAACCCACCGCGCATGGCGGCAGGCCCGCTCGGAGGGGTCGCATCGGCCCAGCGACTGTCCGTCAATTGACGGCCAGACGTGGGAGCGGACGGGCGAGGTTCAGGCGTCGACGGCTGCGCCGGAGTCGTCGCAGGAGCCTCTGGTACTTCAAGCGTCGGGTTTGGTGCTGGCGCAGGTGTGGCGTCGCCCGCTGGTGTGGGCGGGGAGACGGGCACTTTGCCCAGCCCCTCGATCTGCGCCTTGAGCGCCTTGATGTGGAGGGTGTGATTGTGAAGCCGCTTGGTCTGCTTCGCCAACATTTCCTCCCTGCGGCGCGAGAGGTCCTTGTCGAAAAATTTGGCCGACCGCAGCTCCTTGTTTGCCTCCTCGAGTTGCTTCGTCAGGCGGTCTCTGACGCCGCCGAGCGCGCTCGCTTCCTTTGCGGCGGCTTCCTTCTCCTCCTCAAGTCGGGCCACGGCGTCAGCCTTCTCCTTGATCTCGTTCTCCTTCTGCTGGAGAGCGTCCTTCGCATTGCTCAGTTCATCGCCGTAATGTTCTTCTTGCCTGTCCAACCGGGACTGTAGCGACGCAATTCTGCTCTCCTGCACATCATCAAAGTCCTTGAGGAAGTCGGCATTTCGGTCCTTTTCGAATTGATTTAGCCCCTCGATATCGTCCTCTAGCTTGGCGATTCTGTCCTTTTTTTGCGTGATCAAGTAGTCTCGTTGAGTTATCGTGGCTTCTTGCTCCTTGATCAAGGAGTCTCTTTCGATCAGGACGGCGTCTTGCTGCTCAATCTTGGTCTTTTGCTTAGCCATAGTGGCTTCGTGCTCCGCGATCAAGGAGTCTCGTCTAGCCATCTTGGCTTCTTGCTCCTTGATTAAGGAGTCTTTTTTCGCCATGGCGACTGCTTGCTTCTTGATCTCGGCCTTTTGGTCAGCCACTTTGACATTTTGCTTCTCGATCTCGGCCTCTTTCTTGGCCATGGCTGCATTTTTCTGAGCGATGTCGGAGTCCTTTTTAGCAATCATGGCTTCATGCTCCTTGATCAAGGAGTCTTTTTTCGCCATTTTGACATTTTGCTCCTTAATCTGGGCCTTCTGCTTGGCCATGCTGGCAGTTTGCTCTTTAATCTGAGCCTTTTGCTTGGCTATGGTGGCTGCTTGCTCTTTGATTTGGGCCTTCTGCTTGGCCATGCTGGCATTTTGCTCCTCAATCTCGGCCTTGTGCTTGGCCATGCTGGCATTTTTCTCTGCGATCAAGGAGTGCTGTTTAGCCATCATGGCTTCTTTCTCCTTGATCAGGTCTGCCATAATGGCCTCTTGCTCCTTAAACAAGGAGTCCTTTTTCGCCATGGTGGCTTCTTGCTCCGTGATCAAGGAGCCTTTCTCTTCGAGCTTCGCTTGCTGTTCTCTTGCGAGCTCGTCATTTGCAGTCATGGATGCTCTATTTTCTTCGAGCTTTTCCTTGGCCTCTTTCATCTCCTTTTCGAGAGCTTGATTGCTGCTTTTATAGGTCTCGCGGTCCTTCTCCAGGCAGGCAATCTCTTCCTTCTGTCCCTCGATTTCGCTTCTCAGGACACGGAATTTTTCTTCATGGTCGCAGACCATGGTTTCCCGGCGCTGTGCCGAATCTTCGGCTTGGAGTGCGCGTCTGCGCCAATTGGTGAGGTTGGCGAGAGCAAAGAGGACGGCGACGACGAGGAGAGAGATTAAAATCCCAGGAATGAATCCCAGGTTGCCTCTGGCGACAGGGAGAGAAGAGACCTCATTCATGCCGGCGATGGCCGGAATTTCGATCCGTGCTTGCCGTTGGATCACCGGGCATGTTGGTCGCAGGACACCCTCTTCAACCGTCAGAGGGATGCATGTTTTGAGGAGGAGGGCGGGCTTGTTGGCGGCGGGGAGGTTGACCCGTCCAGTCGCGGCCTTAGGCACAACGACGCGTTGCCCTTCGATCCAAATGTCGGACGAGAAGAGGGAGCCTCCAGAAAAGTCTTTGGCATTGGGCGGGAAGTCTTCTTGTTTGACATGAGAGCTCTTGGAGCGTCTCTCGGACGCTGCCCACCAGTCGTAAACGCCGAGCTTTTTCAGCACCATCATCCAGATGATTTGGTTGGCTGCCATGTTGAACACTTTGTATGTATTTACTTTTCTTGAGAGCAAAGGTGAGGAGCTTGGTGGATGGTGAGCTTGCCGGTGTTAGGGCAGCGGTATGATGGAGAGAGGGCAGGATGGTGTCGCAGGAGTGATCTGGAAAGGTTCTTTTGTTTGAAAAGTACCAAGGCTGTCGACAAACAAGGGAGCAACCTCGCTTTGTTGATCTGGGAAGACAACGAAGGGATCTGGCAAACAAAGCGCTGATACAAAGGTCTGAAACAATGTATTAGTTTGTTTCCTCCAGAATTTAGGCGGCGAGGATGAACCTACCACTGATGTCTGATCAAGAGAAGGCCGAACCCAAGACCGGTGCAAGTGGAAGAGGCTTTGTTTCACTCCTTGCCTCTGAGGTTCTGGGAGAAGTGCTGGAAGAAGTCCTGAAGAACTCTTGGAAGAAGTGCTAGGGAGAGTCTTTGAAGAAGTCTGGAAGGAGTCTTTGCAGAAAATCCTGAAGAAGTGTTGGGAGAGGTTCTAGAAAGAGGCCCAAGGAGAAGTTCAGGAAGAAGTTCAGGAAGAAGTTCAGAAAGAAGTTCAGGAAGAAGTTCAGGAAGAACTTGAGGAAGAAGTTCAAGAAGAACTTGAGGAAGAGGTTCAGGAAGATCTGGGAAAAGTTCAGGAAGAACACGAATCAAAGCGGAAAGCTGGTCTCTCGCAGTGAACAGGATGGTGTCTGATGATGTGCAAGATGGAATGATTCGAGCAGGATACACTGTCTGTTGATGATGATCAAGAGTCCTGAAAAATGTGGAAAGAATGGAAGTGAAAGATGATCAGGACAGAGACGAACTTGTAGAAGAGAAAATCTTTTCGGACAGTGAATTCAAGAGAGAAAAAACTTCTGCTGAAGTGAATCAATTCAGTAGTCGCGGGCCATTCACAGAGCTGATTGCTAAAAACATCCTGCCGGACCCAAACTCAGCAAATGAAGCCGCCAAGATACCTATTTGCTCGAAGTCAGCCGAGGCTGCGACAAGAAGAGGGAGTTTGCGCAGACGAAGGTCAACACCATACAGGGTCAACATACCTCAGTCACTGCGCAAGCGGCAAGAACAATTCCATAGGAGGCAGGAGGAAAACTAGGAAAAGGTACGAGGAAGTCTGTATGGCAAGAATGGGGTATCATGTATTGGTACAGTGCCGCCCAGCGGGAACAGCCCTGCTCTCTATCTCAGAGAGTGGAATCTTTCTCGCCATGAACGCCGTAGTAGGTTCAAAGGTGACCGTGGTGTTCTCATGTACATACTGGGACGAATATCTCCATCATACATCATTGTTGAGGCATCATCCCGTCATTCATAGTGTCGCTCAAGATAAAGTCGTTATAAGTGGGCTGCCCAAACGTCTCCGCCCAATCCCACTCAAAAGTCATAGGCATCTGCCACAAGTCCTGAGGGACAAAAGGTTGTTGAAAAGACCCGACGTTGAGAGGCGACATGGTGGAGCTGGGCATTTGCTGACTACTGAGATCTGGGCTGAGGCCTGGCGCCGAAATCATGTCAGCATAATCGTTGTCAAGGGCCGGCATGTTAAAGAACTGAGTGTTAGAATTCATGTTGTTGCCCGCAGCATTACTGGCAAGGGGCGTCACGGGCGCGGCGGTGGTGGAAGTATGTGGTATGTTGCTCGTAGTGGTACGTGGTGAGGCTCCGGCGCCGCTTGATCTCCG
Organism: Fonsecaea multimorphosa CBS 102226; assembly: GCF_000836435.1. NCBI lineage: Eukaryota > Fungi > Ascomycota > Eurotiomycetes > Chaetothyriales > Herpotrichiellaceae > Fonsecaea > Fonsecaea multimorphosa. The sequence goes on from NW_015971645.1 coordinate 605,501, forward strand.
AGATCCAGCCTTGCGCCCGTTGATCTGCGACTGCACCTGCGCCATGGCTGATTGATTGACACGCATGACTTCTTCCGGCACAAGCCTGCGTTTTCGTTTTGAGCCTTCCTTCTCTGCTTTTTCAATCACCACTCTGGCAATGCGGGCGAACTCCGAGCATACAGTGAGCATGCGGTTCAGCGATCCAGTGCCTTCGTCATGCGCCACATTCGAGAGAAAATTGACGACAAGGTCCATCAGCTTGATGTCGGCTCGTGCACGGGTGTCTTGGGGGTTTTGCAGGATGTTGGCAAAAAGGGTGACGAGTGCCGAGACGGGGAAGTATAGGACTAGCCAAACGCAAGCAAAGTCACCTTGCGGAATGTATTTGATGAGGTGGATCGAGGCTCGGGCAGCTGAAACACAGAGTGCCGCAGAAGAAAAGACCCTTGGATTGAGGGGCCTTGCGTTGAGACCTTGGATGGCATATTCCGACAGTCGGCTGGTCCAATAGCCGTGGTGAACAGACATCCGGTGAATTGTCGTCAAGCAGTTGTAGTAGGAGAAATGAAGGACGACAATATGCAGAATGAGCGGGGTATGAGACGTCTTGATTTCGTGTTCGGGTCGGAAGTCGAGAGGAATGCTGTCCTTCCAAGCTTCCAATTCTTTGTCGAGCTCGCCGATGGTGTTCAAGAGCTCTCCGTCACTCTGCTTCGAAGCTCTGACGGAGTAGAGTTGACGATACACCTTGCTGGAAATAATGGCAAACTCACACATGAGACGGAAGAGATTGATCTTGCTCTTGCCGTCTGCCAATGGGACGTTGCCAATGTTATCAGGGGGATCTTCCGAGGGTAGCTCGACATTCATGTCATCATCGTCCTGCGCAGGCGGTCTACCAGCCCGAAGACAGGCATCCTTGTCGAGCAGATACCCGATCCAGAAGACTCGCTTGCGCTGTTCCACTTCGATGGGATTGAGGTTGAATGCAGACCCTCGCTTGTGGAGTCCTATTGTATGTGAACATCTGATGGCAGCAGCGATCAGAAAGAAGGACGGCTGAGGGTTTGGTGTGCCTTGCAGGAACAAAGCCATGCCGAGCAGCGCCTGGACACTGAGAAGATCGGTGTTTCGCATGGTCAGTTCAGTGATGACGCCCATGGCATTCTTCAGGTAAAGCCACGCCTTCTGGTCGTCTTCTTGCGGAACAACATTACTCATGACTCTGATGCGGTAAGCAATGGCGAGAGCGACGTTGATGCTCGCCCACCACCCGCTTCCTTCGTACGGGTCTTTGGAGTATTGCTTTTCGACAAGGTGCATAAAAGTAGGTTCATGGAATAATGGGAACATGCAGTTAAAGTTCTCAAAGAAATCTTTGAATAAGGACAAAGCTTCTTCCTTTGGTGGCAGCGGCTTGAAGACTCGGCGAACGAATATGTCTCCAAAAACCTCAGGTTTCCAGTACTGCCACTTGGTATCATCGTCGTTGACGGCATTCTGAATGGTTTCCTGAAAAGAGGTATCCCCAGTCTTCTCATTGACCCACTCGATACCTTTACTCGAGAAGATGGAGAAGGCCGAAGACGATCCTGAACACAGTTAGGGGACACGGATGTGGAAATGAAGCAAGAGAGTACCTACCAATGTATCTGGTCTCACCGACATTGTTGGTGACAAGCGAGCACATGGCCTCGGAAAGATTCTCTACTTCCTCTCGGCTTGGTCTCTCGCCATCCGTACTCGGTGAAGTGATATTATCACGGGGAGTCTCAAGGGAGTCCCGTTGGGAGGCAGGTCTTGGGGAGTTCTCGGCCGCCGCAGAATTGGCGCCACTCTTCGCAGCGCCCGGAGAGTCTGTCTTGTGCGTTGGAAAGTCCCTTGAAGAGGCCTTTTCGGCGAGACGCTTCTCCAATGTACCCAAGTCTGTTTTCCCAGCTTCTTCTTCGCTGAGGAGCCCGGACATCCGTAAGAGCGACTCCATGCGCCCAAGGCGGTTTTCGAGGCCTTCGATATACTTGGCTCTGTCGCGGCCATCAGTTTCCCAGCTATGAGGTTGCACAGGGACCAGATTACATACCCCTTTGGAGGATTCCGCTTCTTCTCGACCTGTGTGAAGATACATTCCGTCTTGTAGTTTATACAGTGACCGCATTTGGGCATCTTGCCGTCACACTTTATCTTCTTCTTTCTGCACATATCGCAAGCCTGCAGTCACCGTCAGAAGACACGGCCTTGTTTGGTAGCTATGTATGGAGGCGCACCCTTGCAATGCGCCGGCGTTTTGGATCATTCTCGTCGGCACCTCCATCATTGAAATCGCCAAAGTATGCACCAGGTGGGAGGGTCGCAGGTATAGGAGTGCCGTCTGGGTTGTAGGCCCCGAAGATTTGTGGAGGCTGCGGAGAGACGAATTGGGACATGTCATAACCCAACCCATCAATGCTGCCATGAGGATCCATGGTGACTTGCCGGAGCCGCCGCCACCGCCGTAATACCTCAAGGAGGGATTGTATAAGCTGGAGAGGGACTCGTGGAACTACGCTGAATGCAGGTACCCGGTAGGAGAGGACGGAAATCCGGATAGTTTAGCAGGAGTAAGCCACTGAATTCATCGTGTATGCGAACTTGTTGGAACGGGGTTCTTCGCCACTGGAGCATGGGACAGGACTGAGTGACCAAGCAGGAAGGTCGACAGGAGCCTGTGGAGGGACGAGGATTTGCGTATGGCAAAAGCTCACCTCGAAAAGGACTGGGGGAAATGGAAGATGGGAAATGGGAAAGGAGAGACGTGGTACAGAGGCGATCAATCAGGCAGAAAAAGAGGCCGTGATTCAGGAATTTCAGGAAGGTTGAAAGTGTATCAAGTAGTAGTAGTCACAACGAGGCCCATCGTGGACCATGATCAGATACGATTTACGAGTGGCAGCTTGTGGGAACGGATGCGGACCCATGTTGCTACGTGCTTGCCATGACCATAGCTGATGAGAGGTAGGGCACCAAACCTAGTTCGTTAGTCGGTCGGCCGGCTATGACGATGGCGGGCAGCCCTGCGGGTTTCAGGGTGGCTAGGGGGGGGGGGCATCCAGCTGCTGCCCTGCATGTGTTAGGGGCCCGTTGAGCTGGATGGTGGGGGTTGGTCCATGCTCAAACGGGAGCATCATACCGAAGCCCCCAACTCTCAGGCTCCAGGCACCAGTATTTGCATTTCCAGATACCCTGACGTGCCCCTTCCCATTCGACGGGGACCCAGGCCAGCGGCACTCAAGCGGCTACTTCCAGTGATTGACGATTCCATCATTATTGATCATCTCGTCAAGCTTGGAATTCTTCAGTCCCATATCTGGCCACCTGTGAGTCCCCGGGGTTAAGGCATTTGGCCGGAGACGGCCATAGTATTGAGGCTTTATTTCCTTTCTCATTTTCCCCCTGCGGTCAGCAAAATGTGAACTACTGAACCATGGGACCATGGGACCATCACACGCTGCGTACCAAGCCGTGGCAAGGAAACCATGGCTTGTACCACTTGTTCGCTTCGTCCATGGATCCCCCCCGGGGTGTATCAGACTACGACAAATCGGTCTCAACTCACCTCACTTTCGCAGCAAGACAAATCAGTTTCATCAACCTCGAATCGAGTCCCCCGGATGAGTGACGGGTCTCCATCGCCTCCTATGTCTCTCGGTCTCTGCGCTCTCTTTCCTTCCACTCTCGATTGACCCTCAGGTCACATTCCAACCCAGACAGCCGGACTAATACTATAACTCAATTCAAAAAAAAAAAAATTCCTTTCATCCGCTCCGCCCTCGAGCGTACTCGAGCGTGCTCCGCCTCCGTCTCCGTAAATTCCTGCGGCGTCTCCTCCAATTGCAGCGAGACACCTGCAAACCTTGGAAGCTTGACATGGCGCCGTTCTACCGTATTGTCGGATTCGGTCTCGTTTCGCACCGGCGGACCCGATGAATGGTCCGAGTGGCCTCATAGTTGCGCTCTCCTCCCCTTCGATTTCTCAGATGGACATTCTCGCAATGTTGGACTCTTCTCGAAAACCGGGCTTCGGCCCCAACTTTCTCGGCCGAATCTGCCGGGGTGGCTCCTCACATGGCAGCCTTAGGCAAGCCAACCCTCGTTTCCTCCTCCTAACCGTGCTCTTGTGGTGGTCCAGAAACAGGTGGCAGGCTGACTAAATCAATTAGTCTTCTCCTCCGGGTTCTGCACGAGGTTGGAGATATGAGCCATTTTTCGTCTGCTACCTTACTTTGGTCGTCGATCTCAAAGCAATCGATGCTCGGCAGTTACTTAGATCCCGGGGCGCAGAAAAGACCGCGCAGATTGTCGCGAGTACAATCCGATTTAACAGTCGTGTGACTAGGCGTAGCACTTTGCTTCCCGGAGACGGCCTCGACGGTACGAAGTCGGTGCGTTCAAAAAAGCGAGAGCGAGAATCACGAACAAGAGGTATGTGGAAATGCTTGAGTATTGCTTCATTGGCTTCATGGGGCACAACCATGGTTCTGTGTCAGGAGGGGCGTCGGTCTCTTCTTGCCGCTATCAATAACCATGGGCTCCTCTCTAAGAGTCCAGTTCCTCATGGTCACCGATGATTTCCTGGCAAAGAGCAATCATGTACCGGCCATGTACTCTTCTGATGCCGTCCCAATTGGCCCACAGCCATTCCCTGCCCACTGTGGCACACCACCATATGTTTGAAGCCACAGATGCATGATCGTATGTCCGCCGACCGTTGACGACCACTCGCCATGGCTCCTCTATGGTGTCAGGCTGGGGAGTCGTTGCTTGAAGTTGGTTGAGCTCACGGAACATTCTCTCCCTGCAAGGGAAGCCGTCTTCTTCTCCCGGCATGTCGGCGGACTGGTCGTCGTCGTCGTCGTCGTCGTCGTCCTCGTCATCCTCGCTCAGCTCTTCTTCACTCTCGTCCTCCTCCTCACCAAACCCTTGCCGTTCTTGAGATCCTCCACTATCACCGTTTCCTTCACTGTCACCCTGCCCATATCCTCCACCATAGCCGTCATCGCTATCGCTATCGTCCCAAGGGTCCTCTCCGCCCTCTTCGTCACTTTCCTCGTCTTCCTCCTCGGATTCCTCCTCCTCTTCATCATCTTCTTCATCCGCATTGTGTTCGGCATTCGCCGAATAGGCACTCTCGCCTGTGCGGTACGCCTCAGCTATCGCTCTCTGCCGTTCATATGCACGTTGAGCCGCTTCGAATTCGTCTTCTGAGGAGTCGCCATGATCTTGAACGGCGTCTTCAGACTCATGGTCTACGCTTACGTATCCCAAGGTGTCATCCTCAAGTTCAGGGTAGTGACTGTCGACTTCTTCTTGAGCCCCTTCCTCCTCAAGTGGAGGGTATTCGCCGGTTTCTCCTTGGCCGTGGTTGTCTTCCTCATCCCCTGGAGTGACTTGATTGTCAACGCCGCTTTCTTCATGAAGGTCGTCGTCACCATCAGCGGTTTGATCCACGTTTATGTATTCTTGATACATCTCACCCGTTCCATGCTGAGGTTGTGTGCCAACCTGGGGGGCATCGCTATCTTCGCGTGCCTGGGAGACAGGTTCACCAAGGAGTGCTGGATCTATCACTGGATATGTCGTGTGCTCCAGGTTCTCAAAGGGGTTCACCGCCGGCCGAGTCTGCTGTGACTCTTGTTGAAGAAGCGCAGCTGCCACCAAAGGGTCGCATCGGAGAGTCACAGATTTCATTGACGCGTACTTTCGGTCACAACCCTCGTATTGCCTCATCCGATCGGCTTGGGGGGTGTCAGCCCACGGGTCTGTAGGAACTCGGTCGTCGCCGTCTCGTGCACGCTTAGCAGCGTTCGGTTTGTCGCGACGTTCCGCTTCTAGGTCCGCATCTTTATGGATACTTAGACCAGGAATTGGAGACTGAAGGAGATTTTCTTTGCACGGCCGTGGCTCGGTTACCGGCTGATCACCAACCTCATTGCTTGCGGCCTCCGGAGTCTCAGACGTTGTGCCTTCATTGAATGCAAGAAGGGCGGCTACATCTTCTGGTGCCATGAATTCCTGCTGTTCGTTGCTCACTGCTGCTGGAGCCTCGGCTGTTGTGCCTTGATTGACCGCAAGAAGCGCGGCTACATCTTCTGGAGCCATAGGTTCTTGCTGCTCATTGCTCACTGCTGCTGGAGTCTCGGCTGTTGTGCCATGGTTGAACGCAAGAAGCGCGGCTATATCTTCTGGAGCCATAGGTTCTTGCTGCTCATTGCTCGCCGCTGCTGGAGTCTCAGATGTTGTGCCATGGTTGAACGCAAGAAGCCCTTCGACATGTTCTGGCGGCATCAAGTCTTCCTCCATTTCTGTGTCAACTTCGATCTGGTCATATTGCCCTGGAGCTGCTAAGTCGCTCTGCTCATGGAAGATCCCTGCCGGACGTGCAGGCTCATAGCCAGGCGGTAGCACTGGCGAAGGAAGCTCTTGTGGTGCTTCTTGTGGAAATTGAAATTGAAATTCGACCGCAGGGCCGCCGGGTTCAAAGTCCATAGCCACCGGGCGTTCAAAATCCGTGGTCATCGGCCGGTCAAAGTCCATGGGCACCGGCTGTTCAAAGTCCATGGTCACCGGCGCATCTTCTAAAGATAACAGATGCATGCGGGCCGATAACTCAGCATCTATGCTCATATCTTCCAGCCCAGATTGCAGAGGGTCGCTTTCCGATGCAGCTTTGACCACCTCCATGAGATCTGAGGGCGCTTGTTCGCAAGCAACAGCGGGGCATGCAGTGCTCTGCGCACTCTCGGCAAGAGTTTGCGCTTGGTACTCAGCAGACATGTTACTCCACGAGTGCAGGGTCCTAAGGAAAGCAGGATCGATTCCAGGCGTACCAAGGGGCAGCTGTTGCTCTTGAACTTGGTATCCAGGAGTCGGATCTTCTGCAGCAGGGTTCAACAGTGGTTGCTCGCCACTAGACGCAGTGGTCATTGGTGTCGACTGTTCGGCCGAGAGTGGAACGCCAGTGGCTGCTTGTCCTTGAGCATCTATGACCATCGACTCTTGCACCGCTGCAGGCGCCTCATGTTCGAGGAAGTGGCGGGTGTGGTTGACCACCGATCCATCAGCGTCGGCCGCGATAGTGACTCCACGGCTGGGTTTAGGCCGGGTCGTTGTCTTTTCTGCAGATGGCGTCAGGCTGCGGAGTATACTAGGACGACATTCGTCGGTACCCTTGGAGCGGTTGACAACCGGTTGCTTGGACGGAGTCGATACTGGCGTGTCCGAATTGAATAGCTCGTCAAAGCCAGCAGTGGAAAGTTCGGTGCTGTCGCCAGAGAAGGGCGGTTCTTCACTGGGCAAAGAATTTTCGCACGCTTCGTCGTTGCTGCTGCCACCGTCGGCCTGAGACTGGTCTGTGCTCTCCTTCGGCTCTTCTTCCTCCACGATGGTTTCGAGGACACTTGCCAGTGGACCAGAGGCATTTGGAATGTCGCTCTCATCTTCGCTGACTTCCACGGTGGGAGCAGGAGGATGGTGCTGGGGCTCTTGGTCCTCGTCCTTCTTGTGATCCTCAATGGGAGTCGACAAGACGGGTGCACAGGCGGGAGATACGACGGACTCAGAAGGCGTTGTGGTGCCTTGACCTTCTGTAAAAGTGGCGTCGGTGAGGTCATGCTCATTGGAGGCGATTGACAGAAGCTGGCTATCTGCAGGTTCGCTCTCGTGTGAGTTGTCCAATATGGGCATGTCTTCTGAAGCTGGCAAAACACTCATACCCGATTGGGAGGAAGGCGCTCGCTCGGACAAGGAGGCAGCAGTGCACTCTGGAGCCTGTGTGGTCAGAGGATCCTGTTGAGGCTGGTTGGGGATTTCAGCTGGAACTTGTGGCAATGGCAGGTTTGTAGCCTCAACTTGGGCTTCTGGCTCAGTGTTGGAAAGCAGTGCTCCCGACGGCAGGGCCGATCTGACGAGAACGAGCCTCTGCCCTGGTCTGCGAAAGCCAGGTCTTGAGCTTTGCGGTGGTGGATGTTCCTTCTTCTGCTTTCGAGCGCGCGGGTTGCGAATGAACTCCAGGACCCTGGCTGAGTCCCTAGGTGGCGGTGCTTGAAGCGATCCTTCACATAGTCTCTTGCAGATTCCCGTGTCTGTGTAATGCTCGGGGTGAACCATTGGGAGGCTCTCTTCTTCGTCGTCTGCTACGTTACCGATCCAGGCTGTCTGTGTGCTCTGCTGGTCTGACTCGATGGTAACATCGAATGCTTCAGCTCCATCGTCCTCTTCAGTCTCTGTTAGACTCGACGTGGATTGAGTGGCAGGAGTTGTGCCCAGTGGAACATCCGCCAGCGTATCGAGGGCAACCACTAACTCATCAACAGGCAATGGTTGAGTATCAGCTTCGATGGTGAGCTCCGGTTCCGCTTCTCCCCTGGGATACCCTTCGATATATCTGCTTAGATCGTCAAGCAGATAGAGGAGGGCAAGAGGAGCAAAGCGGGACAAGATCACGAGGCCTTTCTTTACCGTGCCGATGTTGGCCAGAAGCGGGATGCCGACCAGAATGAAGGCTTGAGGAGCCGGTGCCAGCTTCAGGAAAAGACCGAGCGCCTTGTTCAAGAAGTCGCGGACAACGAAGAACTTCCTCCTTGCAAACTCAACGATGGGCTTCGTCTTTTGGTCTGCATACGCATTCGCAAAGATAGACGCAAGGTTCCAGGGAACAGAGGATGCATTGAGAGCAGAAGGTCGATGCACAGGTAGGTTGATGCCCTTGGAAACACGTTCAGCCTGAGAGTTTTCATGATCGAGCCATTCATGAGGAGCGAGAGTATCGTTATCGGCAGTGACAGAGCTGTTTGAATTCGTATCGTTGGTGTTGTGGACCTGGAAGCTGATAATCTCTTCGATACGAGTGATCGTGCCATTGCTCCATGCGCCAACCTCGAAGAACCGTGTCTTGGGCTCAGCTAAAGGATCTATCGACTGAGGAGTCCCATCTGTGTTGCCTTCCGATATGATTGTCTTGACAATAACACTGGGGCCTTCAGAGGTTGTGGATGTGGCGGTCGGAGTAGGAGATAGGCTGGACTCCATGACCTGGATACCATCTTGAACGGATTGGAATACGGCGACAAGTTTGTCTTCCGCAGCCTTTGGATGCTTGGCAAGATGCCAGCCTAGGATGCTCACAACACCAACTGCGCCCGCAGCTCCAACCAAGATTTGCATGTCTTGGTTGTTGATTCCAGGGATGGCTGTAACATTGCTTATGAGCAAGAGCAGGAAGAGGAGGGTCCACTTGAAGGACAACATGATGAAGGTAGGTTTCGAGGATGCTGTTGATGTTGTTTGTCGGTCTCAGGAGATGGAGTGTTTGGAAGATCTCGTGTTGTTGTCGACGGTTGACCTCTGTTCAGGTTTGCAACAAATGAGGAGGGTGGAAGTGGTTGTGACGAAGAGAGCTCGACAGTTTGAGAGAGCGGTTACAACCTTGCGTCTCTTGGTGTGGTGGGATTGGAAGATGGATGAATGGCGATGATTCGAAAGGACGCGGAGTCTGCTCGACAATCTGCGAGAGTGATTATGGTCTTGCTTCGCTCGTTCTTGTGAGACTGGAAGATGGACGATGGGAAAGAATCGAAGGAATTCGAAGTCAAGTGGACAATTCGCGAGATTGTGCTTCTCTTGGTCTGATGGAAGTGGATGATGGATGATGGTAAGGAATCAAAAGGATGCGAGGGTCTGTGGGAAGATGTTTATGGGAGAGGGAAAAGGTTGGGAGGCAGATGCGCGTGCAAAGTTTTTTGTTTTGAGGCAGTGAATGGGCATATTGTTCCCAATTGAGGGTTGCTGGAGTGAATCCCAAGGGTGAGGCAGTAATGGCTGTTGGATTCACTGCCTAAACACCAGGCAGTGCCGAACACATCGATATTTTGCAAGGCAGTTCTATGCGCCAACAGAGGCTGACCCGAGCGACCCATTCATGGCTTCTGGTCTGCGTCCATGCCGAACAGCGATTCTGTGGACCTTGATGAATATAGAATATATCTCTACACGGGCCGCGAGGCTGAAGATTCAAGGGGGTAGAAATACAGCAAATTGTTTCCTCGCGTCTCTCTAAGTCTGGGTGTAGCTACGGCTTTTGAGCGGCGATCAATCCACCAGCGGTGATTGCTACTTCTAGCGCTTCTTTCTGTACGAGACAAAGGTCCTATTCTGGTGGTTCTCAGCTTTGTCGCGGCCCTCCCAACCTTGAGCACACCCACAGCCTTGTCGATTGTGTTGCAGACAAAGGCAGAGTCGTTGGCTCGAGCCAATCACAGCGACGCGTGATTCGGTACCATACAATACCCGCGGACTGACTCTTCTAGGGCCAGAATCTCAAATAACACGAAATAAGCGATACAGCTCTTCAATTTCTGTCATTTGAAGGACCCCTATGACATCAACCTGCGTGCCTGCGATCTTCAGGCACGTCGTTCGGTGCCTCGTCCTTGAGGCCCTTGGAACATGTGCGAAGCAACCACACTCGAAAAAGGGTAATATCACACTCCAAAACCTGTTTTTCGGACGCTCGTGGCACTGGGGCTGGCGTTGTGCATGGTTAGCAGACGGAAGGTTCCCACCTTTGGCAGGAAATATATTCCTTGTCCAATTCCACACCACACCCTCTTTCGAACACTTTTATCCTCACGAACTTTGGCAGCTAGATTGAAGATATACACCTACATACCGACTACTTTGTCCTTTTCTTGTGTCCAGGAAGACTTTGAATCCCCAGAGAATAATTATAATCCCTCTACCTCTCCAGCCGCGGTTTAGAAAAACCACACACGCGCAAAAATGTCGGACGATGCAGGATTCTTCAAGAAGACGTCCGAGGCCGTCGCCAACGCGGGCGCCTCTGTTGCCGGCGCCGTGTCCGGGTCTTTGTCACTAGGCGCCAATGCAAGCCACAAGAAGACAACCACGACCAAAACAAAGACGTCGCTCCCAGCAGCACAAGACCAACAGTACTACATCGCGAATGGAGGAGCAGCGGGACAGCCTCCCCAGGGACGCATCACGGACGGTGGACTGGGCGAGCAGAAGAGGATCACGTCCAAGGAGACTGATGCTTTGTACAAGGAGCGCATGGAGGACGAGTATGCGAAGAGGGAGGGCGGTGCTTGAATAAATAGGCCGTGAGGCAACACCTACGAGGAGTATAGCGCAAGCAGGACGGCTGTCCAGCACCTTCGGCGATTATAGATGGAATCATCAATCATGGGTTTCCTCTGCTCACCTTTTCGTGGGTCTTAAAAAGATATTTATCTCACCATTCTGGGCTCTTTGAAAGCATTCTATATACTCTGTAAGAATCCCTAATCCCGAGTCGAGCACATGCACACGAGAAGATGGATTTCCAACATCGCGACTGCAGAGTGACATCATTGTCTACGATAAGTGTGCAGAGGGAAATCTTCGGCGAATTCAGCCATAGAACTCTATTGCGCTCCTCGCACTCTATATTCTCCTGCGGTCCTCCACGAATAGACGTATCGACAAGGCTGGTGCCCGTACCCAGTACAACGCACCATCTCACCGGTTCTGTGCGCGGCTCATGGCTCCCGACGTATCAAAAGCTCTGGAGCTAATAGACGCCGCTCACAGAGAGGACCCGAACACTGTCGAAGTTGATGGCGAGAAAATCCCCTACGAGCTACACTACGCTCGAAAAATGACCCAATTTCTCGACCTTCACACGCCCGATGCAGGCCCCCTGCTTGCCACGGCCGCCCGAGCGCAGCACTTCCGGCGCTGGGAGGTGCCTCGCGACAGCTACCCGCGCACCAAAGCCGGTTACTTTGCATGGCGCACGTTCCTGAAAAAGCGACAGGCCGAGCAAGTGCGACAGATCTGTCTGGAGTGCTCGTACAGCGAAGAGGAAGCGGGCAAAGTGGCGGCGCTGATTGCGAAGGAGGATTTGAAAAAGGGGGAAGGTAAGGGCGACGCCGACGCGCAGGTCATTGAGGACGTGGCCTGTCTGGTGTTTCTGGACGATCAGTTTGACGAGTTTGAAAAGGGCCACGACGAGGACAAGATCATTGGGATATTGCAGAAGACGTGGGTGAAGATGGGGCAACGAGGACAGGAGTTGGCGTTGGCTATGGACTTGAGTGACAGGGCAAAGGAGATGATAGGCAAGGCTCTGGCTGCGTGATGGGAGTGATTCAGATGTGCTACCAGCTGGAGTCAAAGATGGCCGTGTCATAACTCTCCATTCAACACTCTGTTCAGCCATCCTGCCTGCCACTCGGTGTCGATAGGTCCGCATGTTCTGGCAGCGGCATAGGAGTAAGCTCCTCATCCATCGACCCCCTATTGTTGAAGCTGTTCAATGCCATCTCCGACTGAAAGGACCCAGGTCTTTGGTCATCACTTATCGGCCTCGCTCAAACAGACAGGCCGAGAGTGTTACACACATCCTCATGGATAGTGGGACGTTGTAAGGCGCGTCCCACATGTTGGCGGCATGGCGGGTAAAGATCGGTCCTTACAAGGGTGGTGTTCGAGTTCAGGTTGTGGGAAATGGCGACCCTCCGCAATATCTCAACCCCGCAATATTGGGCCACGTCCATCTTATATTATCACCACCAAAACCCTCTGGCACCTCTGGAGTTCCGTAAAGGCGATTGCAAAGGTCGATTGTTTCTTACAGCATCTGACATACTGAAACTTCTATTCCTCGACAGCGCAACATCCTCAATCCAGAAATATGTCTCCCCATCCGAAAGTCGACTGCCACTCTCACTTTCTGCCAGCGTGAGTTCATTCTCAGTGGGCGCGGAGTGCCCTATTAATAGATAATGCCCTCAGAGAATATCGCAAGGCACTCGCTGAAAATGGCCACAAGAATCCCGACGGCATGCCAGCGATCCCGGTATGTGTTGAGAAGGACGCCCGAACAGGCTGGCTGCCTTGCTAGCGGGCTAACGGCAGGCGTGTCAGGAATGGAGCGAGGAGAGCCATCTCGATATGATGAAATCCATCAACGTGACAAAGTCAGTCCTCAGCATCAGCACGCCTGGAGTCCACCTCAAGGCCGGGGACGACGCGCTCGCCCGCAAACTGGCCAGGCATGTCAACGAGGTCGGGGCAGATATGAAGAAGCGAATGCCCGACCAGTTCGGCTTCTTTGCCTCTCTGCCCCTGCCGGACGTCGAGGGCGCCCTGCAAGAGATCTCCTACGCCGCGGATCACCTCAATGCTGACGGGTTTGTCGTGCTCACAAACTTCCACGGCACGTATCTCGGGCACAAGGACTTTGATGCTGTCTTTGATGAGCTGAACCGGAGGAAAGCCGTCGTCTTCATCCACCCTACCACGCCCTGCTTGTCGTCGGGCACCGCGGCGACGCCGCTCCCCCAGTTTCCCCGACCAATGTTTGAGTTCTTGTTCGACAGTGCTCGCGCCGTCATCAATCTGTTCTTGACAGGTACCGTGAAGCGATGTCCCCACATCACCTTCCACATGTCACACGTAGGAGGCGCATTCCCACCCTTGATCAACCGGTTCTCGAGTGTGGCCGAGATCATGAGGCTGGGTGGATCCGCCAACGAGGTCAGTCCCGCCTGGGTCAAGGAGCGGCTCAACACCCAATTCTACTTCGACACGGCGGGCTGGGCGTTTCCGGAGCAGGCAAAGGGGCTGTTGGAGTATGTTACGGTCGACAGGATGCTGTACGGGAGTGACTTCCCATATACTCCCCTGCCGGTGGTTCAAGCCTTGTCAAAACAGCACGATGAACATCTGCCGCAGGTTTTTCCCAGTGACGAGGACAAGGAGAAACTATGTAGCAGGAACGCTCTGCAGCTCTTCAGCAAAGTTTCCAGCAAGCTCTCTTGAGTGAGATAGGCTAAGGGCATTGAATTAGGGTTTTCTAGACAACCATAAGAATCGCGTACCATCTTTCGGTACCTTTCGCCTCCCTCGTGGGCGAGTCAGCTTCGAGAGTGTCGATTCTCCTTATCAAGTTCCCTTTCTGCACCACTTTCCGGAGCGCCTGCTCTTGAGAATCACAAGGACCCTTTTGCTGATCATTCTGCACGAGGAAGTTTTGAAGGGACGGGTGCACATTTCCTATTAGACTGTCGCGTGACGAGCCTCGAGGGCAAGCTTCCTCCGCTTTGATCGGAGAATTATTCCGAAGACTCTGGGCCCCTCCTTGCCATCTAGCATTTGCAATGATCGTCATGCAGCTGTCGTCAGATAATGCCCAGGTGAAGTCATTGCAGCAGTGAGAATCAAACGAGAGACTTGGCTGTGCAGGAGCGTTGGGGAGCATATATCTATGGGTGGTGCATGTTTCGTACCAGCCCATGGGGGACATTTCGCAAGAGACTACTCGATAACAAACCAAACAACTTTGACAACCAGAAAAACAAGACCGTTCCAAGACCGTCTCACCATCGCAACATTGTCTACCGCAACATAATCGATCCCATCCTTGAGAATGACGGACAATCAGACAGGAAACACGACGGGCACCTCAGAAGGTCCCGCATCCTCGCACTCGGAATTGTTTGGGCTCCAAGGTCAGAAGAGAGCATCGACGACTGCAGGCGCTGGAGCAGGATCAGGCATTATCGGGACGAGTGGGCATGCTGGGGCTGCTAAGAAGGGTGCCGACCTAGAAAGTGGGAGCGAGATTCAGAACGCTGGTGTGGCTGGCGTCGATGAGGGAGGGAAGAGCAGCACCGTCACAGGATCTGGCGGCGAGACTCTAACTCCAAGTCAAGGAAGTGGAGATGTCCGACCTGCGGGAGAAGACAAGGGCGTTTTTGACAAGTTGAACCCATTGAAGTGAAGGTGATCGCAGGGAGTAGTGCTTGGATGCATAATACTTGGTGATGGAAGGGGAGGGATTGTGAGCAGCTTTGGGAGGAGGAGAGGAGAAGTGGCATCGAGGATTGAAGAAGACGGCAACATGTCCTCACTGACTGTACCGAGTACAAACATGCTGTACTAGTAAGATATCCCAATACGACTGCTTAGACTTGTCGATACAAAGGAACCCAAGGCACAATATCTCGTACTCGGTGTGATCAGGACATTCCATTCTCCCCAAGATTTATAGGTATCTAGGTAGAGACAAGCCCCATGCTCGGGCGCCGGTTTAACTGCAAGGGAAAGGCGTGGCGGCCCGCGCTGGTGCTAGAGTTGGGCAAGCGGAGGGGGGAACCAGTTAAATGCCCTAGCCAGGTAAGAGCTAGGATGCCCCTGGAGCAGCCGAGCTCGTTAGCGAATACGCTGTACCTAGGTAAGTGCCTACTACGAAGTGCTGTTCGGGGCGCTTGGACGCCTGTGAGGCGCTTACAAGCCACATCCAACGGGCAACTTCCATCTGCAGCTGCCATGGAAATGGGGAAAACGGTGACTCTTTGACTCTCTCGCTCTGTCTGACCGTCCGTGTTCCCAACTTCGCAACCTTGCAACTCTGCTGTCACTCTGTACAATTCCAATCAATATCCAGACGCCAATGTCCAGCTTAACGTGACTCAATCAATGTTCCACCACCTTTCTCATCCTTTATCGACATTGCGCCTCGCGTTTGCTACGCTGGCACGATCTTTGCCAACATAAAAAGACCAAATCTCCTGCTCAGCGCCAGTTGCGTTGCTGCGCTTTGCCTCATTCAATTCGACACGACTTCCATATTGGTCGCTTGATTATTTGCTGTACTCTTCGCGGCACCCGCACCCAATCAGTCACCTTGTCACCTCCGGCTTTTGATCGACGAGACTCGCCCACCACGGCGTTGTCGAGATTTAACCAATCCTTCGACAACGACGACACCGACCGCGACCACGAGGACAAGATATACATTGCTCCGCCGCCTCATTCTCCCAGGTCCGAAGCGTCATCCTCGAGCCCTCCCTCTCCACGCCCACCTCCCTTCTCCTCTCTCTACTTCCCAACCGACGCCGAGCTCGACCGCATCAGAGCTACTGTCGCCGAGGCTCACAGCGACTCGCTTCTAGCCTCTGCCCCGGCACCCTCCTTCGAGGAGGCTCTCGCCGAAGACGAACCCGGGTCCAAGGCTGAGCGTGAGACCAAAGCTGCCCTCCCACAAGATACAAAGGCTCAGTCTTCCTCGGGCAAAAACGTTGACGACGGAGAGCCGCCACCACCTTATACCGAAGGTTCTAGTCCGCTAGAGTCGTTCACATACCTCATGGCGGCAGCAGGCGGTGCGGCCAGCATCATTACACAAGTCCAGCAAACAGGCCCACCAATCAATACTCTAGGAGGTGAGTGGCGCTGCCATGGAGGAAGATGGTAAAGACTGACCTTATGGCCCTATAGCAGGCGAGGCAGCGGCTGATGAACACATCACGTTGGACTTGAGGTTGGTTCTCCCCACCCACTGAGATCAAGCAAACAGGAAACTGACCATAGGACAGAGGAACGCATTTCACTCTTTCCCGCGATGAATTGTTGACTCTGCCCGAATTTGTGTTGCTATCATTATTCCCCAATGGTCTCCTCCCGGATGGTCACATGAACTCGTTTCATGAAGGCGATGTCTATCCCGTCGACGTACGTCCCGCTCAAACTCCCCATCCCATTGTCGTTCTTAGCAATCCTTGTATCTATATCGGAGATGTAACATATTCTTCACAGTATGACCCAGCCTCCCTACAGTATATGTTAAACTTTTTCCGAGATGTGGCCCAATCAATACCCTCCACATCTCCCTCCCCAACCACTCCACCAGAACATGACCCCATATCGATCGAACCGTTACAGGGTTCGACCAAGGATATGCTTCAGGACCGTGCGGGGATCATTGTCTTGAGGGAAGACCTCGACTTCTACGTCATTCCTCCTCGTGCGGATATTGAGCAGCCGGAAATGACAGAAATCAAACGTGCCGCCGGGAAATCCTTGCTCAAGCAAGATGGAATCTTCTCCGGTCTTAAGCGGAGTGAAGAAGCAGGCACGACTGAGCAACATTTGATTGAAATGTTAACCGCAGGGTATGTTCTCACAAAAGGATCAGCTTAGACGGATATTCTGACGCATCTAGCGGCTTTAACCATGACGATGCTTGGGGCCATCGAGCTGGAGAACCAAACAAGGCCGTCATTTGCAGCTTAGCTCTTGCAAGACTGCGGACTGATATCAAGGGAGATTTGGCAGGGAGCAACGTTGTGGGCATGGCTCAAAAGCTACTGCTGTTCTGGCGCAAGCCCGCTCGGAGATGCTGGTGGGAGGGCGTTGAGCTGACTGATGTGGAGGGAGTCGAGGGTAAACTGAAAGTATGGATTCGAAGAGTGTGGACGCTCGAGATGGTAAGCATCCCCTTGGCTGGGCAAACATGGCGTTGTACTTACATTCTGTGCAGAGCGTGATCGGCCTACGATGACAGGAGCATCCTTGTTCTTCATTTGCAGTTTGGCGTTTTTGCATTGAGCGATCACCGGAAAAAGAAGTTCGGTTTAGGGATATTCATATGTCTATGGGAGTATTGTGCCTGTGTAGCGGATTGCAGCTGGGGATTGCCTGCGAATGGCTGTGTGAGGCACGATACCGCCAAGGTTTGGCTTCTTCTCACTGTCAGTCACACAGTGTCTTTGTCTTTAGTGAAGTTGAAACCCATATTCATTCCGTCGCAACTTGGGGTCAGAAAAAAACTATGTATACGAGTGTCTGGGGCCGGGAATCGAACAACAGATTTGCCCACTGCCTTCACAACCAAGGAGCAAAAAAGATCTAGTAGGCTCAGGCGACGTTCTATTTTACCTTCCCCCATTTCCCTTGTAGGTGTTGCGGCTCCTGACCTCTCCCCGGTGGAGAGCAGTTATCGAGCAATCTTACAACAGCCACATTGTGGTACTTTGGGCAGACATGAGCGAGACCCCTACAGCAAGCTCATTGTCCTTTGGAAGGCCCCTCCCTCCTAACCCACTAGATCTTTTTTGTTCGGATCTAGCATAGCCCCCCCTCAACTTGAAGTTATAGGGGTCTCCAAGTGCTGTTCAACTTCAAAGTTGAATTGTTGAATTGTTGGTTGTTGATGTGATTTCTCACTTGGGGGGGCTATGTTGACAGATTTTCGGCGATTCAAAATGATATCCCTTCAATTTGTTTTTTTCCTCTGGGTGGGTCCGCGTGGTGAGTGAATTTGCCTGGTGTACGTGGTGCCGGGTGCAGGTACTGCCGGACTCTACCTATATATCACTCCAGCCTTGTCTACGAGTAAAAGTGGGTCTGTATGTTATACAAGGCTGGGGGGACAAAAGGCACCGCCTTTGCGGAATACCGGAGTAGGGAAAGAGTACCAGGAAGACGATGGCATAGAGGGATCGCAACTGGGGGAAGAGCTCGAGCCTTGATCTGAAGACTATTTGGTGAGATCAGGTATTGGGATGTTGCGAGTATACTGTACATGTGCATTCTTCACCATGGACGAGATGTAGCAGTCAATCACTCCTCGCCCTTGCCGAAATCTACGTAGCTGGATGGAAGCAGACATGACATCGTCGCGAGATCTCGACACAAACTACCGTACGTCTGAACATTGTTCCCCCTGGGGGATAGATTCGACCTCGAGTAGGCCCTCGATATCCCATCACCACGCAGGAACCCTTTAACAATTCCGCTGCGTGGAGGCCTTGAGATTCCGTTCTTCAATGACTCCGGCTTTGTTGAAGTGACTCTAGAGTGCCATCAGGTTTACCATGAGCATAGTCTCTTCGATGCTATTGATTGTTGTACTCGGTTATTGAGGAGGAATGGTCAAAAACCCTTGCCTCAGCCCAAATTAAGCTCTTGCCTATAAGAGTTTAGCGTCTTGGTATCAGTACCAGGATGCAATGGCTTGGCACTAGACCCTTCTCGGAAGGGATCGAAAGTCGCGACTGCGAACATTTCTTTGAAGCCACCAGTTGCTGCGCATTGCGACACGCTTTCAGGCCAGATTCTTAATATTTTTGATTCTCTTCAACGGGTGTGTCGCGTGGCGCAGACTGTTCTGACTCTCTATGCCATCGACCATGTCATAGTGTTGTGCCACCTGTCCTGCCAACCGCGCGGTGAACCATGGCGCCCGCGCAAGCATATGTGACCAGCTATCCCCCGCGGATCCGCCAATACACCAATACCCTCCTTCAACCCGTTCTCCAGACCCAGAATGTCGTCCCAGGCGGTCGCACTACCAAACGAGGGACAACGATAATCAACTACGCAGATGATGCCTATGATGAAGACGACTTTGAAGACAGCGAAGGCCCCCGGCGACCGACCGGTTTGCGATCGTTGCGACGGGAAGAGCTCGAGAAAAGGGAACCACAGAATGAAAAAGTGGGAAAGGAAATACACGAGCCCGTTGACTTGCAACCCATATACCGAGACTGGATAATCAGGAGGGCAGTCAGGCCTACGTTAGTACCCATCTTTCGAGCGTTGTGACCCCGTATTGTTATTGACCCAAATTGTGTCGAACAGGACAGATGCCCAGGCACAAATTCAATCGCAACTCCCGCTCACCCTTATACCCATACGTATCGATCTCGATGTACCACCCCACCAGCCCGAAGCGCCTTTTCCCCTGCCGCGCGCAGGAGTCGATATCGGGGTTAACCCTTCGCTGCCAATGTTCAAGAAACCTGAGCCACTACCGGGCTACAAGATACGCGACATCTTTTTGTGGAATCTACACGAGAATCTACTTACCCCGGATGACTTTGCGCAGTGCTTCGTGCGCGAGCTCGACTTGCCGAACCAGACAGGCCTTGCGATGAACGTCAGTCAACAAATACGAACCCAGCTGGAGGACTATGCAGGGGTGGCCATGCACCCTCTGTTTCACACCCAGCCGAAGAGATCACAAATGCCTGACACTAATCCTGCTGCGACACCCTCGGCTTTCGTGAACGGAAGCTCTCGCGGCGGCACTCCCCGCGCACATTTGGGTGCGTCAATATCTCGTCCAGCCTCTACAACACCGGGGACTCCCGCTGCTTCGACGCCCCATCCCATTACATTGACAAACGGCGCATCTATAACAGCAGTTGCTTCTCCGCTACCGCCAGAACCTCAAATTGAGCAGCAGGATGACTCTGAAGACCCGTATCTCAATCCTGACGATACCTACCGCTGTGTAATCACGCTATCAATCTATCTCTCTTCGAAACTTTACCAAGATAAATTTGAGTGGTCATTGCTACATCCGCCGGGTGCCGCAGAGGCGTTTGCAAGGCAGACTTGCGCTGACATGGGACTGAGCGGCGAGTGGGTCATGGCCATCACCCATGCAATCTACGAAGCAGTGTTGCGACTGAAGAAAGAGGCATGCGAAGGCGGCATGGTCATGATCGGTGGAAATAACTTAAGCGGAGAGATCGACAATCAAGCCGTCCGAGGTGAGGAAGGCGCTGGTTGGAGGTACGACATTGACGATTTTGGTGCTGAATGGGAGCCCAAATTCGAGGCTTTGAGTAAAGAAGAGATCGAGAAGAGAGAGGGCGATCGAGAAAGACAGCTGCGGAGATTGCGGAGAGAGACTGCCAAGTTCAGCTCAACTGCTGGTATGGTGCCCTCGGCTCGAGAACAGGAAGCTCAGCAGCGAGGAAGTTACTTTGACTACACCACCATCGGGAGCGCCGGTACCGGGGAGGAGACGCCTCTCATGGGTCGTGGAGAAAGAAGTAAGAAGAAGCGGCGGTTCAGATCGCTCTCTCCTGTGGCGAAGGCACAGACCCCGGACGCCACCGGAAGTTCTGCTGGTGCCGGATGGGGAGGTGAGGGCAATCGGTTACAGGAGTACGAGAGGCAGAATTGGAGGTGCAAACATTGTCTCATTTGGGGCAGCGCCGTCTGGGCTGTGCGAGATGGGCCTACGGGTCCAAGAGTGAGTCCAGCCCCTTTTCTTGTCTTTTCCTTTTCTGCCTTGATATCACCATCGTTGGTTGCGATACTTGGTTTTTATTGAGAGGTGAACTATGCTGACGAGTGATGTTTGCGAGCAGACGCTATGCAACAGTTGCGGCTTGATCTACGAGCGAGACAAGAAGTTGCCCGTATGGAATGAAGGATTGCATCGGCATACCTTACCTCTCGGCAGGTAGTCACTGGAGCTTGGACGGAACCGATTTTGAGACACCACTCCATCATCTTCTCTCTCATCCCGTAATCGATGGTGACGTTCTCGCGCTGATTGTGGGTTATATTTCTGGAGCTGGCTAGGAATGGATCGTTTCTCTGGTCCAAAAAGGAACAAGCGGTCAGGCTACTTGCACCAGGGCAGCACGGCGTTCTAAACGGTCCGGTCGCGATTCAGGGTGCGAATATATCAATCGGCATTAAGGTTGCATGTGCTGTGCGCTGGCAAAGGAAAATGTATTAGAACTATCCCAGATTCTTTGAAGGATGCCCCCTTTTCGGGCGATATATAGTGTCTTGACTGTTAGCTTCTCAATCAATCAATCGAGACAGAACGATGGCTGAAAAGATAATAGGAGGAAACTTGCTGCTGGAAGTAAAGCAATGCGAACAGTGCATCTTGTGATGCAGCATTGCAGCATCGCAGCCTCGCTAGATAAGATAAGATGGCAGAAGCGGGCTGGCACGCTGCCAACTGCGCACGAGGCTGAAGCTGCGCATTTGGAGTGTTGGAGTCTCCAGCAACAAATAGTTGCCAGATCACAATCTTGCGCAAACAAACACCCCCATCTTCAACACTCATTGCGAGTTTCTCCGCCTCATTTTCCTGCTCCCTCATAGCCTACCTACCTATTACCCCGGCTGTTTAGATATGCGGTAGTGCCGCTTGCTGCCTCTTGCTGTCCTCACCTCACACATTTGCCTTGATTCGTACGAGGTCCTGGAAGCGGAAGCGCACTTCAGGAAGTTGGACGTGGAAATATGGTATGTTTCGTCCGTTCGCCTACGAGGGCTGTCTGATTCCCAACTCGCAAGAATCCCCATGGCTAACTTCGCACCTACAAACAGGCGCAAGTCATTGCGAATTCGGGTCACGATGACATGATTGTACGTTCCTTGTCCCTCTGCGTCCTCGAAACCTGCGCAAGATTTCGGTGGCACTGCCGTCAAGATAGGAAGGGAAGGAGGGCGGTCCTGAACCTCTCGTGGGAAACGAATTTATAATGGAATGAATAAGAGCGTGGGCTAACTCGAGTGTGTGAGGACAGCACGATGCGGTCCTCGATTACTATGGCCGACGACTTGCGACCTGTTCGAGCGACAAGACGATCAAGATCTTTGAGATTGACGGCGACCAGCACCGGTTAACGGAGACGTTGAAGGGGTAAAGCATCCACCGTCTCAAATTCTTGCTGTCCTTCCTGAAACGCCCTTGACGAACTAACAATTTCACCACAGTCACGAAGGCGCCGTCTGGTGCGTCTCCTGGGCTCATCCCAAGTTCGGGACCTTGTTGGCCTCTTCCTCGTACGACGGCCGGGTACACATCTACCGCGAAACACCGTCCCAACAAACGCAACCGGGCCAACAGTCTTCGTCGTCATGGACGCTGGTGTTTACGAGCACATTCCACACGGCTTCCGTGAACATGGTGTCCTGGGCCCCGCCCGACCTGGGGTGTCTGCTGGCGTGCGCCTCCTCGGACGGGCAAGTCTCGGTGCTCGAGTTCCGCGACAATCAATGGGGGCATATCATTTTCCCAGCGCACCCCATGGGCGTGAATGCCGTGAGTTGGGCGCCGTCGGCTCCTCCCGGGGCGATTGCGAGGAAAGATCCCGGCGGCGCGCCTGGGAGCAGCGGGCTGCTGGTCAAGCGCTTCGTCACGGGCGGGAGCGACAACAACGTCAAGATATGGGAGTTTTCCCCTTCGTCATCCACCTACGAGAACGCCCTGGTCTTGCCGAGCGGCCACGCCGACTGGGTCCGCGACGTCGCCTGGTCGCCCACCCTGCTGAGCAAATCCTACATCGCCAGCGCCAGCCAGGACAAGACGGTCAAGATCTGGACATGCACAAACATGACCTCTGGCAATGTCGGGGACTGGACTCTCGCAAAGACGCTCGAGTTCGACGCCGTCACGTGGCGCGTGAGTTGGAGTCTCTCCGGCAATGTCCTCGCCGTGTCAGGCGGTGATAATAAGGTTACCCTGTGGAAGGAGGATTTGAAGGGGAATTGGGAGATGGTCAGGGAGGTCACTGAGTAGACTGTCTACCCCCTAGGTAGGTAGGTAGATGGTTCCTGCATCGAGTATGGTCTTTGGGGTTGGGGGCTTTTGAATCAACAATCGCCCCTGTGCTACGTGGTGCCATGCGAAGCAGTGGCGGAAAAGGGCCAGAGATTACCATGCAAAAGACAACTTTACTGACGTTTTCTTCTCTCGGGGGATCAATTGTTCTGGATGGACATCTCTGTGGCTTTCCAAGCAATGGGTACGGGGAAGAACAATTTCCAAAAAAAAAGGGGGGGCATACTAGGCGTGAGAAAGATTTTAGATATCAAGACGCCGTTTAAAGCCTACCTACCTACACACCCACCTAGGTAGGAACTGCACGTCTTGACCCTCAGACAAGGAAATAATCAGGACAAGAAACTGAGATGAGATGAGAGCGGCAACTTTTCTATTTTCTGCTGCTAGGTACTCTTACGAAGGCAGCTCATACCCCCTCCACGCCTTCTCGACCCTCCTCTTCCCCTCAACATCCCCTTTCCACCCCTGCGCCTCAATGACAGGCCTGGTTTTGACAGTTTCCATCTCTCGAGACTTTAGATTCGCTTCCTGGATCTTTTTTATACACGTCCCTCTGCCCAAAATCTCCAGTGTCTCGGCGATGGCCGGACCTTGTCTCCCGCCCAGCAGTGCCCAGCGGAGGTAGTGGTATAGTTCCCGTTTCCAGGTCGGTGGGTTGATGGAGATGGACTCGTCTTGGGGGACGCTAGCTTCTAGAGCGCGGAGGTGCGAAGAGTGGACATCGCTAGTCCATGAGTCCTCGGGGATTAGAGCGAGGGTTGATGCTGCGACGCGGAGCGGGTGGAGGAGGTGGGTATCGCTGACTTCCAACTCTCCAAGGGCTGGAGGCTCGAAGAATAAAGAGCACTGTTCGGCGAATTGAGATGGGGAGCGGTAATGCAGAGATTGGATCTTGAGGAGTTGGGCGAGGACGTCTCTCAGTTTCCTTTTGTGAGAGCCGGTGTCTAGAAACTGCATGATTCTCCCGGCGCCGTATCTTTCCAAAACAGCAACAGCCACGTCACGAACCATTTGCTCAAATCCTTCGCCTCCGGCCAGGATGCGTCGACGAGCGTGTTGTTCCTGCAAGAAGTTGAGTTTGTCAAAGGAGACGATTGTGTTGCCCTTTGTGATTTTCAGATCGAAGAGGGATTCGAGCTGGGCGAGGCCCATCACGTCTCGCTTCTGGGTGTGGGACCAGCCCAAAAGCGCGGCGAAATTCACCAGAGCTTCGGGAAAGATCCCTTGGTCGCGGAATTGTGAGATGTCCGAGTTGAAGTTCCTCTTGCTGAGCTTTTGCTTGTTGCTGTCGACCAAGAGCGGAACGTGCGCGTAGGCCGGAGGCGTCCAGTTTAGGGAGTTGTACAACGCGACATGCAGTGGCGTCGAGGCCATCCATTCGGAACCCCGGACGACGTGGGTGATGTGCATTTCATGGTCGTCGCAGACATTTGCCCAGTGGTACGTGGGGAAGCCGTCGGATTTCATTAGGATGGCGTCCTCGTATACCGGTTCGTCCACCAGTAATCTCTTGGTCTTTTCGGCCCCATGGCCCTGGGATTTGCCATAGACGAGGTCGTTGTAACGAGGCCATTCGTGCGGAGAGAGGAAACGGACAACGTGCGCTTCACCGCGATGGGCTTTCTCTTCTGCCTGCGACGGGGAGAGGCTGTTCAGGCATTTCCTGTCGTATCCCAAACTCAATCCTTTTTCGTGGCGGCGGCGATTGAGTTCGTCCAGTCGGTCCGACGTGCAGAAGCAGCGATACGCCTGTCCAGTCTGTAGGAGTGTCTCGATATGTGTCTTGTACAATGCAAGTCTTTCAGATTGTCGATATGGCCCGTACGGACCTCCTACTTCGGGCCCTTCGTCCCACTGCAGCCCTGCCCATCTCAAATCTCTGTACAGCTGTTCCTCCGCACCGGGTATGGTCCTCTTCGCATCGGTGTCTTCGATTCGGAGGAGGAACTGGCCCTTGGTCGCTCGTGCGAGGAGGTAGTTGAACAACGCAGTACGGATGGAGCCCAGGTGGAGGTTACCTGTGGGAGAGGGAGCGAATCTAGTTCGAGCTGGTGATGAGGGAAGCTTTCCTCGTCTCTGGGTAGGATGCGTGCTGCTGCTCCTGTTACCGATCGCCGGACTCGAGGAGGAAGACGGCGCGGTGGAAGCTCTGCGACTCGGGACAAGCGAATGCCCCTTCGTCGCCGCTGCGGTTTGACGGGCACGACATGAATTGCACACCCATGCAGTAGCGCGGATGGCAGGCCTCGCCGTCATGTGCAACTGCAACCAGGGAAAACCGTCGCCGTCGATAGAAAGAATGCAAGGTGTGGTAATCAACAACAAAATTTCTGGGACTCGAAAGCACCAGAAGATTCACGCTTCGGCCAGTAGGAATAGAGGGAGCAATCGAAAGTCTCTCCCAATGCTTCTGCTATTCCTCCGCCGTCCGGGTTAAAACCGTCAGTCAGGTATCCATGCACATGCAGCCCTATAGCTTTTGGTCGAAGTAAGGCCCCATCAACCACCATTTTCGTGCTAAACGTTACTAAATGACAAAACTGCAAAGTCCCCTCACCCAGTCCTGGCAGTCCACTCAACTTCCACCATCCAGCACAACCTGTCGATTATTACTGTTAGTTGTCATCCGTTGGTCGCCTTGAAGAATCTATTAATTTTTCCCCCTCCTGTCATCAACTACGATATTTCTCTGTATCCTGAACATACTTCTCGACAGAGCTATCTCCCAACATCTCCGAAAACATGAACGGCGATACTACAGCAGGCAACGGCCCAGAGATCGATCTCTACGAGATCCTCGGCGTACCCAGAGACGCCTCGCAAGCCGATATCCGCAAGGCATACAGAAAAGCGGCTCTTGCCAGCCACCCGGACAAAGTACCCCCCGAAGAACGGGAAGAGGCAGAAGCCCGTTTCAAAGCCGCCTCCCAGGCCTACGAAATCCTCTACGATGACGAGAAGAGACACCTCTACGATGCCCACGGCATGGCTGCCTTTGATGGGTCCCGCGGTGGGCCCGGCATGGGTGGGGAGGTGAACATGGAAGATATCCTCAACTTGTTCGGTATGGGTGGTGGGATCCCCGGGATGGGCATGCCAGGAGGAATGGGCGGCGGGATGGGCGGCCGCAAAATGCGAAGGAGTCCCGATGAAAATCAGAAATACGAAGTCACTCTGGAAGATCTGTACAAGGGCAAGACGGTCAAGTTCTCATCGACCAAGAACGTCATCTGTTCGAAGTGCAAGGGTACAGGTGGTGCAGAGAAGGCGCAGGCCAAAGAATGCACTTCCTGCAAGGGGCAGGGTGTCAAACAGGTCCTGAGTCAAGTGGGGCCCGGCATGTTGACCCAGCGCATGGTCGAATGCGGTGCCTGCGAGGGCACGGGCCAAGTCTTCAACCCCAAGGACAAATGCAAGAAATGCAAGGGTAAACGGGTCACGGAGGAGAAGAAGCAGCTCGAGCTCTACATCCCCCGCGGGGCTCGGGAAGGGGATCAAATCAGACTCGAAGGCGAGGCGGATCAGATCCCCGGGGCGGAACAGACGGGCGACATCATTTTCCACCTCGTCGAGCAACCTCACGATGTGTTCCAGCGCACGGGCAACGATCTCAGCGCAAAACTCGACATCACCCTCGCCGAGGCCCTGACGGGCTTCCACCGCGTGGTCCTCAAACACCTCGACGGCCGAGGCATCGAGCTCAACCACCCTCAGGAACCAGGCCAAATCCTCCGCCCCGGTGAAGTCCTCAAGATCCACGGCGAAGGGATGCCACTGAAAAAATCCGACGCAAAGGGCGATTTGTATCTTGTCGTCGAGATCGGCTTCCCCGAAGACGGTTTCTTCCTGGACAAACCCGAGGCCGTGGAGCAGTTGCAGAAACTCCTGCCCGGACCCGAGCCGCCGATCGAGGCTGAGGAAGCCGACGAGGTCAGTTTCGAGATCGCGGACATTGACGAGATCGGTGGCCAGGAGGCCCAAGAGGCGTGGGAGGACGAGGACGGTCCGCAAGGCGCGCAGTGCCAGACTCAGTAAAAGTCGGGAGTTTCCCCTGGGATGTCATCATGGGGCTGGCCGGTTGGACGAACTGCGATACGATGTTATGATTGAAGAACAGGACACTCCAGAAACAAAGGGATGGGTGGAAAGGAAAGCCAAAGCATTTAAATGGCGTTTTCTTTATGTTGTCTTCAGGGAAAGCATTGCACCGGCGTTGTGGTAGAAAGGACGACGTTGGATTTCGATCTTGAGAGGCACACCAGGAAGATGCCGTACTCTCTTATGTCGAGCGGTTTCTCCCCGTCCTCGCTTCCGATCGAAACAATGTTGTCGTTGGATGGCGATTTGCAGCTGGGGAGACCGGATCTTTTCCTGGTTCAAACAATGGTTGGATCTCTCAATGCTGAAATATATACATTTCCTCTACGTGAACCAAGTCTTAGAAACATGAACATTGCTCCACTTTATCCAAGCTTTCCATCTAACAGCCGCTTCTTCTCGTGCTAATTCACTCCATTCTCGACAGGCTCTGGCTCCGGTGCCCCTGAGGCCCTCAAGCGGCCGCCAAACTTCTTGTCCATCCTCTCCGGAGTGACTCTGTAGCAAGTGGGAAACCAAGTCTTCAACTCCTCGCCATCTGTCCCTTGGATCATGCTCGCAGCGGCCTTTGCGCACAAAAAGCACAAGACCATGCCATGGCCCTGGAACGACGCAGCCAAATACAGCCCTTCCTCGCCGGGTACGGGTCCTACAAACGGATACCCGTCGCACGAGAAGCCCATGACGCCGGACCAGGTTCGTCGACACCGGCCTTCCGGGTTGTCTTTGCCCCAGTTCTCCGTGCCAAAGTATCGCTCCGTGCACTCCAAGAGATAGTCTGCGCTGTTTTCGTCGTAGGTGGTATCGTCGGTATTGCCGTACTCGGACGTTCCCCCGTCTTTGGCAACGTGCATGCCGCCTCCGATCACGATATCGCCCTCGAATTTAGAGCCGGCGGGGCGGGAGATCATGTACTCGAAGCCTTCGTCGTAAACGAAGGAGTATGTCGTTTCTAGCCCTTTTTGGGGCATGCTCAGCCCAGGCCGTTGAGCTGTCACCACTCCTCGCAAGGGGACGATCACGCCTTGCAGTTGCGGATAGAGGTGTGCAGTATAGCCGTTTGTAGCTAGCACGAGGGTTTTGGCTTTGATACTGCCACGTGGTGTCGAGACGGTCCACTTTCCATCCGTGGTAGATTTGGATATGCGAGTCGCTGGGGTGTTGCATTGGAGGTTCAGTCCCTTTTGCAGAGCGAGTTTTAGCACGCCGATGGTGAACTTGTACGCGCTCAGACTCCCTGATTCGTACTCTAGCCCTCCTACACTGTTGGGCGCCAGAAATTTGTCGGCCGTTGCCTGGCTGTCGTGGAAAATATGCTTCGGAGCATTTTCCTTTCCCATCAATTTCTCCATTAGCGAGATCGATTCCCGCGCCTTTGCAAATTGGTTCTCATCGTAAAAGACGTCAATGGTTTGACATCTGACAGAATCGCAGTCGATGCTGTTCTCGCAGGCGAATTTGTGTACTGAGACCATGCAGTTGTATTCCAGGTTTGTGATCTTCATGGCATCTTCCGCACCCACGGATTGGACGTTATCGAGAAAGGATCGATAGGTAGCTGTCTTAGTGTGACCTCCTTTAAAGGGGCCATGTTAGGAAGTGTTTGTGTACCATAATGCGGGATAGGTGATCTTATCAGCTGGTAATAAGAGCAAACATCAAGAAGGACGACTCAGCTTCTGATGACTTTCGACCTACCATTTCGACCACTGGCGCCACTGGCAGCTTGACGAGCCTCCAGAAGCACAACCTTGAGGTTTGAATTCGAGGAGAGCAGGTTGTAGGATATAGAGGCGCCGCTGACTCCAGAGCCAATAATGGCGATATCGACCTCATTGGGAAGTTCAGCGGTCGTCCGGCAATCTGCTATCTCATCGGGAGGATCTTGCCAGTAACTCTGAATGGGATTGTCCCGGGGTAGACCTGGAGGTATACTGGCTCTTTTTTCCATTGGTAGAAGCACGGGAGGACAGGATCGACACCTGGGAAGACTGGAGGCTGTTGAGGAAGATGACAGACGGTCAGACAGATAACCAGGCCAGGGACCGTCTGGCACTACTGGTACGGCGGAAGTAGTGGAACTTGCAATCCTTGGTGGGCCATGGGGGTTACATAAAGGGACCCGACCTTGAAGCAATAGAGACATTTCGGCTGATTGTAGCTGGGGTTCGGATAGCAATCACGTGATGCCAGCTGCTGCAGCCCGAAGCCTTTGCCGGGCTAACGCCGTTTGCGCCTGCTGGGCCAGTAGTGAGAGCCTGTCTGAGGCCTGGTGGCCCTGACTCGCGGGTGGAGGTGGCTGCTGGGTGGCTGCTGGGTGGCTCGCTGGGCCATGCTGGGTGGTGCTTGGGTGGTGCTGCGGTGGTGCTGGCAGCCGGCGCCTGGGCTCCAGTCACTTCGTTCGCCTCGCCTTCTTTCGTCTTTGGTCTTCCGCCCCGTCACCTGTCGACTCTCAGACTTTCGATCCTGTCTTTGTTCTTCTCAAAACTCATCCGACAAACAACTCTCTGCTCCTCATTCCACGCAACACCTCGCTCTCACCGCGTCTTGCTTGCTGCGACCGACTGGTTCTTTGTCCGTCCTTGTCCCTATCGCAAACTGCGTCCGCCTTCATTGCCATCCCCTCCCGAAGTCGCCATTGATACGAATCCGATCCAAGTGACGCCCCGCTCCGCCTCTGCCCAAGTGACAGCTCTGCTGGACTGCAGCGCTCTCTTCGCGATCCCTCCGCTATCGACGGTGGCGCGCAAACCACCGCGGAAGGACTTTTGTTGCGCGGTTTCATGTCCTCTTCAGCCCACCCGACTGCCATCCCGCCATCTCCAACTTCTCCGTCTGAATCAGGTCTTAAGCGACGGCGCCTGTCTGACAATCTCCCGCAGTCCCCCATTTCTCCTTCTTTTATGTCAGTCGCTACAAAGAGCTATGTCTCCTCTTACGGAAATACACATAATCCCGACGAGGCTTCGGGGCGCTCGTCCCCGAACTCCCCAAAGGCTTCAGCACCGCGTAATCAACAACCGTTGTCCCGTCCCATGCCGTCCTTACCGACTCCTGCGCACAGTGTAACGGGCACGTCGTCTGGTTTTGACATGGCCGATGATATCGATCAGCATCGGGATAAGCGGCAGAGACTGGATTCGGATAGAGATCAAGAGGCGGATCAAATGGAGGTAGAATCACTTCGAGAGGCCACAAATCACGACCGGAACGATGAGATGGAAATAGAGGGTGTCAAGGGAAAAAGCGCCGAACTTGGAGAAAATGAGCAGGCTGCAGAGCTAATGGTGGATGAGAAGACCCTGGAGCAACTACAGAAAGATATGGGCGAAGCCTTTCTTCTCTGCAGATCCAGTAAGACTCTCCATCTGTCCACCACTCACAATCTCTCCTTGCAGGTTTGTTAACAGACATTCGCAGAAGTTGAGCGCCAGAAACCGAATCCGCAGCAGCATTTGTTGGCGTTGTACGGGCTGGGCCCCTTATTGCACAGTGTCGCTCGTACCGATCCAAGGACCGGCGAGAAAATTAACAAGCTACGGAAATCGTACGAAGGCCAAATCAAGGGATTCGCTTTGGCTGGGCGGAACAAGCCGGTCAAGGGTGAACGCAACGTGGAAGAAGATCAACCCGGACCGTTACGGCGCATGGCTGGCTCGTCGCCTTGGGGTCTTCAACCGGATGAGCAGTGGAATGCAGAGCACGCGAAATCCAGCATTGAAGTGACGGCAGACTTCAGAGCCAAGTTGAAACAAGCCGTGCAAATGCAGCCAGGAACAGTTCGGAATAACGCCCACTGGGAGGATATGCTCGGATTCGACAAGCCGAAGCCCAATGTGGCTCCAGCGCCGCAGCCAATGTCTCGACCGATTGCAAATGGTGTGGTACGACAACCTCAACAGCCTTCTGCAGAAGCAAAAAGACAGACTCGGGGGAAAAAGCGGAGTTATGGTGATGACAGTTTTGTCGGGTACGGGGAGGGTTATTCGGATCCTGAAGATGGTGATGGCGACGAATACGGCAGCCAGAGGAAACGGAAAAAGGTGACAGCTACGGAGTACTGATGGCTCGATCTGTGACTTACAGTCTCAGGATTCGATTGGGACACCTCTTCCCTATGGACCACACCGCTAGATGCGGTCGGCAGTCCTGTTCAGCGTCCCTACAAATTCACGACATCACCTTCGAGTGCATATTTCTTGCTATATTTGCATGCATGGGATGTTTCTTAAGATACCCTAATGAGGACCGATAGAGAGATCAGAAAAGGGATACGGACGATGGGCGGCCAAACTCGTCATGGCGTTTCAGGGGGGTCGATCTTGTGCATTCTTATGCTTTTTCCAGTATTGGACATTGGTTCGTAGGGAGGTTGGAGCCGGGATATCGCGGTCTTTACCAAACCCTGGGGATGGCGAGAGATGGTATTGAGTATGCTTATTATCTATTCAGCGTCAACAAGCCTCATACTGCAAAGGGGAAAATATAGGTGGCGGCGGCCTCCGGATGAGGATGGATGACATTGCAGGAAGGGTTGTTCACGCCTTTCCAATCCTGCGCCTTGTGGCATCGCAACCCTAGGTAGGTACTAAGGCGCGTTGTGGATGAAGGTATCATGACATCAAATGAACAAGACAATCATTGGAAAACTTGTATATATCTTGGGTTGCATTCCGTGCAAGCCCTTTCGTCAACCAAGAGACAATATATTCATACGTCGCAGTCGCAGTCGCAGTCGCCCTTCGCGCAGCCAAGCAAAGCACCCTTATCCAAAGCTCCATTGAACCCCGATATTTCATCTATTAAGGAGTCTGTATCCACGGAAAAGAAAACACCAGCCCCAAATTTGAAAGACGAGATGACTTCTTCGTCAAACATGCCCTTCCCCATGCCCGAGCCCACCGTGCCCAAACGGCCGTTGTCGAGCTACAAACTCATCTCGTACGACATCTACGGCACGCTCGTGGACTGGGAGACGGCGATTGTGCAGCAGCTGCAACCGCTAGTGGCGCGCATCCCCTCATCGTCCCCGCTCGCCCACGAATATCTCGACAGCACGACTCCCAACGCGGGGGGAAGGATTAAATTGGCGGCCAAATTTAACGACGTCGAGCATGCGTTGCAGAGCAAGAACCCTAGCCAGCAATATGATGAGTTGCTGAGGGATGCGTACTTGCGTGTGGCGGGGGATTTTGGGATCGATGTGAGTGAGGAGGTCAAGGAGGAGGCGGAAAAGTTTGGCCAGAGTATTGGGTCCTGGCCTGCGTTTCCGGACACGGTCGACGCGTGCCAGCGCCTGGTGAAGCAAGGGTTCAAGCTCGTGCCGTTGTCGAATGTCGACCGGGCGAGTTTCTCGCGAACCTGCGCTGGGCCGCTCAAGGGGGCGGACTTTTTCAGGGTCTACACGGCCCAGGATATCGGCTCGTACAAGCCCGACCTGCGCAACTTTGAGTACCTGATCAAACACGCCAAGGAGGATGCCGGGGTGGAGAAGGAGGAGATCTTGCATGTCGCGCAGAGTATCTTTCATGATCATATCCCGGCAAAGAAGATGGGCATGGCGAGTGTGTGGATCAATCGCAAGGGTGCCGGTATGGGTGGGAACGAGGCGATTAGGGGCATTCATGAGCGTGGGGAGGTCGGGTATGGGTGGAGGTTTGAGACTTTGGGGCAGTTGGCGGATGAGGTTGAGAGGGAGAAGAGAGAGCAGGGGAAGTAAGAGTGAAAGTGCACAAGAGAGGAGGGAGAAGAGGCTTGACGAAGCTGCTGCTCTTCTTTTTCCCCCTCAATATCATTTGCGAATACTTCATCCCGAATTGTCGCCTCTTGTTCTTGTCTCTTGCTGCTAATCCCAAGATCGCAACCAGGCCAGTTCACTCTTTCTTCTTCCGAGATGTTTCTGGATCTGCCAGAGCTTGCGCATTCCATCTCGGGTCACTGCTCTCGGTGACCGGCGCCCAGCCCAGTTGAATCTGTTTCGTGCCAGTCAGTATATACACGGCCAAACACGGTTGACGTGCAAATGGTGGTCGGGGCTGCTTACCTGCATGGTCTTCTGGTCCCAGTCCTTGGTGAAGCTCCTGATCTTCTCGTCCTCCACTTCAAAGATGGCTGCTGCACTCCACATGGCGTGTTTCCTCGTTGCTTCGATGCCTTTGTACGGCTTACCCACATGGCTGCCTTCGGCGGTATATCTCAGCAGGACATGGCCGTTTTTGGCAAACACTTGGTCAAAGCGCATGATGTGCAAGTCTGAAACGCTGGCCATCACGACGGAATGGGACTCTGCGTAGTCCATGGGCGTTTCGCATCCGGGAAAGGTCGCCGGTGCCCAGAACCAGCTGTCCGCGTGACAGAGATGGGAGACGGATTGGCCGCCTTTGTTCTCGGTCGGGGAGTAGGCTATGGCCATGTATTGCTTGCAGATGTCGATGTTGCGCTGGTTTTGGAGACAGGAGTATCAGTTAGCCTTATAATCCCGGGGTCTATGCAGGGTTCTATTTCAGCATGACAGACAGGGCTTTCTCACCTCTTCCTCTGGCGTTTGCTCCGTGGTGATCAGCGCCGGAGGGTACCTGGACTCTGAGGCCATTGTTGTGATCAGTGTGCTTCAGCCGATGGAGACACTCGGAGATTCTCTATGGGCTAGCCCTTGGACCTTCCCGTGATAACTGGAGGGATGCATTTCAAGTACTGGGACGGGTTTCTGCTTGCTTGATATCATAATGAGGGTTCAATGAGGTCATGCGCCTCAGGAGGGGATGTTGGCCAGTCGTCAGCGCATTCGATCCGCTTCGGGAGGTCGTTCGTTCATTCTGTTGTATTTCAGCTCCTGCTCTATTTGACGAAGTCTCCTTTGGTCAGCACGGCCTTCTTGCGAGGAGATTTGGATCACAGGCGAAGTGATATTGGGGGTGGTGGTGATGGTAGGAATGTGAGCCAGGAGTATCTTCCGAGAATTAGCCGCAGCAGGTACATACAGGTACATACCGTCCTCGCCTCGTAGTCTCTTGTGTTCTGCCTTCGGTGTCTACTTTTCCTTCTCACCCGCGTTGAATCATCAACAGTGCCGGCCCGCACAGCCTTGTACGTATTTGGTCACAGAATCTGCGGTCGTTCAGAACCTCCCGCATGATAAGGACGAGGGTGTAAATCCCTTGGTCTGCCAATCATGCAGCAACCAGCGATGAGGCTGTCGCTACAATGCCATTAAACCGATTGAGGAAATGTTGCAAAACGCCACAACGTGACCGCTGGCCGACTTCTGGCCACCGCTCGACAAGATGGCCTGGCTCTCCCCCCGAGCCTTACTTCAAGACGCCGTCCACTTCTTTCCATCTTCTCTTCTCCAGGATGTCTCGAAGCTATCTTTCTTCTGAACACACCCTGGGAGCTGCTTGCACACTTCAAGGCGAATTTCACCCTCAGCCATGGCGAATGCTCGACGCACCCTTCGGGGTGATCCTTTTATCCAACAGGATCCAAATGCTTCCCGCTACAGCCGAAGACTCTCGAGAGAGCAATGGGCAGACCTCAAGCCTAGAGTGTTGATGCTCTGCAATCAAGGTGTCAGAATTGCTGACATCCTACGAGAAATCCAGACGCAAAACATCCCGGTCACCAGAAGCCAACTCGACCGGCAAATAAAGTTATGGCGTTTCCAGGAAAGCGATCAAGAGTTTTCTCTGCTGGCACTAGGTGCCCCTCAGGATACCGACATATCACAGCAAGCCACATTCCACGATAGAGCACTCCACAATTTAGCAGAGCTACTATCCATCGATGGTGTACCTATATCCTCGACGAGCCACCCAGCTATTACAAATACTGGCTCAACGCTCGAATCAAAGCCGCCACATGCTGAACCAGCCTCCCTTTTCGGACCGACGGCACAAAGTCAGTCGTCGAGTTCGCAGCAAGTAGACAATGTACCCGAAACCGATTTCATCATGGTCGAATGGTCCCCCATTCTATGTTCGGCATGTACTTCAGCCAATGCGCCTGTTGACGATGCATCCATCGCCCGACCTCAATCTAGTGAAATTATGCAAGACGAAGAGAATATGACAACGGAAAGGCCTTCTCAAGGACAAGAGTCACTCAGCCCCAACTCACGCCAAAGTTCGCCGGGCCTGCCACCTGCGCTGCCTGACAAAACTGGCCCCAGATTTACGATTAATATTGGATTACATTGTTGCAACAACGCAAAAATAGCCCACCGAATATTCTCCCACACCATTACCAAATATGGCGCTTCTATCAGGGTTCTCAACCGCCTCGCATACATGGCTTCGTTGCTCTTCCTTTTGAAGTGCAACTCGCTGGCATTTCAGATCTCTCTCCATATTGTCGATCAAATCAGTCGTCAGCCGATCGTGCAAGGACAAACGATCCGCCTTCTGCCCTTCTTTGTCATCAATTGTGTTTATTTTGCTAGGGAGTCGCTCGAAAATCGGGACGCAGATCGCCTTGGTCTGAAAACATATGACTGGCTCTGGAGCTGCCATCCGTCGGGACAGGAGGTAGACCAGCAAACTCATTCATACATGCAGTTCCTGATCTTCCGTGCAAATAGTCAACATTATAGAGACAAGGAAGCCGCGTACTGGATTTTAAACGCTGTACGCTCAAGTCTTCAGGAAGAGGGCGAACAGTCCATCCATCCAGACATGTTTCCTTGTGACAGCGCCGACGGTGCCCTTCGTTTCTTCCATGAAGACAAAGGCATCAGGAACGTTATGGAAGAAGCAATTGGTCGGATGAAAGTATTTCTGCGTGCCAATAGGGAAGAAATCGATGCAATTTGGATCGACTACTGGCAGCCTCAAGACGATTATTCCTTGATGGGTCGAATTTTGACACGCTTGATGCTGAGACCTCGGCTTCGCTGTGATTCCGAAAATGCTCATGATTGGGTCTCTTGGGAAGACGCAGAAGTCTCCCAGCGGTCAAGGTTACTCTCCCGACTCCGAGAACATGTCTTGATTGGATTGTGTGGTTTGATCGGGAAATGGTTCTGGGAAGACTGCATCCAGCCCGGGGGTCGGACTCCTCTCCCTAACGATTTGAAACCGTCGGTAGATCTCACCAGGAGGGTTGCATCACTCGAACGAGTAATAAAGGACGACGAGGACGAGGACGAGGACGAGGGCATGGAAGAGGATTTCGATTATCCAATGATTGCGCGCGGCTATGAGGGGTTCATCGATGACTATCTTCGCTACTTGACGTGCATGTCGCTGGCGCCGGTCCATCGGGCAATACCAGATGGTCCTGGCGACGAACATCTTGTTGGCATAATTGCCATTCTGGCCAAAGTGTCGACAACCAAAGACCTTGACGTGTTGGGTATACCATCTGTGCCATCGCCGCCCATAATTCGCTCACGCGGGCCCCAGTTCGCAACCCACCTTTTTCGAAGCCCTTATACTATGGAATCAAGTCAACCGCCCAACCGAGAACGAGAATCCCAAAGCACAGGGTCTTTGGTGGGGCCGCCTCTTGCAAGGTCCTGTACCTCTTCGATAAGCTCCGGCTACAGATCCTTCAAGGCTGCAGCTATGGATCGTGGTACCCTTGGCCCGAGAGGTCCTCCAACGATTCCTCCGGTCCCATCTGTTGACTGGTCGGGGCCCATGAGCTTAACCTCAAACGAAGTGGCAAGCATTCCTTCCGATATCTCGCTCCGCGAGTTTGAATCCCATGCTGGAGAGGAAGATTTTATAGCTGACCTTGTGGACTTTGTGGACGAGACGAGGCGGGGAATGTTGTCGCATCTTTGGCCCGCCTCTTAGCTGCAGGAAAGGCGCAAGACAAGGGTTTAACACTTGAAATTCGGGTAAGAATGGTTGAATCGCTTCCGCAGTAGATTCGAGATGGAAAATGCATGTTATACGGAGACATGTTGGACTGATCTGTGCTGCACGTATAGTACCTCGAAGAATACGCGTTCTTCCGTTGAATTTCTAAGTTTATTATACTCCAAATGGTGCTCCGCAAATCTATAACCCTTCCGCAGGCACGGGGACATTGAACCCGTTGAGATTGACCGAAACCAAAGCATACAGCGACACCAAAAAGATCAGCTCTGTCAGCAAGCTCTGTCCCAGCACCTCGACACCTTTGGCATAGAGATCATCCGGCAGCGGACCCCCGACCACCAACGCCTTTGAGATCCTATAAACCAGCATCTCATCCGGCGACAGATCCCTGGGCGCCTCCCCACTCGCCAGCGCCGCGACCTGTTCCTGGGAAAAGTAGTGCCGCGACAGGCCCGAATGCGCATACACCTCATACGCGGCGCGGTAGTGCGAGCCCACCGTCAGGATGGCGACTTGCCGCAGCGTCTCGGGCAGCTTCGCGGAGCGGAACATGACTTTGCTGAGGTGCCACATGGCGCCGCCGACCACGGGCTCGTGGATCCACGCGTTCCAAGGGCCCAGCAAGGCGCCGCGTTCGTCCCGCGTGATGAACGACTTCTTGTCGTCGAGCGTCTTGACGATGTTTTCCACCACGTCGTCGTACAGCTCGCGCTGCGGGGGGGAGAGTTGCTCTGGCGGCACGGGCTGGAGGCGCATTCGGGACGTCATTTTGCTTTTGGCCTTTTTGAGAACTGAGGTGCTACAAGAAGAGTCTTGAAAGGGTGTTGTTTCAGTGCTAGGGCTGGAGAAAGATCGAATCTGTTCGTGTGTATCTTGGGGTGATTCTTGGAGTCTGATACCGTTTGCACAGCTCCACTCAATTGTTGATCTCAATGGACAGTGAACATGTTTCGCCTTTATAAAACCACTCGTGCGCCCTTTTTTGAATGGACGACCTTCCTTTGCGGTTTTTCTTCACGATACTCTCCGGGCTTCAATTCTCTCTCATAGCGATGCCGACGGGCCGACAATCAGGTAACGAGACAGGAGAACTCACCAATGGCTATGATGTAAGCGCTGTCATGCAACCGACCACAGCCGCGGCCCAAGACCACCTCGCCACGAGGGGAGGTGGTGCCACTTTTTATGTTCTTCCCTTCTCGCGATGGGAGAAGGGGGGATACATGGTCGGTAAACTTGGAATCTGGTGCGAAGTTGGCGAAAGTCATACGAGGGGATCCACTCGACCCAAGGTTTCCCAGTGACTGGCGCTAGGCGTTAAGATGTGGAGAGGCACTAAAACGTCTCCGAGGCTAGGGGTTAATCATCAGGCGAGAGGCGCTTCCACTTTACGAGGTACTACTACTAACACGCATAGGACTGACTAATAGCCCCCTGGACCCGGTCCGAAACCTGATTAACCCTGCCTGTGAAAAGGGTTAATGGATATGGGGGCGCGAAATCCGACGGAAAGAAGCAAAACCGGTGAAAGGAGATTCTAGAAGGGGAGAGCGGCGTGAAACCATGGGTCAAATATATCAAAGTACGCTCATATCAGAGTCAATATTACGGTCTACCCGATCTAGGTACTAGAATTTTAGAACGGCTTTCCCAAAGTTACGCCCGGAGAACAGGGCCAGAAGCCCGTCGATCGCATTGTCGATGCCCTCGCACTCCCAGGTCATCACCTCGAGTGACCCGTCCTTGATCCACGCTTGCACATTGCGCTGGTGCTCGGCGCGGTACTTGTCGCCGAAGCCGTGGTCGAAGACGACGAAGCCGCGGACCGTGAGTCGCCTGCGCAGGATCAGGCTGTAGTTGTACAGAGGGTATGGATGCTGGGCGCTGTAGTCGGAGATCAAGCCGCAGACAATGACGCGGCCGTGTTCTTTCATGGCGTCCAGGGCCGCGGAGAGGTGCTCGCCGCCCACGTTCTCGTAGTCGATGTCGATGCCCTCTGGGGCCAGGCGCTTCAAGGCATCTGAGGGATGCTCCTTTTTGTAGTTGAACCCGGCGTCGAAGCCGAGCTGGTGGATGATGAAGTCCAGCTTGTCGTCCGACCCGACGCTTCCGATCACTTTGAGGCCCTCGCGCTTGGCAAGCTGCCCGACCATGCTCCCCACGGAGCCGCTGGCGGCTGAGATGAAGATGGTCTCGCCCTTCTTCGGCTGCCCGATCTCGTAGAAGGACGAGTACGCCGTCAATCCCGACATGCCCAGCGCGCCCAGAAACACCCGGACGTCCTCCAACCCCAGGGGGTTTTCGAGGTGTTGGATCTTGTCCAGCTCCTCCGCCGAGCTTAAAGAGATGTATTGCTGGATGGGGAGCTCCCCAATCACCTGGTCGCCGGGCTTGTACTTGGGGTGATTCGATTGGAGGACCCTGGCGATGCACTGGCTCACTAGCGGCTTATTCAGCTCAAAGGCCGGAGCGTTCGATTTGATGTGCGCTGGTCGCATGCGTCCCTTCATGTATGGATCAAAGCTTGCATACTGTGCTTGGACCAATACTCCCCCGGCCGGCGCAGGCGAGCTTCCATCGTAGTCGGCAATGGCTTCGATCGTCAAGTCTTTGCCTGCCACTGGGAGTCCTTCAGGAATTTGTCTGAAGACCATGGCTTTGTTTACCACCATATTGGCAGCGTGTTGACCCCAGGCGGATCTGTGACCAGTCAATGAAAAGAGGGGCTGTGTTTTTGAAATCTATGACAGGGCGTTGGTAGACTGAGGGGGCAGGGGAGTTGATTGAATC
Organism: Fonsecaea multimorphosa CBS 102226; assembly: GCF_000836435.1. NCBI lineage: Eukaryota > Fungi > Ascomycota > Eurotiomycetes > Chaetothyriales > Herpotrichiellaceae > Fonsecaea > Fonsecaea multimorphosa. The sequence continues at coordinate 645,398 of NW_015971645.1, forward strand.
TTGATCTGTTCACTGGAGCTTGCAAGGATTACGGCCAACCTGGTGACTTGTGCACTTTGTATAGCAAACATTCCCTTCCTTATAACTGAGAAGTCTTCCACAGACCACGGCTGGCGAACAAGCCATCTCGCGTGTCTGGTATCACACGATTCTTACCTCTCGTCACACGGGGATGAGGATGGGATCTGGCTTTGCCCTGCGGACATGATGCTGCTCTTCCAGTGTAAGACATCATCCTAGGGAAAAGACTAGGCAATCATGGTTGAATAGATATCGCAGTCCGTGAGCCTGGCCAGAACGAAGAGCCAAACCCAAGATGTTGGAAAAAGTCGCAGCTGATGTCGCCATCCGAAAAGGACTCGTCCGGCTCCCGAGTCTTGTTGATTGGCTGTGTCGACGGTCTGTCTAGCTCCTCCGCTATCGCCGCGGCGATGCTTGAAGCTCTTCCGGCGGAACCGTTTGGCTGCTCAGCTCGAAGCACTGCATGAGGACGTCGCCCCGCTGTTGCAACAAATGCCAAAGCTCTAGAGCGTGCCCGTTCAGATCCATTCATACGTCGTGCATCATCCATATCCGTTCGAGTTGCCTGACATGACATCTCTGATCAAGTTAGAAAATGACTCGGAGTTTCAGATCCAAGGAGTTATTCGTAAGCAGAGACTCCCTAGAACCTCAACTTGGGATACGCTTGATCCATTACCATGGTTATATATAGGCTGTGAAGGAGTCAGTTCGGGGGACGTGCTCTGCGGATTGCACCAAGTCAGCAATAGAGGAAGCAGTTATCTCACTCAAGCTAACCTCCGTGAAAAGCATCCGACCACACATCTACAGCTTCCACTTTCAAGTCATCCACTGAATCTGATTACCGTCCAGAGATATGGCTCACCCTCACATCGTCTACCAGACGATCAACCCGGCCAATGGGCAATTGATCAAGACCTTTCCGACAACCACTGACGAACAAGTGTTTGCCGCCCTCGACGAAGCCCATGAAGTCTACCAGAAAGACTGGCGACGCCGGTCCGTGGCTGAGCGCTGCAAGATCATGAGCAAAGCTGCAGCCCTGATGCGGGAGCGCCAACAGGAACTAGCAGAGCTCGCTGTCCTAGAAATGGGGAAGACCATCGGCGGCATGCTAGGCGAGGTCGCGTTCTCTGCCGCTATTCTGGATTATTATGCCCAAAACGGGGAGAAATTCTTGCAGACCGTTGACCTACCTGGTGTCCCTGGCGCTGTCATTGCCTCAGAGCCCATTGGGGTCATTCTGGCTATTGAGCCGTGGAATTTCCCTTACTACCAGGTCGCTCGTGTAGCTGGTCCTCAGCTTGTCGCCGGCAACCCAGTCATCCTCAAACACGCACAGAGTGTGCCACAGTGTGCGCTCGCCCTCGAGAAGCTATTTACCGACGCCGGAGCACCAGCTGGTGTGTACACCAACCTTTTCTGCTCCATTCCTCAAGTCAACGCCCTTATTGCCGACTTCCGCATCCGCGGCGTGACCCTGACCGGCAGTGAACGCGCTGGCGCATCGGTCGCTGAGCAAGCCGGTCGCCATCTCAAAAAGGTCGTTCTGGAGCTGGGAGGTTCAGATCCACTGATTGTCCTGGAGGATGCCCCCCTTGATGAAGCCGTCGAGGTAGCAGCTGCAGGCCGCATGATGTGTATGGGTCAAGCTTGTGCCTCGATCAAGCGATATATCATTGTGGGCAAGGAGCGGGGCCAGAAGTTCCTCGAGGGAGTCAGGGCAAAGTTTGAAGCGATGAAACCCGGTGACCCAATGGACCCAGCAACAACTCTTGGTCCTCTGGTCTCCGAACCCGCCGTTGAGAATCTCGTTAGTCTCATTGACGAGGCCAAGGCTGCGGGTGCCACAATTGTCATGGGTGGAAAACGTATTAACCGTCCTGGCAATTACCTAGAGCCTACGCTCATCACAAACGTGTCTCGAGGCAACCCGTTGTTCATGAAGGAGGCTTTTGGTCCTGTGGCTACCCTGTACGTCGTCGACACCGAGGAGGAAGCCATCGAACTGGCGAATGCCACAACATTTGGCCTGGGTTCGTCGGTATTTTCGGCCAACATAGAGCACGCGAAGAAGGTTGCGGCAGAGATCGAGGCCGGCATGGTCTTCATCAATTCCGCCGTCAATTCCGGCCCAGGCGTGCCATTTGGTGGTGTGAAGAACTCAGGGTTTGGACGGGAGCTGAGCGAGCTCGGTATTCAAGAATTTTTGAACAAGAAGCTCATCCGGGTGCATGAGAAGTGGCTGTGAGCCAACAAGGCTCCTCGCTTGGGAAGTCATGTGAAGTATAGGGAGAAGATACCAGTAGTTCAAGCATAGCAATTTCTACTTTTGATTGCCTGGCAAAACCCTTGTCACTCTGCTCAGTATTGTTTGACATCGTCCGTCAAGGCTCGAATATACTCTCATGGTAGGAACGGTTTCACGTCGACGATGATTCTGTACAGATAGATATATGGAATGCCCAGTACAAGAAGTGATATTCAAGGACAGAGAGAAATATTGGTGTTGACGGTTGGCAAGGGGCAACATCTGCTTGTCTTGGTGAGGCCGGCCTCACCAAGTTGCGACAAGGCTGGCCAATCTGGCAAGGCTGGCACCTTTGCTCCACCGTAATAAAGTGCAACGCGCGACGCGCTTTGACGCGTTCCTGCGGCCCCAATTCTCCGCGTAAAGGAGACATTTCCACCCTTGCGCTTCCCAGTCACTCCTTCAAACACCAAAACCTCCTCATCATAACAATGGCGACTCTAGTTGACTCGATCCTTAATTCAGACGCCTTCGGCGCGACACCGTCGTCACCGCGGCGGACTCAGAATGGCCTTCCTTCCTCCTCCAGACCGCGCCCCTTACCCTCCGAGAGCAATGGCATACCCTCCGAAGCCGATGTCTTCCCAGATGACGAAGTTGTTGGCGCAGCTCGCGGTAGACCCCGGAACCCTCTAGACCGCAATGTATCACAGGTCACGGACAAGGCAGGCGAAAAAGTACAACAAGCCTTTGAAGATTTCCTCGAGTCCCACATCGAAGAACCCTCCTCCTCAGGAGCCCCTCCCTCGAGCGAGTTGAGAACAAACAAATACTACATTAATCAGATTCATGGCTTGCGGGAATTCCAACTTTCGACGCTTTACGTCGATTACCGCCATCTGCTATCTTACAAGGAAGGCCCTATTTTAGCAGATGCCATCGCACAACAATTCTATCGATTTCATCCATTCCTACTCAGGGGGCTACACAACCTCCTGGCCAAATATGAGCCGGTCTACTTCAAAGATCACCGTCAGATGACCAGCAATGCTTCGCAGGCAGGTACCTCAATGGCGGGCAATGCGACCAGCGAGGGGAGCAGTCAGGGTGATAAACCACTGAATCCACAAGCGGACAAACTCTTCGCGCTAGCATTTTACAACCTTCCCCTAGTGTCTCGAGTACGGCAGCTTCGAACAGATCAAATAGGCAAATTACTTTCGATTTCGGGTACTGTGACGAGAACATCAGAAGTTCGTCCCGAGCTGGCCCTCGGAACCTTCATTTGCGAAGCATGCAACACCACAGTGCCAAATGTTGAGCAGACGTTCAAATACACAGAACCTACAGTGTGCCCTAACCTCACTTGTGGCAACAAGATCGCGTGGCGATTGGATATCCGAAACAGCACGTTTGTGGATTGGCAGAAATGTCGGATTCAGGAGAACAGTTCTGAGATCCCCACCGGAAGCATGCCTCGCACAATGGATGTTATTCTTCGAGGAGAGCAAGTCGAGCGGACGAAGCCTGGGGAGAAGTGTGTCTTCACAGGCACCCTGATAGTTGTGCCAGATGTCTCTCAGCTGGGAATTCCAGGCGTAAAGCCAGAGGCCTCGAAGGACAATCGAAATTTTCGGGGTGCAGATGCTGGTGGCGCAGGAGTATCCGGCTTGAAGGCACTAGGAGTCCGAGATCTGACTTACCGGATGGCATTCATGGCCGGCTTCTCTTGCCCTGACACCACTACTGCTGGTCAGGCAGCGAGTCAACTGAACGGTCAATCAACCAACATCCTGAATTCCTTACACCAGACCGATCTCTTTGATCAGTACGACAGTGGTACAAAGGCTCAGGAGGCGTATTTGGAAACTCTTACACAAGCCGAAATCGATGACCTGAAATATATGGTCCATACCGACAAGATCTACAGCCGACTTGTTCAGAGCCTCGCTCCCATGGTCTACGGCCATGAAATAGTCAAGAAAGGTCTGCTGTTACAGCTCTTGGGAGGTGTGTCAAAAATGACCCCAGAAGGAATGCCACTTCGAGGCGACATCAACATCTGCATCGTTGGCGACCCGTCAACGTCCAAATCCCAATTCCTCAAGTACATTGCTTCTTTCCTTCCTCGAGCGGTCTACACCTCCGGAAAAGCGTCCAGTGCAGCAGGTCTAACAGCTGCTGTGGTCAAAGATGAAGAGACTGGCGAACACACCATTGAAGCCGGCGCGCTCATGCTCTCTGACTCGGGAACATGCTGTATTGACGAGTTCGATAAGATGGATTTGACCGACCAGGTCGCCATCCACGAAGCCATGGAACAGCAGACCATTTCCATCGCGAAAGCGGGCATTCATGCCACGTTAAACGCGCGCACAAGCATCCTAGCTGCCGCCAACCCCATCGGTGGTCGCTATAATCGCAAAGCGACTCTCAGGTCAAACATCAACATGTCGGCTCCCATCATGTCTCGCTTTGACCTCTTCTTCATCATTCTCGATGAATGCAATGAGACGATAGACCGTCACTTGGCTGACCACATCGTCAACCTGCACATGCTGAAGGATGATTTCGTGCAGCCTGAATTCTCCACTGAACAGCTTCAGCGGTATATCAGATTCGCGCGCACCTTCAAGCCCGTCTTCCTACCTGAAGCAAAAAAGCTCCTGGTAGAAAAGTACAAAGAGCTGAGAGCGAATGATACTGGTGGCGTGGTTGGGAAGAATTCCTACAGGATCACTGTCAGGCAGCTGGAGAGTTTGATCAGGTTGAGCGAAGCAATCGCCAAAGCGAATTGTGTGGAAGAAATAACGGAAGTCATGGTATATGAGGCTTTTGATCTGCTTCGTCAATCAATCATCAGTGTCGAGAAAGACGATGTCGATGTCGAAGACGATGAAGAGGAGAGCCCGAACCGAGAAGATGACGCAGGGAACCAACGAGATGGAGATAGTCCCATGGCTGATGGTGACAACGACCAACAAGGCGCAGCCGGCACAGGCCATCGCGGCACCTCTGCAACCCCTGCTGCAGCTCCACGACCCACCACGAAAATCACCTTCGAAAAGTTCAACACTATTCAAACCATGCTGGCAACGCGCATACGAGATGAGGAAGACCGCACGGGTGAAGGCCCCGAACGCGATGCATTATTGTTATGGTACTTGGAGCAGATCGAGGAGCAGTTGGGAAGCGAGGAAGACGTAGAGCGCGAGAGAGGTCTGGCAAGGAAGGTGCTGAAGAAGATGGTTAAGGTACGCATGACCCTCTTGAACTTATCCCTTCCGTCAATGCCCGGTCTGGTCCGGCATTTTTGCTAGAGTCCAACGTTCCATTCTACACCTTGAAGGTATGACTGACTTTAGTTCCTACAGGATAACATCATCATCGCGATCCGCGGAGAAGGCCTCGTTGAAGGAGACGAAGACGGCGCAGGCGAGCCTTCGAACCAGCGACTGACTTATGCTCTGCACCCGAACTGCGGCATCTTCGACGACGAATGAACCGAATCCAGCAACAACATACATGCTTAGCAGCAGAATTGTACGCTCGGCTCGGGCCGATCAGGATGTTGCATACATGTATGTGTGTGATGGACCGATACTCGGCCTCATGCAGATGTAGAGGCATATCTCGTATATTGAGCTTTATGGGATGGAGATATGACGTGCCAGACGCCTGAATGAAATATACCTATCATCACAGGCTAGAGACAGGGCAGGGCATGAGGGCGGAACACGTCACGTCAACCAGAGAGAGGCACAGGGTTGTGAATGATCGAACTGAACTGAACTGGATTGGGTTGAACGGGATTGGACTGTACTGTGTTTCAGGACGCATGATGAATTGATTAATCAAAGATTGTACACGAGTGAAATGTGCGAAAGGGCGTCCTACATTAAATGGCCGACAGCCTGCAAAGAATGTAATCATTTTTCCCTTGAACTCGGCTCTCTGTGTTGTGCAGAACAAGATCGTCGGCAGACGAACATCAACGAACTCCCTTCTGCCTTTTTGATACAAAAAGTATTTTGCCACGACAATGGATGCTGGATGAATGCTTGGTCATGGTACGGAACAGCAGCCCAATCCCTTGTGCATCGGTTAATCCAAGACTCCGTGCCCGGTTGGTGTATTCATACAATGCCATCGCATGCCCTCCCGGAATATCATGCTCTCTCAAACCCTCGGCGCCTCTCAGCAACTCGCACAATGAGGAATGCCTCCGCGCCTTCTTTGAGGAATCACGTACCGTGGCGCTGCTGGCGCAACGTGTTCCTCTGGCCTGATCGGCACGCGCTCTGCAACCCCTGCGTTTAGGACTGCTTGCTAAGAGTCCATAATCTCTTGTTCTTGGTGCTCTTGTTGCACTTCCTGTTGGCTAACATCGTCCTCTTGCCTCTCTTTCTCTTCTCTCTCGGCGAAGAATTTCCGTCGATACACAGAAAGCGCTTCCGCCACTTTTTCGAAATCCTTCACCTCGTTGGCCCTCAACCCGGCAATAATCTGCTTCAACCCAGCATGGAATTCGTCCCGTGTAGCTTTGTCTTTGATGTCGCCGGCAGAACTCATTTGGACGAGAATCTTCTCATCTGCAGGGAAAAGCACATCAGCATGGCAAACCTCGGCTCGGAAAAGGGCTGGACCATAGTTCAAAGCTCAGCAGACCGGGAAGAAAGTGGATTAAACTCAAATAACGTACCAGGAAGTCCAAGTTGAGCAAAATGCTGTTCCTCACAGTGAGGATCAGCACAAACTTCGCCGGAAAGTTCAGTAGGGCAAAGCGGGCGGGATGGGTCGATGTTGTTGCTGTACGTTAACGAGCGATAGCCAGTCTTGACTGTATCTGGATAGTCGGAGTGGAAGCGGTAGTTTTTGAAGGAGCTAAGTGGTGTCTTGTATGGCACATAATGCGTAGGTGGCGGGCAGGTACCGTCCAGGAAGGGAAGGGCGTCGGTTTCTCGATTTGATCCAGGGGGTGGTCTGACTAGTGTATCAGCATCAGTCAATTGATCCCTGGACTCGAGATCATCTTTAGTGTTTGTTGGCACTTCCGACACAGCACCAACTCCATTGATTCCTGCGTGTGCCTCCGCGTATGAGGCGTCGGACTCGGTAGCCCCTGAGACATCTCGCGCTCCGTTGACTGGAGTCTCGGTGGCTGTGTGGGGGCGGCTAGCATCGGCGAGCTCTGAGGCCTCGTGAAAGTCTTGAAGCCCATCTTCCGGGACGGTCGTCGGCGTAACGCTGTCCACCGGCGCTGTCTCAGGGTCATATTCATCAGAATCGTCGCCTGACTGTTGCATAGGCTGTGAAGTATCGACATCTGCAGGCTCGTACTCCTCCTCATCATCTGAGCCAGACATGCTGGCACTACCAGTACTGTCGTTGTCCACATCCATGGCCTCGTCGGGTGTCTGCACCATCTCCACGTTTTCTGGCAAGTGCTCTTGCGTTTCAACATAATCCTCTGGTTCAGGCGAGATCTCCATTTCATCTGTTCGAAATTGCTGTGCAGCGTCGCCGAACGCAAGTGACTGGACGGGCTCGATCTCACTTTGAAGAGTATCCTGAGGATTGTAAGGACTCAGAGGCCCGCGGTGTTTTTCGCTATTCGTGCCAGCATCAGCCTCAGCCTCAGCCTCAGCAGTCTGACTGGCGCCCACAGCCTCGACGGGCACGCTGAGCGAACTTCGCTGCCTCTGCAAAGTTTCATCTTGATTGTCAAGATGGCCGTTGCCCAAGTCTAATTGTGACTCAGAGATTGTGCTTGTCGCTGGATGCGATGGGTCCGGAGAAGTGATGGACTCCTCTTTTGCAGGAACTGCTTGAGCTTCGGCAAGCTTTTCAAGCCTGATTTGTTGCAGTTCATCAGAATAGCGTTGCTGACCAGATCGACCTTCCTGCAGTTGTTCCTCGAATTTGGAGACTTCTTCGAGCAACCTCTTCTCCTGCACCTCTAATTGATTCAATTCCATGTGCATATTTTGAATTTTTGCACGAACTTGCTCCAGCTCTTTGCGCGAGTCCTCCAATCGCGTCTCGGTCTTTTTCACTTTCGCATTCAGATCAGGCAAGCCGTCTTGTAACACTTGCTGCCGTTGAGCACGTTGTCTCAGGAGTGCCTGTTTCAACACTGCCTCTCTTTCTTGAAGTTGTGCAGGAGTTAGCTTGGAGATCACGGGAGGAGCTGAAGGACCTGCAGCCTGACGCTGAGTTGAAGGACGGGAGGCGCCAGGCAGTTCGATAGCTTGTGGGACAGGTGAACTGGCTAACTGTTGTTCCTGACCGGTCACTGCGGGCGTCGGAGGGTTCGAAGACGACGGGGATTCGATTTGACTTCTGGTTCGTTTGAGCTTATTCCGCTGCTCAAGTTCAGCAATCTTCCGACGCATAGCTTCAATCTCTGACTGTTTGGCGCGATACAGCTCGTCCTTTCCTGAGTCGCTAACTGAGGCTGTTCGCAATGCTGTTGCCGGAGTCTGATTGATAGGCGTCGGCTTGTTGAATATTGACGCGGCAGTGGTCGGAATTAGAACAGGTGGCACGTAGTCTTCTTGCATATCTTGTTCTGAATCTGATCCCATCGCCATAGCGTCACTCCCAGGCTCTTCGACAATCTCACCCTCCGACTGGTAGTCGGCTTCGCCTTCCGGAAGGGGTAGCGAAGGGGTATACTGCAGATCTTGTTGCATGTTCTGCTTCTTGGGGAGCGGTATGTCCATCGTAGCTGAATCAGCGTCCGCCGGGCGTTTTGCCGGGACAGTGGAAGACGATAGTAGTTGGAGATTTGGAGGATCGACAGGCGATTCATTCTCGGCGATAGGATTCGCTTGTCCATCGCCCCCTGAAGAGCTCATTGGTACCTCAATCACTGATCTTGTAACTTCGTCGAAGCCAGATGGTTCATTCGAACTCATGAACAATCCCGGAATCAGGGATGGCATTGAGGGTTGAATCTCAAAAGTAGAAATTTTGGTTGCTGACGAAGACGTGACGCTTTCAACTTGGGGAATCATTCTTGAAGCGTCGCTACCAACGTCGCGACCGAGAGCCGCCTGCTCTGTAGGAACTTCAGGTGCATTACCTCCTGTCTTAGCCTGCGCTTCACGCTTCAACTGTTCCATTTTCTGTTTTACGAGCTCAGTCTGAGCCTTCGGTTTCGTCCCGCTTGCTCCTTGAGGGACAGCGACTGGTTCTGACGGTTGCATCGTCCGAGGCTGTGGACTGGAGGAAGGCACGCCGTCGCCGATTGACTCTGCAGAAGCTGTAGTCAGAGCATGTGTTTTGGGTCCTTCGGGCTGGGTCAGCGTAGCTGATGTCGGATTAGGTGTCGGACGACCTGTCTTTGCAGCGAGAAGCTGGGCAATACGGTCTTTCCGCTCCAAACTGGGACTTGAAGCCGGCTGTTGATTCCTTAGATCCAGGATCGCCGGTGGTGCTATGGCCTCACTGATCCCACCTGGGCCAAGGGTGGTTGAAGAGGGAATAATCCTCGTGGGATGCGATATTGCTTGCACCGTGGACACTGTCGCTGTATCTTTCGGCGATTCCACCTGGGGCTGCTGCAAGGCCGGCCGTTGCGAGGCGGTCGATGATTCATTGCCATCAACCATAGAATGTTGCTCACCGTGTGATTCATCGCGAGCTTTTGATTGAGCAGCTTCGATCCTGAGGCCGAGCTCTTCATACAATTCTTGCAGGACTTGGGGATTGATGCCTTCCTTTACCAGGTCTGCGTAGAGGATTTTGTGAGGCACAAGAGATAAGACTGCGCCCTTCGCAAGCTGTCGCAGCTCAACAAGAGACTTATTATCGTAAGTTCTCTCGACTGGCCTCAGATTGGTTGTTTTCGAAGGTTTGCTAGAAGATACAAAGCCACTTGGTCCTCGGTCGTTGATCGGCGCGGGGCGAGTCGGATCGTATGCTTGCGAACAAATTAGCCAGGCCCAGGCACCGTGGAGTTCCAAAAACTCACGCGAAACATTCCCATCAGCTTCTAGGTCAGGCTCAGCGGCGCTGTTTGTATCTTTCGATCGTGAAGAGATCACGGCTTGTTCAACTTGACCTATCATAGCCTGACTTTGAGCGCTCGCGAACAGCATATCGATATCTGATCTCGATCCAAAAGAGGGAAGTGTCTGGTCTGTGACCTGATTAGAGAAGGACCGGTCAATGAAAGGCACACGTACCCTTGTCACGATCTTTCCGCTTAGAATGTGGGTGTGCAGGGTGTGAGATCCCACTCTGGACAGCCATTGCCGTGCCATACACCTGAGGGTCTGTCTGAACCTCCATTCCTCCTCGTGAGCCCGTTCGCGCGCCAATGAATTGGTCTTCCCCATGCTGGCGAGGCTGTTCATTTGAATTAAAGCCTGCGCCAAAGACTGGCGCTCCAGCAGCCACATGTTGAGGATAGGGCGAGGGAGTGGAGGTATTCACGGAACCAGGCAACTGCGGATACGCAGCACCGGGTATTGGCACTGGGGGAAAGTTTGGAGGGGGTGGAGGCGGGAAACCAGCGCTTGCAAATTGCTTGAAGAAATCGGGATTAAATGGAGTAGTGGTAGGAGGGGAAAACGGATGAAAAGGAGGCGCAGGAGGACGAATCTGTGAAGTGGCATCGAATCGTGGGCCATTCGTAGCAGGCGATGGCTGCGGTTGGTAGGAAGAGTGCGACTGCGGTTGCGGAAGCTGCTGAGGGATCCCTGGAGTGGTATTTATCGGCTGCTGTAGTCCATTAGATGGAAAAGGCGGGTAGTATGACTGTTGAGGCGCGTATGACGGCGTGCCTGCGTACAATGGGGTGGAAGAGTAGGGATGCGCCATCGCCACGGCGACAGCAGTGCGATGACTGCGATTCGGCGGAAAGCAAGGTCAAGATGGGCGATGTCATCGACAGAATCTGATGATCCCACAGAGACGCGCTCGCACTGATTCAGACAAACTGCTCATCATCATCACTGAGACAGCCTGCGAGATCAATTCCTGGAGACGCGCAAAGACAGAGGACGACCTTCTTACTGCTGCGTCACAATGCCTGCCGACTTCCTCATGTGGATTAAGAATGCCCCTGAGAGATCTCTAAGAGTAGAGATTGTTGCAGAAGGGGTGCTCGTCGTGTTCCAGGTCGTTGTGGTCGACACTTTCGTCTTCTACGGATATGAAGACAGTCCAAGTGCAGGCGTCGTCTTCCATTTTGTCCAGAAGACCCGACTGACTTGGCATCCTGTCTACGGCGGTCGATACAAACTGCGAACGAAGCATTGCCATATGGTTCCTGTCATCCGCCGTACTGACCGCCGCCGGGGTCGTTCAGGAGGTGGCGTGCTCGCACGTGACTGAGCTGGTTGCTCTGCAAAGGCACGCCTTCCCTAATACAGAAGCACAAACAAAACATCGTCATCCAATCTGGGTCACGACGAGGCTACAACAATCATCACTGCATCAGCCTTCATCCCACCTTGACAAACTGGACATCGTCAACTTTACTAACACTCGGAGTTCATAGCACCTCGTCGCATGTGAGGAACAGTTAGTCTTTGTTGTTCCAGCGGCACCATGCTGCTCCACGACCGCAGCCCAGACACCTCTCCCTTCAACAGCAATCCTCAACGCCCTTTCACGAGATCAGTCCATTCCGACATGTCTGTACCTTCACCAATGACCTCTTCAAGCTTCAGCAAATCACTCCTCTTTGCCTCCCCGACACCTGTACAAACATCGACAACCAGACATGAGCGCCAACAATCGTACTCCCCCACAGCAACCTTCAGTGCTGTTCCCTCCCACCTCCGCACGCATTCTCTCCAGCGACAGGCAAGTACGTCCAGCACCTTTGCTCCCAAGTTCATCAAATCGGAAGAAATGAGGAAAAGCGAAGATAGAATCTCGGCCATTGAAGGCGAGAATGACTTCTCTGGCAAGCGCTATGTATGGGTGAAAGATCCTGAAAAGGCATTCGTCCGCGGATGGATAACAGAAGACCTCCCTGGGAATAAGGTCCTTGTGCAGTTTGACAACGGTTCATCAATAGAGACCGACGTTGACGAGGTGGATAAGGTCAACCCAGCAAAATTCGACAAGGCCGATGATATGGCAGAGCTCACTCATCTGAACGAGGCTTCAGTCATTCACAACCTCTACACTCGATACCAGGCTGATCTAATCTATACCTATTCCGGATTGTTCTTGGTGACTATCAATCCTTACTGTCCTTTGCCTATTTACGGCAACGACTATGTTCGGATGTACAAAGGCCAAGCCCGAGAAGACACCCGCCCCCATATTTTTGCTGTCTCAGATGCCGCTTTCCGTCGCTTGGTCGAAGAGGGAGAAAATCAAAGCATACTTGTGACCGGAGAGTCTGGAGCAGGCAAAACCGAGAACACGAAGAAGGTCATTCAATACCTCGCTGCGGTTGCTACATCAGATCTGGACACACCCATGACAGGGAGGACGCCCGGGAAACAGCTTTCAAATCTCTCTCAACAAATCCTTCGCGCAAATCCGATCCTCGAATCCTTTGGCAATGCTCAGACAGTCAGGAACAACAATTCCTCACGGTTCGGCAAATTCATTCGCATTCAATTCACTCGGTCGGGGCAGATCGCTGGCGCCTTTATAGATTGGTATCTGCTGGAGAAGTCTCGAGTGGTCAAGATCAGCCCGCAAGAACGGAGTTATCATGTTTTCTACCAGCTGTTGGCAGGAGCTGACCAAAGAATGAGAGATGCATTGCTTATTTCAGGCATGGACGTGGAGGACTTCGCCTATACACGAGCCGGCAATGACACCATTGGCGGCGTGTCGGATCGGGACGAGTGGAACACGTTGATCGAAGCATTCCACATCATGAATTTCTCCGAAAAGGACCAAATGGCCGTTTTCAGAACCATTGCCGCCATACTACATCTTGGCAACGTGGCGGTCCGACAAGAGAGCAGAGCAGGTGACCAAGCTTCGCTCGCCCCAGAAGCTCGAACTTCAGTAGACAAGGCATGTCGACTACTGGGTGTCCAATCAGACCCGTTCGTGAAAGCCCTCCTGCATCCAAAAGTCAAAGCTGGCCGAGAATGGGTGGAGAAAACCCAGACACCAGAGCAAGTACGTCTCGCCTTGGATGCTCTGGCAAAAGGCATTTATGAGCGTGGCTTCGGAGATCTCGTATCGAAAATCAATCACCAACTCGACAGAGGAGGGGTCAGCAGCGATGACAGCCACTTTATCGGAGTACTTGACCTTGCTGGTTTCGAAATTTTTGAGACGAATAGCTTCGAGCAACTCTGCATCAACTACACCAACGAGAAGCTCCAGCAATTCTTCAACCACTACATGTTCGTTCTCGAGCAAGAGGAATATGCTCGTGAGCAGATTGAGTGGCAATTCATTGACTTTGGCAAAGATCTCCAGCCGACAATCGATTTGATTGAGCTTCCCAACCCAATCGGGATCTTCTCTTGTCTCGACGAAGATTCAGTAATGCCCAAGGCTACGGACAAATCGTTCACTGAGAAGCTCAATTCTTTGTGGGAGAACAAGACACCAAAATATGCTCCTGCCCGTACTAGGCAGGGATTTATCCTTACACACTACGCGGCTGAAGTCGAGTATTCAACCGAAGGCTGGTTGGAAAAGAACAAGGATCCTTTGAACGATAACCTGACCCGGCTTCTTGCAGCTTCAAAGGACGACCACATTGCCAGTCTCTTTTCCGACTGTGTTGACGAGGTCGACGAGCCGTATAGCCCTCGAAGTCGAGTCAAGAAAGGCCTATTCCGCACAGTGGCGCAAAGACACAAAGAACAACTGAGTATTCTGATGAGACAGCTGCACTCAACCCAACCTCATTTCGTCCGTTGCATTCTGCCGAACCACAAGAAAAAACCCAAACAATTTGTTGCTCCGCTGGTGTTGGACCAGCTAAGGTGCAATGGCGTGCTTGAAGGTATCCGGATAGCACGTACTGGTTTCCCCAACCGTTTGACTTTTGCAGAATTCAGATCAAGATACGAGGTATTGTGTGAAAATATGCCGAAAGGGTATATAGGAGGCCAGGAGGTCGCAAAGATCATGCTTGATCGACTCAAGATGGATCAGTCCAACTATCGCGTAGGTCTCACGAAGGTCTTCTTCCGTGCAGGAGTCCTGGCCGATCTGGAAGAGCAGCGCGACAGTCTGATCCGGGACATCATGTCCAATTTCCAATCTGTTGCTCGAGGCTTCATGCAACGACGCTTGGCTTTCAAACAGCTGTATCGCGCAGAAGCCACAAGGGTTATTCAGCGAAACCTGAACGTATATCTTGATCTCCAAGCGAATCCGTGGTGGCGGCTCTTTGTTCGTATGAAACCTCTGCTAGGAGCGACTCGAACTGCAAGTGAAGTCAAAAAGCGAGACGAAAAAATCGAGCAATTGCAGGCAAGGGTGAGGCAAGACGCAGCAGAAAGACAGCGGGTGGAAGAAGAACGAAGGCGCGCAGAAATTGAAGCCCATCGAATACAACAGACTCTGGATTCAGAACGAGCGCTTGCTCTGGACAAAGAGGAGATCTTCAAGCGATTACAATACCGAGAAAACGAGCTGAGCGAGAAGCTGGCCGAAGCAATTACTGAGCAAGAGACATTGGAGGACCAGTTAGACGAAGCATTGGATTGCAAAAAGAAGACGGAAGAGGAGCTAGCCACCCGTCGGGAACAGGTTCTGCAAGCTGGCCAGATCATAACGAGACTGGAAGCGGAGAAGAAAGAGCTTCAACGACAGATCGAGAAATTGGAAGACGAGCTGGAGAGCGTGGAGAAGTCGCATACTCAGAATGATGACAGGCTCGAAACCATCAGTCAGGAACTTCGTTCGTTGCGAAGCAATCTGAGCGTGAAAGATCGCAAGATATCTGAACTCGAGGCGAATCTGCAACAGGCTGAGAAGGACAAGGAGAATCGCGCCTCGAGCCTCGAGCAGGAACTTCGATCTTTGAGAAGCCAGCTCTCGCAACGCGACCGAGCAACAGAAGGTCTTGAGCAGGAACTTCGTTCACTCAAGAGTCAACTTTCTCAGAGAGACCGAACAACTGAAGACTTGGAGAAGAAACTCCATCGCGCCGAATCCCTCCGAACGGAAGAGAACAGAAGGCAAGCAGAGGACTTTGATGTGCAAGTCCGCTCGCTGCGGAATGAACTGAACGCCAAAGAGCGCAAACTGCAGGAGCTCGTGACCACATTGTCCAAGATGGACAAGGATGCCGAGGCCAAGCTGTTGCAAACCACTGGCGAATTGAACAACACCAAGAAGCTGCTCCGAGAAATTCAGGGCCAGAATGAAGAGCTTAGGAATCAAATCATGAGTATGTCCCACGCGTCGGTGAAGCATGAAGAGTCACTGCGTCGCAAGGAAGGCGAGTTATCAGCGATCATGGCGGATATAGAACAGCACCAGCGCGAGAAAGCGGACTTACGGAAAGAGAACGATAGGCTCAAAGGAGGACACGAGGGTTTGGCGGCGGAAAAGAGAGAGGTGATGGCGCAGATGGAACGGATGCGAGAGCAGAGGACGAGGATGGAAAGGGAGGCAGTGGAAGTTAAGAAGTGTTTGGAGAGGGTGATGCCCTTTTTCTCGCAGAATTTCTCATGAGATGAGAAGTGGATGGAGCGTGTGACAGTAACGCATGGGACATGGACATGAAATCAAGGCGATAGCGTCGAGAACGCTCTCGAACGGGCCTGGCATGAATCGTTTAATGTGTTTGGCGGATTTGCGTAGTGTGGTGTACCGGAGCCAACGGGTTGGTTATGCATATGCACTGCAGGCAGGATGTTCTCAGCACTGTACATATTTCCCGGTTGGACAACAATCAATACTGTGTATGCTAGAAGTATTGTCCTCCTTCGCGAGGCTGCGTGAGGCTGCGTGAGGCTGCGCGAGGCTGCGAGGCTGCGAGGCTAGCTTACACAGCCTGAATTGACCCTTTTCGTCATGAGCATTGGCCTCCAGCCCGGCCCATGTCGTCGTACAGCATTATGGCTCTCAATTACTGACCTGTTCCTGCTGACCCTCATCAGCCGCAGGTCAGTCTTGTCCGCTGAGCCCTCTGCCTCTTCAGACGGGCGTCAACGCGGCTGAATTTGGCCACAATATATCCCACCAACTTCGTTCAACCCTCCAACTCAGCGTTTTCGCAGTCGCAGCAAGTGTTCAGCGCCCAGAATCGCTGGCTGATTGACCACTTCGACATGCTTGAATTGGAGTTTGGCCGCATGCAAGGCTTCTTTGAATGCATCCGTAAAGACTCTACTCTGCATCAAGCCGCCGGCTAACAGTAGGCTGGATGTTGTGGTATCGATCCGTCCAGATCTTGTGAGAGGGCCAAGCAGCTGAATTAGGCACTCCACGGCTTTTTGAACCATGTTGGCTGCTTGCGCGTCGTCTGTGCTGGCATCGATCACAAGCCGGGCAACTTGCGCGATCCGTTTCTTTTTCTGCACGTCTGGCGAAGACGACAGAGCGGCGCTCAGTAAGTCCAAGTCCTGTGTGTCCGTGCCGCTTGGGCTGAAAGAGTCAACGATTCGCTGAACGAGCGCAGTCGGGGCGAACGTCTTGTCCGCGTCTAACTCGTGTCTGCGATTGTTGAAGTCGTCAACTGCAGACAGTGCAAGACGGATAGCCTGTCGCCCAATATCAAAGCCCGAGCCATCGTCACCGAGAAGATGGCCCCAACCTCCTGACCGTCCGACGGGGATAAATGACTCCCCTCGACGCTGGAAGCTCATTGCGATGGATCCAGTGCCGGCGACGAGCACAATTGCCGAGTTGCTATCGTGTTTCGTCGCTGCCGAAGTTGCCAGCAGTTCGATGTCATTCGTCACTTTTAATGTTGCACCGAGGGGTCGCTTGAAGAGCTTTTCCAGCACGCGGTCGACGCTGAGTGCGATTCCCTTCCGGTCATGGCCGGCGAGGGCGATCCAGACGGATGAGAAAAGGTCGGGTGTCCATGCTCCAGCTCTGACTCTGGAGTGCGCATCGCATGCTCTTTGTATCGCTACCGAGATTGACTGAATTGCAGATTCGACGCCGACGTCGGTTACATTGCAACCTGGCCCCTCGCCGTATCCTCTTTGACCATCTGCAGAGATCACGACTGCGGCACATTTACTCCCACCGCCATCAATGCAGAGCACATATTCTGAAGCGTGGCTTTCTGTTGTTGTTTGACCGTTTATGCATCCATTAGGAGGCTTCTTGAAAACACTGGCAAGCACACCGCCCGCGTCTTCCAGGAGCCGTTTCGCCTCTGATACTGTGGCCCCTAGGCCTAATGTTGCAATGGCGAGCTTGACGCTTCCCTGGCAGCTTGAAAGAAGAGCATCCAAACCGGTGTCCGAGTCGGGGCATTGAGAGCCACAGATAGTCCGCAATATGTTTCGAGACCGCTGCTGCAGTTTGAAGTTGGTTGCTCTGAGATCAACCATCTGAACTTCGATCAGTATATTTCTCCTATCAGATATGTCGATGGTGGGTATTTGATTTCATACCATATTTCCATAAGTTTTCCCAATTTTGATCATGATCCCCGTGCTGAGCATGTTCAGAACCAGCTTCGTCGCCGTTCCGGCCTTCATTCTCGTGCTTCCCGTGATAACTTCCGGTCCGACAACAGCATCAATCATGAAGTCCACGTCTCCGCTCATGCTCATGGCTGAGGGTTGTGCGCACGCCACGCCGATCGTCGCGCAACCGAGACTCTTAGCATAAGATAGGCAGCTCAACACATAAGGAGTGCGACCAGACGCTGCGATACCGATCAATGAGTCAAGAGCTCCATTCAATTGGAGCGCTTTGAGATCTCGAACGGCGGCATCGATGTCGTCTTCTGCACCTTCTTGCGCGTTTCGAAGGGCTGCATCTCCGCCAGCGATGATGCCCACAAACTGACCCGCAGGAGCAGAATAGGTGGGTGGAATCTCCGAGGCGTCCAAAACACCCAGCCTGTATATCCAGATCGCAGTTAGATATGGAATCCTTCCTCCTTGTGGAAAATGCTGCCGGGTGGCTTTGCATACCTTCCGCTCGTTCCAGCGCCAACATATATCACTCTGCCCCCAGCCTGGACTCTCGCAGCTAGGCAATCAATGGCCGCCGCTATGACTGGGATGCATCTCGATACCGCCTCCGAGACAGTAGTGTCTTCTGCGTTGATGATTCGGCAGAGCTCGACGGTCGGAACTTGGTCAATATCAAGACTCTTTGCGTTTCTTTGCTCGGTCTGCAATGCGACCAAGTTCTCAGATGTCGCCATCGGGCTGCTTTCTTGCCCTTTCTTCACCTCATCGTCGAACCATCCGGGTTATTCGCCGCCTGCGGACTCGTTGAACAAAGGTACGAGGACAGAAATTGCGGCCTTCCTGAAGACATCTTCCCTCGCCTTCCAATCTTCCAAAAATCCTTCCGTATCTCGGCCTTGGGAGATCCACTTACACCGCGCGCTTTCGATCTTATTTAATAATGGACTGTTACACTCACCCCCAATGCAACTTCAAGGATGATAGCTCGAAGCGTGAATAGGGTATGCGGAGAACCACGCCGTGCATCAAGGGTTCCAAGCCCCGGTCACCGGGTACGTCTCCCACAACACCCATATCGCCTCCTAAGGCTTGGGTGGAGTTCAGCGGCCTGCCGGTAGCCGAAGGATTTCTCCTACCGCTAATGAATGTTGATCACGTCCAGAGTAGGAAAACCGTCTCCTCACCCAACAAGACCTTTCGCCTCGACAGGAGCCTTATCAAAGGCTAATCAGAGTTGGGGGATGAGGAGAGCGAGGAGTCGATGTAACGGTATCCTTCGGGCTGGGAGATATCTGGATTGTACGACAATGTCGGTCGCAAATCTATATGATGCGCCTTATATGGGCGTCGCCCATTGCGGAGGGCTCCTTTTCGCTCCTCACAGATCTATCTGTGACTGTGAATCTTCATCATGGTCAAGGAAGACGAGACACAGGCTGTACAGCCGGTTGAGTCCTACCAGAGCAATGTCGAGCAAGCGAATGGCTCCCGCTTCTCATCCGTCAAGTCCTTCTATGCGCACCCATGGACTCAGATTATGCTCATTAGCCTGATATGCTTCTGCTGCCCTGGGGTAAGTACCTGGAAGCTCCTGATCAGATGAAGACATGCTGACCTACCGTTTAGATGTACAACGCGCTTGGTGGTCTTGGAGGTTCTGGACAAGTCGATCCGACAGGTAATCTGAAGCAGGACAAATAGTTCCAAAAGTCATGTATTGACCAACCAGCGCAGTCGCCGCGAACGCTACCGTTGCTCTCCTTTCCGCTACCGCTGGTACAGCCTTATTCATAGTCGGCCCTCTCTTTTCTTACACAGGGCCTCGGATCTGCTTTTTGCTAGGTGGCTGGACGTATGCCCTGTACAGCGGCAGCTTGCTCAATTTCAATCGTAAGGACGATTGCGCTGTGGAAGGTGGTTTTCTGACGGTGGGCAGATCATGACAACGGCGCGTTCGTCATTGCATCTGGTGCTATTCTGGGCATCGGGGCCTCGATGCTCTGGGTTGTTCAGGGTGCTATCGTGGGTTTCCCTTCCTGCTGTTAAAGCCATTGCGATTATGGCTCCCCCATGATCAGCTCAAGCTGACAGATATCGGCAGATGACAACTTACGTTGCAGAGTCCCAGAAAGGCCGTGCTATTGCCGTCTTCTGGATCGTCTTCAATCTCGGTGGTGGAGTGGGCAGCCTCGCGTCCTTCGGTCTCAACTTCCACTCTAAGTCCGGCACGGTGTCGGACTCGACCTACATCGCCCTGATGGTGATCATGCTCTTCGGCTGGGCATTGGGGGTGTTCATCTGCTCGCCCAAACGGATTCGCCTTGCGCAGCTCCACGCCGCTGTCGAGAGGGAGAAACATTCGTGGAAGGCCACCGTCGAGATCGCTGTGCGGACAATGGCCAGCTGGCGCGTCTTCTGCATGCTGCCTCTGTTCTTCTGTGCCAACGTCTTCTACTCGTACCAGCAGAACCAGGTCAACGGTATGACTTTCAACATTCGAACTCGGTCACTCAACGGGGCCTTGTACTGGATGGCCCAGATGCTTGGGGGCCTCCTGATTGGCGTCCTGCTGGACCTACCGTTTCTTACCCGTCCCATGCGAGCCCGGCTTGGGTGGGTTGTTCTCTTTGTCACCGGCATGTCCATCTGGGGTGGAGGATATGCGTTTCAGAAATGGCAAGACCGATGGTTGGCTGCTGGATTCAAGCAAGACGTCGACTATACCCAGGGCTCGATGTCGACGGGACCGATCTTCCTGTACATCTTCTACGGTGCCTATGACGCGCTGTGGCAGGGATTCTGCTACTGGCTCATCGGCACCGAGTCAAACTCGACCTCACGAGCGGCCATTCTCGTGGGCGCGTACAAGACCTTCCAGGCGACGGGCGGAGCAATGGCTTGGAGGATTAACGCTTTGCACAAGAGTCCCATGACACAGCTGGGGATGAACTGGGGCTTGTCGATGGGATCATTGGTGATTGTCTTGCCCACAGTCTGGACCGTCACGGCTATAACCATTGAGAAGCCAGTCCGTGATCAGGACCTGGAGATGAAGATTCAAGAAGTCGAAGCCGGGGTTGACAAACAGTGATAGACCTCAACTTGCCCTTTCAAAGCTGAATGAGCGACGAGTGAACTTCACAAGTTCACCCGCCAAGGTTAAAGTACACACACGTATATATAGTGATACTTAGTCTCCCACTCTATAAAAAGAAGTAGTTGGATTGAGGATCGAACCCCGACCACCTCCTTAAGAGAAAAGTTCCGGCAGCAAAAGTTCAGTTCCACGCCTGGTCTATCGTGTAACCTTTCCCTTGGCTTCATCGCAGGTGTTGCGGCTCCTGACCCCTCCCCGGAGGAGGGCAGTTATCGAGCAATCTTACAACAGCCGCTCAGCCCTATCTCATGATACCACTGCAGGTGATGCGGCTCCTGACCTCTCCCCGGAGGAGAGCAGTTCTCGAGCAATCTTACATCAGCCACAAGATAGTACAATCATTGATAGTACGACATGGGCGAAACCCCCACTGTTCCTACCTCCCAAACGCCGCCCCCCCGTTGCCAGGGGGTGTTGTTTAGAGAGCCGGTAACAGCAAAGCCTCATGTCAAGGAAAGGCCCCACCAACCAGACCGTGATACACTGAACTCTTTGAACAATAGTCCCTCCTGTCACTACTCTCTCCCCCCTTGCGGGGAGGGATTTCGATCAAGGGTGGGCCGTATTCGAAGCGTAGAGTGGGGGTCTCTTTGTTGCTGTTTTGGACTTCTTCCGTGTTGGACTAATTGTTGGGAAACTTTCTGGTTTTCTCAGATTTATATTCGTCATTTTTGAAAGTGGAGCTCGGGTATCAGGTGATGCTGGGTGAATGTTGATTCTTTGTATCCTTGGCGGGAGTGTGGTTGTTGTGAAGCTCATCCTGGAGAGCCTCATCTCAGATATGTTGGTTCGCAAGGCTGCAGCCTCGTCAGCCTCGCGGTGGCAGTTTAAAGAGGCAAGTCATCCGGCTCCGCGACTTGGAGAACACTCGGCCACCCCCAAATAATCAACTGATGCTCAAACTGCCTTAGGTATTCATGCTCGCATAGCTTCTATCGGGCGAACATCCTCCATATTCTCTACTTTGCTCACAAGGGGTCTATCAACAAACGCGCGGTCACTTTGCATACCCTTTCGGTCTCTCCAGACTCAGCTCTCGTCTCTGCGTTCGAAATGCCATCCTCGTGTAAAGACATCCGTACGTCCTCTCCCGCCAATATGTAGATGATATTTCATTACATGTAATCCATGGAACTTCACTGGCTTATCCCTGCATATTCCCCTCTACTTTCCCCAGACCATCCTCTGTCACTAACTCATCTGACAGGCGCCGCGCTCGCCCAATGCCTCCAAAACAGCGACTGCATTCTCGTGCAGCGGCACACACCCGTCGAATGCCTTTCCCACCCGTTACTCGAAACCCTGCCCGAGCAATGCCAACAACTCAAGATCGGGTTCCGAGAGTGTCGGCGCGGACTGGTCGACATGAGGAAACGGTTTCGAGGGAACGCGCCCATCTCCACGAGCTTGGAACTCGAGGCGGGTGATGGGAGTGGAAGAAAAGTGGAAGGTGCGCCGGGTGGCGGGATCAAGAGCCAGCTGTACGCTGGACGGCCTGCGTTTGATGTCCGCGAGCAGATGGGTAAGGGCCAGAAAGGGGAGGTAGAGGGGTTGGGGTTTGATGAGAGTAAGACTAGAGGGCTGTAACGGATCGAGCAGTGGAGACGAAGACGATACGACTCGAATCGCCGTGTTCCAGGGCGAAAGTCCAGCGGACATCCCAGGTGTGGCGCAGACGGACTTGCAAGAGACAAGCATCTCTTGGGTGGTTGAGTACACTCACATTGTCACCAAACAGCTTGGGGAGAGCATCGATGCTGCAAAGCTGGGACCCCAGCATCAGGCACAATCAGCGGCCACGCAGAGCCGCAGGGCAAGAACTGGCCGAGCCGAAGCGACAGTACTCAGAGTCTATTACCTTTCGCGAGCAATTCGTACTGCCCGAAGCTCTTCGTCGCCGATTTCGACTTCGAACAGCAAGATGGACTCATTCTCGCAGTGAACCCCCATCGCTCACGGGCTGCGAGGTAAAGGTCGCGCGCACGGTGACAGAGATGCAACAAACGATCGAGCACGTTGCTGCTATGTGGCGATCGTTCAAAAAGTGAATCCCACTGGAATCCCTCTTCCACAAAGTGCAAGGCAGCCAGCTCATTCAGGAAATTGTCGAACGGCAATGAGCGAATTCTGGCCGCAGTGTTTGTATATATGGTCGGCAAATCACCAGCTGGCATACGTCAAATTCAATATCGCACCTCCGTAATGGTAACATGTACAATATATGAATAGCACGATAGAGTCACAGAACAAAGCACGAACTGAATCCACATTTTATCCATGAGACTGTTTTCCAGATCAATCGCCTTTTTCCATTCGGACCTTTTTGGAATCTAGGGAGTTTCCTTATATGCCCTCGCCCATCCGTCAATGAAGCCCACTTAGAATACATGAAATCCTCTTCCGTCGTGTGTCTACCTAGGGCTACTCACACTCAACTTCCTCCTTCGCTCAGCCTCCTCCTTTGGCGGCTCGCAGTACAGCCAGACCATAACAAAAGCGACAAATCCCAGAATCACACTCCACAAGCCCCCGATCCACGGCCACGCACCACTAATGGCCCAACTCCGAGGCCACTCGTCGTGCGCAAAGTGTCGAACCGTGACCTGTCTCTTCTCCTCAATGTAGGTGAGGAAGGGCCGTTTGTAGTTGACCTTGAACGCGAAGATGCCGTGTTGGTCGGGCGTCGTGAATGTCGTGCTGAAGACGGTGCTGTTGGGTGTCACGGAGGATGGGTGGAGAGGGATGCGGTGGAAGGGGGAGAGCATGGTGAACTCGAGCTGGAGGGCATCGTTGGTGGGGACAGTGAAGGGGACGTAGTGTGTTCGGTCGTATTGGCCGATTTCGATGGAGAATTTCTGGAGAGAAAGTCAGTTGAAGACAAGCCATAGGGGGGCTTCAAGGCAAAGCAACTTACCACGTCATTTTTGATTCGATAGATGGCCGGATCGTACTCGCTGATTTGCGTGGTATTCTCCCCAGCCTTGGTTGACGGCTTGATCTCATAATGTTGGATATGGAAGACCTTGAGAACGCCGACCTCCTGGAAGGTCCACTCGGTCAATTGTCTTGCAAATTCCTTGTTCACAGTCTTGCCACTCTTTCCGCTCGGTGATTTCACAGACGCATCGAACCATTTGTCTTGAAGCATTTCCAGCGAGCCGAGGACAGTGAATCTGGCAGAATTGCGGGCTTGCATTGCCGACACAAGCGACAACTGCGAACCTGTGGCGAAGGGCTCTTCCACGCTCTCGCCCTCCTCTTTCGGATTATATGCATATGCCGTGACGGGTGCCTTCAGAATCGGCGCTAGGAGAGGACTGCTGTTCCCCAACGTCTGCCCGACTGCTTTGGGCACAGCTAGGGTGCCGTCACCACCGAAGAAGTTGACAGCATCGGGTCTCAACTGGCCCGGGCGATCGAGTAGTAAAACGTCGTGATTCTCGGCCGCGGAAACGGTGTCATAGTTGAAGTGGTCGACCACAACAGACGATTTATCGGGGGATAGGGAGATGTCAAACTCGAGCAGGAGAGAGGAAATGGCAGAAGGTGTGCCTGCGTCGGAGGACAGACTAAGCAAGACGTTTCCCCCTGCATTGACATAGTCAAGCAGTATCTTGGGCGTCAAGGCGGGACCGTAGCCTGTTCCATTTTTCAGTATTCTATCCTGACCAGAGCTGTGATGTGGCTGCGTTCGTTTACCTTTCGATTTCGGAGGTGTGAGGAGTAAATGTTCATAGGCTAGCTGGCCATGTCTGAAGAGTGAGAGGTCTTCGTTTCTGGGAGACTGGAAAGACAGTTTATAGTCACGCCCTGATGGACAAGAGTTGCAAAATCAGTCGCTGCTCTCTTCCCAATCTAGGCGCAAACAGAATGAACCCCAACTCCTAAGGGAGACGTACCTTCCAGATCAGCCCAGAATTGCGAATAGAGTCCCTTTTGCGATTCGTCTTCCAGGACGACCAGGACCCGGTCTCCCACAGCACTTTTGGCCAGCACGGCGCTCAGCAGCGGGAGGAGGACAAGACAGATTGATGACAAGAGCCGCATCTTGAGACAAGACAAGATGGACGACCGACCTGGTTCCCGGGCTTAAGCAGGGACATGCATTCGGGAGGTTGTACTTGTAGTTTCGTTGCGTTGAGTACGCTTCCCCAATGGCTTTTTGCGTACCTCGTACTGCGGAGACGTGGTCAATTAATCTTCTCCTCAGCCTTGTCGCATATGAGTCAAATGCTCTGCAGTAGCTGCCAAGGCTGCACTTGGGACCTCATCTCGAGCTTCCAACTACCCTCCGCCATGTCCCTCCCTCAGACGACCGCCAATTGAGCCCGACGCAGGGCGAAACAACGGGTTCCTACACCGTGGCCATACCGATTGCTTCTCTCCTTAGCAACTCGCGACTCCTCTTGCTCCAGAATCGAGCTCGGAAAGCCAGACGATCCGGACTCTACAGCTCAACTCGGACACTGCTACAGAATCGAGCAAGCTCCCTTCCTCCACACCTCGTCACCAAATCTGTCCAACCCCGTTACAAGCACATACCCTTCAGCCATCCTGCTTCAAACTCCTCCCCTCAGGGCACGCATCCCCCTCCACACTCCTCTCATTAACAAACAATGTCCGGTGTCCCTCAACGTTTCTGGGGCCAACCCATCCGGTACCTTCGCTGGGCGGCGCACGAGAAGCCGGCGATATTCTGGAGCTGCGTCATTGGTGGTCTGGGACCTGCGACATTTGTCTTTATACCGCCGATGAGGAGATACTTTGGGGACCAAGATCCACCGAGAATTCCTCTGACTTATCCCGGTACGTATTTACGAGTCAAGTGAGTTTTGTTTGTGGTGTACAGATGGTGGCATTCGCGGGGAAACCCGGCTTTGTTTGGTGTAGGGAAGAAGGAGGGGGATCAAACAATGAGAATGGAGGTATCTTGCAACTTTGGGACGGCAGTCTTTTGATATCGGAGGATCTTGGTGTGGTCAAACTGAAGACAAGTGAATGGACACATGGATTCTGAAAGACTACGCTGGCGGAACGAGACTTGCTGACATATATCACTATCTAGTACCGAGCGGACCGAGAAAGATACCGACAGGGTTCGACGACCCGGAATGAAAGTTCAAGTCATTTTTTTAGATTGCATCAAGCCGGAATCCTGACGTCCTTGGAACATTGAGTGCTCAATACGGGTTCTTACAGCAAGGGGGAGCGGAAGTGGATGGACTGCAATGGCCCTGATCACACTGGCAGCAGATGAGGCGATGATGGTCAAGCAATGTACATAGCCTGATGCACTACAATTGATGGAAAAGGGACAGTAAAACATTGAAAATGTGCATTCGATTGCAAATTCGTTTTTTGACTAAGTCCCCTTTGTCCCTAGCAACTTGGGGGAATCCCATGCACTCTTCTTCCTGAGCTCTGCTGTTATGCTATCCTGCACCCCTTCTGGAACAAAGGCGGAACACGTAGAGAACGGCCGCGAAGATGGCGCCTCGCTCAAAGACAGGGACGTCCGCGAAAGGGGTGTCTCGCCCAAGCTGAAGAACAGGGACGTCCGCGAAAGAGGCGCCTCATTCAATCCAAGCATAGGGACGTCCGCGAAAGAGGCGCCTCGTTCAACCCAGGCATAGGAACGTCCGCGCAACAGGCGCCTCGTGCAACCCAAGCATAGGGACGTCCGCGAAAGAGGCGCCACGCCTAAGCCCGAGAGCAGGGACATCCGCGCAACAGGCGCCACGTTCAACCCCAAGCATAGAGACGTCCGCGAAAGAGGCGCCACGCCCAAGCCCGAGAGCAGGGACGTCCGCGAAAAAGGTGCCACGTTCAAGCCCAAGAATAGGGACGCGCGCGAAAGAGGCGCCTCGCCCAAGAACTGAAGCCTCTAGTTGAGGTTTGTCGTGTGACTCTTGTAGCCAATATCGAAGTACTATCCTGGCTCACACCTGTCGCGTCTTTTTTTTTGGTGTTTTTTATGCATAGTGTGTGTCCTAGTTCACACCTGTCACGTCTTTTTTTGGATGTTTTGTGCATGATGTAGTGTTCTGGTTCACACCTGTTGCGTCCTCTTCTTCTTCTTCAGCTCTTATGCAATTGCTTAATGCCCGGGAGGCCGCCGCGATTTCGGACAAAATTCAAGCAGTTCTGAGGAATGTCGTACTAATGTGAGCATTTTGGGCGATTTGTGAGAATCCAATAATGAAGAGTGGTCACAGCTGTGTCGGCTGGAAGCTCTCGACCGCGGTTTGAGCGACACATTGATCACTCCTCCATCGGATCAGATCCATCTTCTCTGACGAACATGTCGTTGGAGGATCCTCCATCGTCGTCAGACTCGCTGGCGCTGTCTAGTTCGTGGATCTTGGCACGTTTCTTTGGTCGGGCGTGAGTGTGACTGTCGTCGTGTCCACTGCGTTTACCACCACCTTCGAGAGTGGCCCGAACTTGCATCAGAGCCTGTTCATCTTCAATGTCATCGTACATGCTTTGCAATGCATCGTTCGGTTTTGTGTTCGTATCTGGAATGTGCCAGGGCATGTCTTCCTTTTCGATTGTTGCACATGTCAACCAGTGGATCTCGTGTTGCTCTCTCTTCAAGTGAGTGTGTTGTTTCATGATATCCTCCACGAAGGCCTTGATGTCTTCCTTGAGAAGACCCATGTTCGCCTCAAGCACATGGCAGGCTTTGATGCTCATAGGGAAGTATTTGTGAAACTCTTGGAAGTCCATATGGTTGAGATAAGCGTGACCTCCTGCGTGTAGCGACATGTAGAAATTCAAGCCGCCGTCCGGAGCGCGGCGCGTACGATCGTCGGAGATATTCTGTGCTACCCACTGCCGGAAAAAGCCAACAGCCATCCACATATAGATGTCACCAGAATATGAGGGACGTCCAGGCTTGTCTGCGGCAATGCGGCGTATGAACTCCGGGTAATGACCCAGTATGCGAAGTTCAAGCGCTTCTTTCTTGAGCGAGAGTTCAGTTGCCTTGCGTTCCAAGATCTCACGGATATCTTGACTGACTCTGTCCTTCTCTTCATCGGGGATCGTGCCCCACTGGCCGATCAAATGGATGGCTGCTTCACGGTAGATGGCAGGTGATCGAACGCGGCGACCAAGCTCAATCCAAACGTGGGGATTCTCCAAAATAGAAGTCCAAAGGACATCGTCTTGACGCATCAAAGCGAGATCAACCACATCGCGGACATGTTCGACGGCGCCGATGGATTCAGCACACTCAACCAGAGAAAGGACGCAGGAGAGGACAGTGGCGAGATTGCTGTCATCGAAGACAGGCTCACGATTGTAAAAGACTCCAAAGAGCCAATCCCATGCCCGGTTGCTGTAGTCTGGCCCCTTTCCGTTTTCCAGGTCTGGCATCACAACATTCCTGCTAGGGCCTACAACCCGCCCAGCCTCATTGATTTCCTGTGATGCATTTCGTTAGCCTCTAGTCTATCGTGACATTTCCAGGATGAGGGGATATTGTTTACCATCCGGATGAACTCCCCTGATTGATCTTCATCTGACGACCGCTTGAATTCAAAACGGTACGCAGCCGCGTTGTCCCGGCGAGCCTGTGCATTCAGGCGAGGGGCCGGCTGCGCGGCAATTTGCTCGGCGAAGACAGTTGAGTGGGTTGTCAGGACTTGCGAGTGAAGTTTGTAGACTTGAGATGGTGAGATGATGATGAGGACGTCGCCATCCAGAAACTTGGGAAAGTCGGATCTAGTTGGGGAGGCCATCTTGACAGCGGCGGGGGAGTTCTCAGTGGTATCGCAAGGTACACCCTTTCAGACAGGAAAGGGTGGAAGGAAGGTGACAAGGAGAGGAAAGGAAGGAGAGTGAAAAGGTGAAAAGGAACGAGAATAAATAGTAAGAGAAAAAATCTTCGCAGGCAACGACGAATAACAGTCACTGCCTTAGTGACATCCTTAGTGACATGAGGGTTGGGTGAGGCAGTAAAAACATGGCGGCGTGTGTGAAGCATCGAGTGACACTCTCGAGCCAGCGTACGCTGAGCGGGTGAGCTGAGCTTGGCGGCCTGGCGACGACTCGACTCGTCGTCTCTCTGCGGCGATGGAGCGGCCGTCACCCCTGGTTCCAGTCCATGGTTCCTTCGACGATCCGGTCGACGATTCGACCAGGTCTAGCAAAGCTGTATACTATCGACGTTCTCCAACCATCTCCCCTCTGCCTTTGACTGCCTACCACGGACCAACGGATAGACTCCTATGTGATGAGCAAGAGACAGGTAGTGGGTTGACAACGACGGGTGCCAGCAATCCAGATCTTGGGTAGAGGCGAAGCAAGGCTATATATATGTCAGACCATGTGGCAAGAAAACAGACTGTAGGAGGCGGGTCCTGGTTTTGGTGGACACGAGAAACAGTCACTCCTTGCCAGCGTTCTTCAATGAAGAGCTGGTCCCCGAAATGTCCTGTGAAGAGTGAGAGTCGAGTTCAGCAGACAACAAGATGGCCTGTACGTCCAATCAATCAAGCGAGCGTCGAGCTGTCAAAGAGCGGACTGAGCCCGCAAAACCGAGGTCAAGGTAATGGGAACACCAAGGGATATCCGGGTAGGAGCATGATGGGCCCATCCAGGTCAGCGAGGATCACGACAGGAAGCAACATTGAGAATCATCCGGAACACAGCCTGAGTGACAAGCCAGTGGTATAAGGTGTCGTGCTATTAGTCGTTGTCATCAGTCTCGATAGTTCAAACAAAAACAACTCTCAAGCTCCATGATTCATCTCCAACACGCCAATCCAATGCCCGGTGCCTCCAATTCCTGATTCGTAAGACCGGGTTTTGCCATGATGGTTATCAATCTTTGGGAAGAACATCCATTTCCAGTGATTTTCAATACGCCTCCAGGATGCACGTGGACGACGGTGGACAAAAAGGCCCGACTCCAGGAAAGTGATGCGTAGATTGGTGTCGCTCTGTAACCATAGACCGCGCAAACTGTGTTGCCTCTGAAACCTGCAATAATTCGTGGCCGCATGAGCGCCAATGTAACAATCCGGTTGTATTCCCATGGCATAGGTCGTCATGTCAATCCGGGCATAACAATAATAGTGCATTTGCAATCCATGTGGCCTGCTTGTTCCAAGGCCTGCGGCACGGCCGGGTAAGAATGTAGGGGATCTTTGAATATCTGAATCCCGGGCTTTGGAGGAGCTCCTGCTCAGGCATGACATTATCCAGGGACATATGCCGTATGAAAAGGGGACAAGCAAGATGGCGCTCATCTTCTAGTGGTACGTGTCTCCGGATAGCCTGGGGGATATGGACCTCCCATTATGTCCCCTCTTCGCCCATCATAGGATGCTGATATCGACTGGGTGACAGGCGGTGCTGTCCTCGGTGGGTATCCGGGTTGACCATAGGCCGCGGGTGGTGCAGCTCGGCTAATGGCTGAAGTTGGAGGCGTCGTGTTACCCCCATGTAAAGTCCGTGGTTCTCTGTCTACTCCGTAGTATGCCGGTTGGCCTGGAGCGTATCCTGACTGTTGAGAGGAAATGGCATATTGGGTATAACCAGGTTCAGGAGGATAGCCAGTAGTGACTGGGATACGGCCAGTAGCCACGGGGCGGGGAGGTTCCAGGTCACGCTCACGTTCACGTTCACGCTCACGAGGTTCACGATGCCTAGGAGGCGCACGATAATCATCCTCGTCAAGGTCCATGTCTCCAGGGGGTGGGAATCGCCGTCGGTCTAGGGTCCTTTCTTGCGAGTCTGCCAAGTCGGCATAGGAACCTGTCCGAGCCTTAGACTCGTTTGCTGGAGGTGTCGTACGGCCCATACCTCGGTTTTCACCTTGCCGCCGCCTTCGATCTTTTTCGCGCAGCCATCTCTCGGACTCATCACGCAGGCTTTGCTCCATCGCCTAGCCAGGGTCGGTCAGTATGGGGATCTCATAACACAAGGGGAGGGAAAGGTGGCAACCCGGAGTCCGTACCGTCGTAAGTGCGCGATATCCCCTAACCCAGTAGCCCGGACGTCCCTAACGACAATTGTTAGCAACCACACTTACCATGACGACCTGTTGAGGCAGCGTACTCGAGAATCGACCCCGGGGCGACATGTGGCATCTTGGCCAAGAAATTTGCAAATCTCATGTTGGATCACTTCGCGTTCGATTCCCTCTCCGGGGCACCAGAATTCGGAAAGCTGGAGTTGGGGCCTTGAGGGTTCATCACGGTCCCTCATGGTTGCGTCCATTGGTACACGACGACTGGGGGGAACAGGATCAAGGTAGTCACGGTCTTCACGAGGAGGATATCTCTGGGGGGGCAATTGGCGGTACATTTGTCCAGTGGCGGGATCTTGGTAGAGTCTTTCAGGAGGCTCGACACTACGGCTGTCCACAGTACGTTCCGACCGGATGGGATCGATACTCCTGGCAGTGTTGGCCCTCGTTGGGTCTCTCGCAATGTCCATGCGGTCCATCCTGGGGTCCGGGCGGGCTTCCACACGGCGGTCAATTCCAATGTCCATGACATCAGACATTGGGGTGTCTCTTTCTCTTCGTTCGGGGTGGTCGTCTATTATCCTTCTCTCTCGGGGTGCAGGCTCAACACGCTCGCGAGGCTCACGCTCACGTTCTCTTTCTCTTCGACGAGGCTCGCCTCCGCGGTAGTCTCGGTCATCATAACGGGAGGACATGCTGGCGGCCGCGAATATAAAGGGCCTCCGATGCGCAAGAGCGAAATCCCTGTTCCGTTGGGCAGCAACAAAGGCGGGAACAGACAAATGGGAAGGAAAGTGGTCAGGTAGAACGGTTTGAGGGTAAGCGACGGGATTGCGTTGGTCAGGTTCCTTGTGGGCTAAAGTAACTCCTGGGTAATCAAAATCCACCGGGATAGACAAGTCCAAGGAGTCCGTAAGGATTGAGATCCAATGGAATGGTATGGCCTGGGATACAGGAGTGGGTGATGTGATTAATCGGACGGGGTAAAAAGGGTGACGATGATAGAAGGACAGGTTTTTGGAAATGGGAAAGATAGAAGGAGAAGGGAAGAGAGGGCGGGTTGTGTGTGCAGGCACTGCAGGCAGAACTGCCACCAGGGCGGCTTTTGGGCAGAGGTCCAGAGGCCCAGAGGGTGGCACCCAGTGGGTTGTTCAAGCGAGGCACTGCTACCCAATCGTTGCCCATAGACGGGCCCCTTGTACCGCCGCCCAACCCAAATAATAAGCAGCTTGGGGGATACCCAGCCTGGGTGCCAGCGAGCCAGGTTGCAGGCATCTTAACTACTAGTAGACATGCCTACCTAAGGTACCTTCCCCATACCTGGCGAGGTACCGAAGGATGTACGAACACAGTAGGGCAGGGAACGAGAGCAGCTTGCGGATCAATGCCCCAGAGTGTACAAGGACCAACAAACAGGACTCCTCGTCTCTTCCCATGAGTCGCGAGTGGCGGTCTTTTTGCGCCTCCTGCTACATAATAACAGATAGCAAAGGAGGAAGATCGAGCATCGAGTCAGCCCAACGTCTCGCCAGGTCCTGAAACACGAGAAACCGTTAAAGTGGGATGATGATCCTGCTCGCAGCACTACATACCGTCGATCAACTGGCACCCAGTCTAGCGGAGAATAGAAGGTGGCACTGAAGCTGTCAAATAGAAATCAAGCCTCTTCTTTTGATGGGATGGGAGACTGAGAGGCGAAGAGCGAGAGACGAAGTCTTCTCAGTTCGCGGGCAAAAAGACAGAAAAAATGCATAGCAGACGCTTATCAAAAGGGCCTCAAAAGTACCTCCTACCTTACTTGGGTAGGTTTACCCATCTACGGACGAAACAAATTAATTTCACCATAGTATGTGCTTCCAACAGTTGCTTCCATTCCATTTGTTTCCAGAAAGAAACAGACGAGGAAGGACATCCTCAAGTGTCTTCACTTTCGCCTTCACATCATCCTCCCACTCCATACTCTCCCCATGACGAGACCTTTTCTCCTGGGCCACATCCCGAGCACATCAAAATGCCCACCCCGTGGCGGACATGGACAAGCGAGGCCCGCGCGTGGGAGGCCTGCAGCTGCCTTGGAGCTTACCTGTCTGTCGATTTCTTACACGGGGGTTTATCAGTGCAGATGACCGGAAAAAGCTCAGCCTAGTGACACCGGTGAGCTCAGACAACCCCCAAACATGCCAGCTGGGACTCGCTTTCCAGCCAATGGCCTCGCGTTGGGCAGCAAGACGCATGGGCATCGCGTCTCTGTGCGTTTCTTACCAGCCAAGAAAGGACGCCATGGCCCTGCAATTGGCCACCGCAATCTATCATGAGTTGGGCATCTACTACTACTGAGTCTTTGGCGCTGTTGCATGTGTGACATGTCACCATTTCTCCGAATTGCACAAAGCTTATTGACCATGAGGTGAGAACACCAACCTCCAGGCCCGATGCGCTCACCGTCTATTGTTGCATAATAGTTCGCTGCTGGGGAGCCCACTGCCTCCTTTCGTTGAGTCTTGTCGAAGATGGCCAGAGCCAGGAGGAAACCTGGGGTTTAAGAGCTGGGATTCTGGCAGCATGAGCTTCAGATCCGTCCAGAGGTGGGAAATCTACCGCGTCCCTTTTAAATGTCTCTTTCCAGACCGGTGTGGCAGGTACCTAGGTAGGTTGTACCCAACTTACAGCTCCACAAGAGCAAACAAGGGATAAAATAGAGACGGCATGGGCCGACACGCAGAGGGCCCGTGGATGTACACTTTGGGACCTTGACTTTCAACCTTTCCGGCTCTTTGAGAGCCCAATATCAAGATTTCGTGACACATAGGTTGGCTTTCCCGTTTCAGATGGCTTTGGTCTGAATATGCCGATGTGTGAGCTCCTTGGGCGGCAAGGCGGTCATATGCGCCCTTTGCAATGGATTAGACAGGAGCATCGGATTATATTGCATCTGTGGAACGACTATCGCCTTCTCCGACTGCAAAACTGTGCAGCCACCTCACAATTTGGACTTGCCTCCACCAGTGACTGCTTTGATGCGGAACCCTGTCCGGGGAAAATGCAGGCGGACCTCCTTGTCCTTGGCTTGAGTGCTCAGGACAACTTCATCCTCTGTCAACCCAATGAGCCGGCCCTGGTCATGATGACTGGTGCCTGAGTCAATTGCATACACTTCCACTTCGGTTCCCTGCTGCAATCCAAGAGGATCCGCGGGGTCAACGCCCAAGTCCTTGTCGGCGAAGGGTGCGTTGAGGATCCGCTCAGCCGCAGCGTCGCCTTTCAAAGAGGCCGGTTTCGGCGCTTGAGCTTTGGCGGCCTTGAGTGCATCGTTGAACCTGGCAATCCACGCAAATACCTTGGGATATTTCTTGTCAGAGATCAACTCCCGGGGAAGAGCCCCTTTGAGCCCGTTCAACCAATCAAACGTCCAAATGGCTAAGGCCACTTGCATTAGCCAAATCGATATGGAGGACGACCTTGCTAGGTCCTGCAGTGTACTTTTTGCTTACCTTCGATGTCGGCCAGAGTCGGCTTTTCCGTCTTGAGTACCCATTTCCGCCCATCGGCCAGCAGAGTCGCCTCGAGGAACTTGAATCCGCTTCTGATGGCTGCCAATGCTTCTGGTCGATTCTCGGCAATAAATTCTTTGCTCCATGGTCGGCCGGAATAATCCTCTCGGTCTTTGGTGAATTTGGGATCGTTCAAAAGCGGCATACTCGTCGGGATAAGCTGCGACGCCCGTGTGAAGAGTCCCGCCTCTATGCTCCAGATTTCCAGAAACTTCTCAATGGCCTTCTCTTCGGCCGTTGATGCACCTAGAGCCCCTTCGGGGAACATGTCTTCCAACTTGCGAAGGATGATGCGACTGTCACAGTAGACATCACGGCCTATGGTCATTACAGGGATTCTTCTGTAGTTAACACCCAAGGCACTCAGATCTGGTCGAGGCATAACCGGCGGTTGTTTCTATATCAGTTTTCGTTAGGCGCTCGACTCAGGCCAAAAGAGCCGGCAAATAGCAAGCAGTCACTCACACATTCAGCATAGTCCATGCCTCGCAGACTTAGATACCACAGAACTCTCCTGGCGAAAGGGGAGAATGAGTAGTGATAGAGGACGATACCGTTGTTTGGACCCGCCATCTTTGCTCGACGCTCACGATCAGGAAATGAGAATTCTTGGGAGAGACAAGTCAGCGCTGGTTCTTTGAGGCGCTACAGAAGCTCGATTGACTTCAATATGTGCCATAGGGAAGCTGAAGTGGACTGAGAGATGAATATTATTGCTAGATTATGGTTCATTCCCCATCGCGAAAGCTCTTTGCCTCGGCAACTTGGTGGGCTGCGGGGCACAGTCCAGCAAGGACGGGAAGCTAGCTAAAATGTTGACGGAATCAACGCTAAGAAAAGTTGTCAGATGGTCGCCGTCTCTTGTTACCTCTCTCATCAACACTCGGCATATTCTTTCACAGCCTGAGCAGATGTTTGATGCCAATCTCTCTCCATGAGGCTGACGACCACGTAGCAACTCTGAAATCATGCCAGGAACATCAGGCACCTCAGGGGCAAGTTTCGTGACATCATCATCTCCACTGTATGACGATGAACTGTTCAGTGTGCACACGATCTCCTTCGATCCCTGGGCTCAAAGACGGCTTTGAGGAGCAATAAATTGTCTCGAAGAATCTGCCCGTTTCTTGTGTCCCTGAAGTCCACCCGAACACACCTTTACCAGCTCCCTGAACGTATTGACTCGCATCTGTAACGTTGAAAGTGATCGTTTTCGAATCCATCATGGCTCAATCCGGACGAGACAGCGGAGGTGACCTCTTCGACATGGCACAAAAAGGCACAAAGGTACCAGACGACGCAGCAGAGCCGCGATACATCCCATCCAAAGCGCGGCCGGATCAAATAGCCTCTGAAACCGATCCTAACAATCTGGGTGGCCGGACACTTGCAGAGGCAGCGACCAACGAAGGCGACATCCCCAGGGTCAGTACCAGCTCAACATCCCACATCCAATACCCCATATCCCATTACTCAAGCTAACTCTTACGTAGACCACCAGAGACACTGCTGTGAACGATGTTCTTACTGGAACGGGAGATTCTCTCCCCTCCCAAGTTGACTCCAAACGACTGCACGCGGTACCCGGCGGTGTCACCCACGATCCATTTGCCAAGGGTTCAACCAGGATGACGGAGCACAAAGTGCAGCCGTCGGATTTTGTACAGGGTGCGTCGGATGGTCCGCGGACTGATCGAGCTCCTGGTCAAGAGGGATTGAGTGATGAGCAGGCGATGGACAACCTCGAGCGCAGAGGATGAGTAGAAAAAATGGCATATGAAACCAATGGAGTCTAGCATATATTTTCATTGACGGAATGCCTCAAAAACAGTTCTCTAAAAAGACAATCCATTGAAATACTTATCCACAATGTGTGTTCTCAGAGGGCCAACCTTTTTCCAAGGGCCTCTTTCAAAATGCCGCCTCGGCCTTCCTGAAGCAGATGTCAAGAAGTCCATTGACGGCAGTGGGGGAGCGCTATATGCTCTGATTTGCGCAGCTGGAGGTGCGAGGATATCCGACCCGCCAATTAGGCCTATGCAGCGTGCTTCTCCGCATTTTCTTTGTTCCTGCCTCGCTGTCCGTGACTGCGGCGTCGCGCCCTTCATGTTCTACCAGGGGATCCAACTTTGAAAACCTGCCATCTCCCACCGTGATCTTTGTCTGACCTTCCAACTTGCTTGCTACATTGCCAGGAGTAAGTCCAATGCTACCACTGGGTTCGACTGACCTCTCCTTTCAGTCGAGTGCTCGAAGCCTGCCTCAGGAAGCCAGGCAGGACTACTAGTTTTTCAGTTTGCATGCGCAATCCACCCCGCACCATTCACAGTTGCAGTGCTCAACGTTCCATAAAGCTTGATTGATACGAACCATGGCGTCCTTCCTGCGAGCCCCGGCCGGACTGCGCAGTGTCGGTCGTCTAACAACTCCAGCTCGATCCTCGTTGAGATCAACGCCTTTCCGAACTTTGGCGACGAGCACCAACAAACGTAAAGCTGCCGCTGTAGCCCAGGCTCACATCGAGACTCCTTCAATGGACACAGCATTCTTTCCCGATGAGCCCGTTGGGCCCACGGTCGTTACGCCTATACCCGGCCCACAGAGCCAAAAGGCCATTGCAGAGCTTCACAAAATATTTGATACTCGCAGCCTCAACATGCTGGCAAACTACCAACAGAGTTACGCCAACTATATCGCAGACCCTGATGGAAACGTGCTGCTCGATGTGTACGCCCAGATCGCCTCCATCCCTGTCGGTTACAACAACCCTTCGCTCCTGCTAGCCGCTACCAGTCCAGAGATGGCCTCTGCGATAATCAATCGACCCGCGTTGGGCAACTTCCCTTCTCACGACTGGGCCTCAATCCTGCAAACCGGTATACTTCGAGCGGCACCCAAGGGCTTGAACCAGGTCTTCACTGCCACGGCCGGTTCCGACGCCAATGAGACCGCCTACAAAGCCGCTTTCATGTGGAAGCGACAGCAAGAGCGTGGCGGCCGAGACGTGGAGTTCACCCCAGAAGAGATCGAGAGCACGATGAAGAACCAGAAGCCCGGCTCCCCGGATATGTCAATCATGTCGTTCAAAACTGCCTTCCACGGCCGCCTGTTTGGAACTCTATCGACCACGCGCAGCAAGCCCATCCACAAGATCGATATTCCAGCCTTTGACTGGCCTCAATGCTCCTTCCCCTCTCTGAAGTACCCGCTCGAACAGCACGCGGAGGAGAATGCGGCCGAAGAAAAGAGATGCCTCGAGGAAGCTGAGCATATTATCAAAACTTACCACAATCCCGTTGCGGCTGTGATCGTCGAACCCATCCAGTCCGAAGGCGGCGACAACCACGCCAGTCCAGCCTTCTTCAGAGGTCTCCGAGAAATCACCCGCCGCAACAATGTCCTTTTGATCGTCGACGAAGTGCAAACCGGTGTCGGCGCGACAGGCAAATTTTGGGCCCACGATCATTGGAACCTGGAAGATCCACCGGACATGGTGACATTCTCCAAGAAAGCACAAACGGCGGGATACTACTTTGGCAACCCAGACTTGCGACCGAACAAGCCATATCGACAATTCAACACCTGGATGGGCGACCCGGCGCGAGCAATCCTCTTCCGCGCCATCATTAATGAAATTGAGAGATTGAACCTGGTGGAGAATACAGCGATGGTTGGTGACTACCTATATCAAGGCATTGAAAGGCTCGCTCAACAATATCCTCAACAATTCCAAAACCTCCGAGGGAAAGGGCAGGGGACTTTTATTGCGTTTGATAATCCCAAACGTGACGAATTCCTGGCCAAGGCTAAGACGCTTGGTATTAATATTGGTGGCAGTGGAGCTTCGGCTGTGAGGTTGAGGCCGATGCTGATATTCCAGAAGCACCATGCTGACATTCTGCTCGATGCTTTTGAGAAGCTGGCCAAGTCTCTGTGAGGCGCAAAAGTTTGTGTGTAGTTATCGACGAGTTGTCGCTTGGTGGCTGAACTCTGCAGCGTTTGGCGCACATGTCTGTTCTCTGTGGTCTCCACTAATGGCGATATCGTAGCGCATGAATAAGAAAGTCTTTTCGTCAGTCCTCGTATGGTGTATTTGAGAGCCACGCAGTGATTCTTGATTGGCTGTCTTCATCACTTCAGACGTCCCTGGCCATCAGGAGCAGAAAATCTTGTAAATCATTCTCCGCAAACAGCCTGAACCCCTTGGGCATCAAGAAGCCGCGACACTGTCCTCCTCCATTGCGGTCCCGTCTCTTGGGACATACTTGATGCCGTTGTCCTCCAGCGAATCTATTATCTCCCTCGGCAACGTTCCCACGACCTTGACCGCATAGATCCCGGGCACGTAATCGGTCAGGCGCTGCCACCGAGCCACCCAAGATGTCTTGGGATCGCCCATAGCAATCAAACCCTCGAACACCTGAGAAGTGCATTCTTGAATCGCGTCTTGAGAGTTGCGCAGGCCGAGAATATCTTCGCAGTTGGGGCAACCGTTGCGGAAGAATTCCTGCAGCTGTATGTTAGTCATTGGAGAGGGGCAGGGAATGACAACGTGTTGCTTACAGTGGCGGACTGGACAATGGAGCAGACCATACAGGCGCGTGTGCGAGTACCGCGACCAGCCATGATGAGGGTGAGGGTGGAGATAGGGTTGACGGAGAGGCCAGAGAGATACACTGATGCAAGGGCGTTTTGTTGTCCGCAGTTTTGTAAAGGCGAATTCATGAATGCCATTTAAGGTTTCGGATGATCGGCCGATAGCGTGGTAGCCAGACGTCGAGATCTAGGCGGCACTGGGTGTCACTGGGTGTCTGGCTCACGCTGGCTCCAGCCCTTGAGCCTGAAACTGCAGGTCTGACGAGGTTCCTTTGGCTTCTCCGAAAGTTCTCGACTCGACGGCCACCCAACGGCCGATCCGCGACCAGAAAATCTACCAGCGAAGCCCGGTACCTAGGTGAGGCAAGTGAACACTCGACCACGCATTTCTCAACACATTTCACGCCAGACACCGGAATGATACGATAGCACTCGTGGCTGCACTACCCCGCATCTGCTCTCTCATTTTTCTCTGGCCGAATCACCTCCAATCTCTCTTCGGCCATGGCCTCGACGCTCGCCGCAGACAAGGCCGCCGCAACCGCCCTGAAAGTCAAGGGCAACCAGGCCTTTGCGCAACACGACTGGCCCTCAGCTATTGATTATTACACCAAGGCAATAGAAAAGTACGATGCAGACCCGTCGTTCTACTGCAACCGGGCCCAGGCAAACATCAAGCTTGAGGCCTACGGCTATGCCATTGCTGACGCAACCAAGGCAATCGAACTCGACAAAGATTATATCAAGGTATAAAGTCGGCGTCTGGTAGCACTGGCTCGGTAACTAACTTCTATCACACTAGGCATACTGGAGACGAGCGATTGCCAACACTGCCATTCTAAATTCTCAAGATGCCCTGCGAGACTTCAAGGCGGTTTGCCGAAAGGAGCCCAACAACAAAGAGGCCAAAATCAAACTGGCAGAGTGCGAAAAGCTGGTGAAAAAGATACAGTTCTTGAAAGCGATCGAAGTCGAAGAACCTCCCTCAGCGTTCGAAGGACTTGACTTGGACTCGATAGAGGTGGACGAGAAATACGATGGTGTAAGATTAGGGACCGAAATGACGCAGGAATTTATCGACGATATGATAGAGCGGTTTAAGAACGGCAAGAAGATCCACAAGAAATATGTGTTCCAGATCATCAAGGCTGTGAGAGACATCGTCTATGACGAGCCGACCATGGTCGAGATGGACGTGGCACCCGCCACTAAGCTCACGGTCTGCGGAGACACCCACGGCCAGTTCTTCGATCTGCTGGAAATCTTCCGACTTAATGGCTACCCGACGGACAAGCATGCATACCTCTTCAACGGCGACTTTGTGGATCGAGGATCATGGTCGACAGAAATCGCCTTACTCCTCTATGCCTACAAGTGGCTGCGACCTAACGCCTTCTTCCTGAACCGGGGCAACCATGAAACAGACGATATGAACCGAGTGTATGGATTTGAAGGCGAGTGCAAGGCCAAGTACAACGAGAAGACGTTCAAGCTTTTCTCCGAGTCATTCTCCGCGCTGCCGTTAGCAACCTTGATCGGGAAGAAATATCTTACCCTCCACGGCGGGCTGTTTTCGGACGATAAAGTTACGCTAGACGACATCCGCAAACTCGATCGCCACGTGCAGCGGCAGCCCGGTCAGTCTGGACTTATGATGGAGATGCTCTGGACGGATCCTCAGCCTCAAAATGGCAGAGGCCCCAGCAAGAGAGGTGTTGGGCTGCAGTTTGGCCCTGATGTTACGAAGAAATTCTGTGAAAACAATAATCTCGAGGCCGTGATTCGAAGTCACGAGGTGCGGATGGATGGTTACGAGGTCGAGCATGATGGGAAGTGCATCACTGGTATGTTCGAATGACCACTGCTATCTGCGCATAGACACTAACCAGTCTCCTCATAGTCTTCTCGGCGCCCAAATACTGTGACACGACGGAGAACAAGGGAGCATACATCAACATCGGGCCCGACATGAAGCTGGAGTATCACCAGTTTGAAGCCGTACCTCACCCTGATATCAAGCCTATGGTGAGTCTATTGACCCGCGCTCACAAATGGCATGTGACTTACAGTCTTTTAGGCGTATGCAGCGAGCTCGTTGATGTCCATGATGTAGGACGTTTTTCTTGGATTGATCGTGTTTGTATGTCCTGAAACGGAGAAAGAGCTAGGGGATGGGGATCTACTGTAGACTCCAGGATACTGTGGTCCATGTGTTACAGCCCATGTATGTGTATCAGTATGGGACATTGTACAGCGTGATCGAAATTCATAGCGGGGCCGGCGCTGGATACAGGCATGTTGTTAGAGGTCAACTGGAGTGCGATTGCGACTTTGAGGGAAGGTGGCTGAGTTTGCGCAGGCATTGCTCAGCCGTATACGAGTACTCGTAGGCTACTAGGCTGGCTTGGCTGGTAGGCTTAACTAAATTCAAAGTTCGGAAGAACCAAACAGGTAACTCTAGCTCCTCGCTTTAGGCGGTGACTCTAAAGACTGGCAGCATTGGGTTAAGGAAAAGCACGGCCCCGGGCGTTGTCACATTGGTGGCGCCCAGTAGTCACCTGGGCTCGTCGCGTACCTAGGTGGTGGGTGCAGCGGGTGCAGTGGGTGCAGTGTCTCTGGGTGTCCCTAGCAGTCGCGGCTGGTGCCGTGGCAGTGGAAGCCAGTCATTGTCAGCCTCTCATTCGCCGGAGGGAAACCTGAAACCCCCTGCATCAGCCCATCTTGCCCTTCAGCCCATCCCCGTCGTCATCTGCAAAGCCCAAGACATTGATCGATTCGCATCCCGTGCTTGCTTGGGTGAGAAGACTATGGTGGCCCCTTACGAGTACATGCATCACCAAGCTACGGCTGCATCGAGCCAGCCCATCGCCCGTCGATGGCGAGATGTCGTCTCTGTCCCCCCCTCCCCCTCCCCGCTTTTTTTTGCAACCTTCACTGAACCTTCATCATCTCACCCACCACGTTTTGAACATCGTTCCCCTTCGTCAGTAATTGTACAATCCTTAAGAGCGAGCCTCATTGCCCATTTGTTCTCAGATTTGTCGTTTCTTGCTCGTTCGCGTGTACCATTGATACCCAACAGTGTACGTGACTGATTCGTGCCGGCGCGTTCTGGGTATTGATCCTTCAAGGCTGTTGCCTTCTCAGCCTGACAAGGACACGGTTCCCTACAGCTTCTGTGTGTAACTGAGCAAACATTGTTGGCTCAGCTATCTCAGCCCGACACTGTGTCCAAACGGTGTTTTGGAACTTCGAACCTTCAGTATCTCCTCTTGCGACCACTCCTCCGCGATACTACCACCTACCACCTGTAAATCAATCACTGCCTGTGTCAGACGGCGAAACATGGAGTACATTTCTCAGCCCGATGCGTGTGGTCATTCCTGCCTAGCGGCACCTTCAAAATCGTCCTTTTGGTCTACAGGAGTGGGCGGCGAATCTTCTCGAGAGATTGCCGGCGACCAATTATCAGACCACAAGGAGTCCACCAGAGTCACTGTCACAGAACGTACCGCGGACAATCCCATACGATCAATGATGGAGATGCAACCTTCGACCTCTTTAATCTGGAAAGCCAAGCACCGTGCATCCATTCCGGCCTTCTTCTCAACGACCAAACCTCAGCTCGAACGAACGGCGGGAAAGTCACAAACGAGTGCCTTCCTCTCCATCT
The DNA here is from genome assembly GCF_000836435.1 of Fonsecaea multimorphosa CBS 102226. Lineage (NCBI taxonomy): Eukaryota > Fungi > Ascomycota > Eurotiomycetes > Chaetothyriales > Herpotrichiellaceae > Fonsecaea > Fonsecaea multimorphosa. The sequence continues at coordinate 688,186 of NW_015971645.1, forward strand.
TACCTCGCGATGTGCATTTCCTCCTTGGTACTACCTACCTCGATTTCGACACTTTACTCGCTCTTCGACAAACATGCCGCTCAGTGTACGATATCTTTCCAGCGGACGTCGTCCGCCGCGTCCGGTCCAAGATCGTTAAGGCAAGCCTCGAGGACGAGGTGCGGCAGTACCGGGAGTACAGATCCATGTATCCTCGACAACGACTTGGTCATCTGTGGGACTTGCTTTACGCTGCCTTTGACTTCCGGCTGATTGAACGACCCGCCAGAGAACTTCGATGCTACGGTTGCCTCGAGGAGAAGCCTGTGTGGTGCTTTGTCGAGAGAATGAGCAACCGTGGCACCGGTCTTGGAGCCAAATTTGCCCAAAATAGGCTGTGTAAGGACTGCATGCGCAGATATCGCGATATCGAGGGGGAATGGTGGAAGGAAAACTGGGTCAAGAAGAGCGACATGGTCCGCAAATCCAGCAGAGGCCGCAGACTTGGTCGCTGGATGCTTGAAGGCCAAAGCCTGGTCAATCCAGACGAGCAAATTGGAGTCTGCTCCTCATGTGGCAGCTCGACGTTTGAGCTGTGGTGGGGTTGTGTTCCTTGCTTTGAACTGGAGGAGCAAAGACGGCGGGAGGAAGAGCTGATGGAAACCGACGGCTGGCAGCGGAGAATCGCCGAAGTCATGGGGACTTGGCGAGGACGGAAGAGACTGACCCGCAGACGACGCCACGCGAGTCGGAGTCGGAGTCGCGATCGCGATCGCGGGAGGAAGAGATGGTGGGCTCCTAGCTTCACATTTGCAGGCGGGCTTGCAGACCGAAAGGCTGCTTTGATTGAATGGAAAGAGCACAAGGACAGCAAAAAAGCCGGAACCAGTACAATCAAAGCCAACCATCAAGACTCGCGGTGGCATGCTCTGGACCAGATCCCCTTACCCGAGAGCCGCAGAGAAGCAAGGTGTTCGTCTTGTTGGGTCCCCAACTGTCACAGCCGAACATACATTCTCGGGTTGGCGTATGAAAGACCGCTGCCGAGAGAGCGTTGGTGTACCGGGTGCAAACAGGAGTTCGATCAGCGACTTGCAAGGAAAGGCTACCGGAGATGGAGAATGAAAATGTGCAAGAATGAAAAGTCAGATAACGACTGGCCTGAATCGTTGGCCTGGCTGTTTGAAGAGAGTTAAGGTCAAGGTATGTAGAAACAGTTACGACGGACATGAAGGCGCTTCAGGCGTTGAACGAGCGACATGAGATTCCCATGATGGGTCACTAGGCCTAAGAAACGAAATGAGCAAGATGTACCACAAATGAAGTATTTAGATCGCTCTTGGGTTCGACAGCTGGCGCGTAGCAACAGGGGCTTCGAAGGTCTCCTTTGAACAGCAATTCTGTCTCGACTCTTTCACCATGGCCATCCAGTCGCTTATTCTCGGCTCAAACCTACAGGCAGAAATGTGGGAGTTTATTAACGTGCTGACCAAATGTCTTGACCTCTGAAATAGGAACCCGTTACCTTTTCCTAGGGCTTCTCCGCGCTTCACTACGACCCCATTCTCGGCTGGTATAGAGAAAACTCTACGGGCCCCGAGCCCACCATACACGCCAGGAATAAGGCCAACCGGACATCGACGTCGAGTCAACAGGTTTGCGCTCCCCTTCCGGCAAGGTTAGGCTCGGGTGTCTGACCATACCGAGTCCACGATGCTGGTTCTTCCCATTGCCTTTGCTGTGTTGAGGCACGCAGTCAGCGCGGAAGGATGAGAAAAGCCAGATGAGGTGCGCAAGTTAGGCAAGGACTGGATATGCAGGATAAGACAATGTACAGCACACGAGGTACAGTTGAAGGGATGTTGGTGAGTTGTTTGTTCTCAATGTAGCGATCTCTTTGCATCCTTCACATCACTTGTCCTATCCCAGTCGACTCGCTCTCATTGTCTGCTCCCATACATCTTGAGTAGCACCAAGGATCCCGCCACTAGCAGACAGATCGATCACCAGTAAGAGAAGAAGAATGGCGACGAAACTCCAGGTCCCGCCGTCTTCATCCATCGTCAACGTCTCCATCATCGACAGCACCGCCCGCCTCCACAACCTCCCTTACTATGTCGCGATGACACCGCTGTACCCGGGCTACGAGCGCAGCTCCAACCTGCCATGCTACGTCTTTTTGATCCATCACCCACCGACAAACACACGGGTGCTGTACGATCTGGGCCTGCGCAAGAACTTCCGCACACATCTGAACCCGCACCTTGTCCGAAAGATGGCGCCGCTGGGGATGGAATTCAGCGTGGAGAAGGACACGGCCGAGATCCTGGTGGAGGGCGGTCTCGATCCGGGGGATATCGACACAATCGTCCTCTCGCACCACCACTTCGACCACGTCGGCGACACGACAAAGTTCCCTCCCACGACGAGGCTGGTGGTCGGCCCCGGGACGAAGGAGAAGTACTGGCCTGCAGGTGGTGGGTATCCCGAGGATTTGGAGAATCAGGATTCGACGTCGGACACGTACGCCGGGCGCGAGGTCGTGGAGCTGGCGTTCGACAACGACCGCAGCGGCGACCCTCCCCGGGGGCGGGTGGTCTGTGAGATTGGCGGGTTCAAGGCGTTGGATTACTTTGGCGACGGCAGCTTTTATTTACTTCACACGCCGGGACATACCGCGAACCATATCTCTGCGCTGGCGAGGACGACGGCGCCGGCGACGGCAGGGCCGGGACGTGACGAGAACTCAACCTTCATCCTCATGGCCGGCGACCTCGTGCATAGCTGCATGAGCTTCCGCCCGTCGAGGGGGTATCCGCTTCCCGAAACCATCGTGCTGGAACCACAAGAAGCCACTATTAGTGCTCCATCCTCGTCCCATCCCCCGTCTCTAGAAACCGAAGCCCTAGCCCGCCACCACCGCCTCTACCGACCCCCGTCGTCGCCCTCGACATCTTCTCTGGCCGATGCGCGCACCCAACCATTCAGCCTGATCCCGGCCGCGGTGGAAGAATCCCCCCCGCTCTCCCAGCGCAACGCCAACATCCTCGCGGAATATTTCGACGCCGACGACAACGTCTTGGTCATCTACGCCCACGACGACAGCTTGCTCGACGGCGTGCTGGAGTTTTGGCCACAAAGCGATGCCAACGCCTGGAAGGAGAAGGGGTGGGGGACGAAAGCGCATTGGCGGTTTTTGCGGAGGATGGTGCATGCACTTAAGGAGGAGGAGGAGGGTGGGTGATTGGGATGGGGATTGAGACACGACGAGACGAGTCGTTGAGGACAAAGCACCGGGGGCTGGAGGGGAGGAAACAGGAAAGAAGGCAAGGCAGGTGGATGGGTGGATGGACATGATGGGCCGAAAAAAAAAGGCGTCGTGCTCGGGCCTGTTTGAAGGGGGGGGGGTTTATATCGAGTATATTTTCGAAGACCGCGCTTTGTTTTTTTGTTTCCAGAGCGGAAAACATCTTGTCCATTTCCTCCCCAATGAAACCACTTTTGAGAGGTCAAAGATAAGACGCAAGCAGGGCAGTTTTCAATACTATGTGAAGACAATGGCAGAAGCACCCGTAATCAAACGCCAACAATACAAAACGCAACGCAACGCAACGCATGGCGCCCTCATTTCTGGTGGTTCGGTCGGCAATCTGGTCATACATGGAACTTTTCCCCCATAGCTACCTAGATAGTCATCCATCCCTGCATTGATTTGTCAAAGTCGACCAAAGATACCCTCAAAATCCATTTTGTTACATCACAACATCCCCTCCCAAGAAAGTATTGCTCGAGGTCAAGAGAGCTCACTCAAGCCTTTGGCGCGCTCTTCTCGACACCGTCCACAAACTCAACAGCCTCCTCCACAACTTCATCCGTGATGCCCGGCATGGTGACATCGGGCAAGTATTTGCTGTGGCTCTGCCCGTGCGTGGCCGGACCCTCCATGAAGTTGTGCATCTTCTGGGTCAGGTCGTCGTTCAGGCCCGGGGTTTTGGTGCTGGAGGAGGACGAGGAGGACCGTACGAACTCACGCGCCGCAAGGGCTGCGTCGTCGGTCACGCCGCTGGACGAGCGGCGGATGGTGCCGGCCATGAAGTCGTGAGCAGACTTGGCTGCGTCGTCGGAGATGCCGCTGCTCGAGCGTCGGTGGGATGCGCCGCCCATGGAGCTACTACTGGTGGCGGGATGGGCGGTTGTTGGGGATTCTTGCTTGTTTGACATTGTGGACGGAGGTCGAGGGTGAGTTCGTGTGAGTACTATTGCTGTTGCTGTGGGTAAAGTCCAAATCAACGACACTTAGAGCTGCAGGGAGGTCTTTGCCGTAGAAGGTGAGCTTCTGGACAACACCTGAAGTCATATCCCATCCCTTCCATGAGCGAGGGGTCGCGTGCCTTACCTAGGGTCCAAGGGCGGGGTTGCGCTCAGAGCTCACGAGATGACCGCGGGTTCGTGTTCGGAAAGGGCAATAGAGCAACGCCGCCATTGAGTTGATTCGCTGAGCGCTTGTGCCATCTCTCGATGGCCTCTGTGTGGGAAAGTGAGAGTGGACTGATGGCTGATGTCCGGGAAAGCTTTTTCCAAGACGAATGAAGCCACTGCGAGTAGAGGAATACAAGACAGAACGATCGAGGAGAGGTGCTGATGGACTCAAGGCTGTACTTTGAATGGGTCATTTCATACCGCTGAAGGCTATCGCTTACCGGGTATCGAGAGAGAAGAGCCAGAAGCTTGCTATTCGCATTTTGATGGATTGTGACTAGACACGAAAAGAAGGAGAAGAAGTCACAGCTTTGGAATGTGCTGAGAGTTGTAAGGAGCAGATAAAAGGTTTTTGTCTGACAGAAGCAGACAACGCAAGTAGGCGAGTGACGGCCACCCAACTGCAGGTAGTGAGGTACATAACTACCCCGTCAGACAAAAGAAATATTCCAGAGTATGAAAGTCATCGGGATAGTACGTAGGTACCTAGGTAGCTTCACACGAACAACGGATACTGGACACGGTGCAGTTCCTTGAAAAGCCAAAATGGAGGGTCCAGCAACATCCCTCATGGACTGCGCGAAAGGAAAAAGAGGAACAAGGTGTGGTTTGGCGTCCACTCTCGAGAGTCCCCAGCGTTCAGATTCAACCATGGGCTTGGACGGGAACCAAGTTGTGGAACGGCCACAGAAAGCAATTTGGCAGCTGCTTGTTTTCAGATATATACCATCCCACAGGACTGTCGCTGCTTCTCAAGACACACAGTCCGAGGCAATTCCAGCCACCTCCAACCATGGGTCATATTCATTCGTGTTTCACAGGTGCCGGACGAGGCGATGCCCCGGACACCACCCACCTCGGACACCTTTCGACTGCTGGATCCGCTTCGTCCCTTCAGAGGCAGGAGGGCCCAAGACAGCTCGGAAAGGGACAGTGCGGGACAGTCTGGGCTTTGGGGGACCTGGTTTTCAAAGCACCCAACGAGTGTAAGCACCATCAGCTCTGGGAAGATAGCTGCCATCACAGGAAGGTGGAAGACGCACTTCAGCGGGCACCCTGGGCAATCCGGCCGCGTATCAACATACCTCGTTGGACGGACTTGGTTCACCCCTCTGAGGAGACGTTCTGGGACGGGTTTCGCAGCTGGTTTCCCTCAAACTTCCAGCCGACATGTGGCATTCTGTCGACCAGAATACACCCTGTACGTCCGCATGTCCGCCATGCCATCGTCGACTTGTTCGCTCCTCCGTCCATCAAGGCCAACAAAACCGGTTTCCTGGCTTGCCCGCAGAACCACGACTGCTTGGTCCGCCTGTACTTGGGTCGAAGAGCCGAGCGGTCAGCATCGGCCGCCTCGTTTCGACTTCGCGACTTTGATCTCATGGTCAATGAAATGGAATATATGCAACTTGATATAGGTACCTGGGCTAGAGACATGGCTCGAACGCTGGCAGTCCTGCACTGGAGGGCACAGGTCGATGCTAACGGCGTTGAATTCGTCTTGGGAAGGACTGGGGACGTCGAAGCCGAGTTCAGAGCAATATCATTGAGTGGTATGCGTGACAGGCTTGTTGATCGCCCCAACGTCTTCAAGTTCGAGTTATCATCACAATCCATGGGCGTCTGGTTGTTGGATTTCGACCAGTGTCGGACATTTCCAGAGTCTCCAGAGGGTGTCAAGCAGCTACAAAGAGCCTTCTATCTAAATGATCCATATTACCCTCGACCGGTTTCGAAGCACCCCAACGACGTGGCCTTGTGGGAGACCTTCAAGGCTGCTTACCTGCAAGCCAGCGCATTCCTCAAGCCGCAGAGCAGAATGCCGAGATTGTTTATCCAGGCGGTTGAGGAAGAAGGCCGACGGCGTGCTGCCGGCGGTTCTGTCTAGTCCGTGGAAATGGATTGTCGACTGGAGCCGCCACCTCTGAAAATCCTGGAGAGCCACAGGCAGCCACAGGCCGATGGAAGCGAGAATACCCCGTGGCACCGGCGGAAAAGATCCACGGGCCCCCAGCATCATTCGGTTACACCCACTGGGGTCTAATCCTTTCGGGGATATTTGCCTGCAAAGTCGTTCCATCTCGATCATTGAAAAATCGCCGTGGTCCGCGGCCGCCAACCTTTGGTCCAAATTGCTATGCTCCCGGCGTTCATGCGCCACATATGATGGAATATTCAGAGTTATTGTTGGGGTGATCGACTTCCATTTTTGGAACCCCAATGGAAATTGGATCGCGGATGAAGGGTTTTTAAATATGGCATTCTTATGGTGGCCGTCCGGCACCATGACCAAGTCGGCCTTCTTGAGCTCTGTCATTGCCAGAAACAACTACACGAGCATTGCCATCACGAGCCACCATGAGCATCGAGGTCTCCCTTTCTCCAAGCCAGTCTGGTTGGCCCTTCCCAGCCGACCAGCAACTCGACTTTTTCTCGTCGAATCTGCCCGTCTCTGGATACCCAGCTAAGATCAGCAAGGACGACTCCTCGATACCTGAGTTACCTCTGTTCGCCGAAGCCAGATCTCACGCCCTCGCGGACCCGCACAAGGTCGCTATCATCGACAAGACCAAAGACCAAAGTTTTACCTTTGTCCAGCTCCTGAACGATGTGGCGGCTCTGAAGGCTCAGATCCAACGATATCTCTCAAGTTACGACCCATCCATTTCAACCTTGGAGGAACCTAGGGTTGCATTCCTTGCACCCTCTGGGTATGACTATGTCGTCACCCAGTGGGCCGTCTGGGCAGCGGGAGCTGTGTCGGTGCCGTTGTGCACGTCTCATCCGCTCAAAGAACTCCAGTACACGATATCGGACTCGGACCCGTCTCTGATTATTCTGCATCCTTCATTCCAGAAGTTCGAGGCGGGTCTGCAAGAACAAGCGCCAGGAATCCCGATCATGTCTCTCACACCGCACACCCCAAGCTCGAAGAACTTTCCGTTTCTCCCCAGATTTACTACCGCCTTTTCATCATCTCGACGAGCCCTAATCATCTACACCTCCGGCACGACCTCCAGACCGAAAGGGTGTATCTCGACCCATGAGACCATTACCTTCCAAGCACGCAGCCTGGTTGAAGCTTGGAAATATAGCCGATCCGACCATTTAATCCATGTTCTCCCTCTTCATCATGTCCACGGCATCGTCAATGGACTTACGGCCACATTACTCGCTGGCGGGACGGTGGAAATGTATCCGAAATTCGACGCAAAGACCGTTTGGAGTCGGTGGTCTCAGAAAGGCTCGTCGACCATGTTCATGGCCGTCCCCACCGTGTATTCCAGATTAATCGACTACTTCGACTCCAGTATACGCGGGACGCCCTCGGAGACGGCGGCGCGAGAAGGCGTCGGTGCTCTTCGTCTGATCGTCAGTGGATCGGCTGCTCTGCCGGTGCCCACCAAGCGCAAGTTTGAGGAAATTTCAGGCCATGAACTGCTTGAGCGATATGGCATGACCGAGATAGGGATGGCATTGAGCTGCGGCTTGGACAAGGAGAAGCGCATTGACGGCAGTGTCGGCTGGCCCCTGCCCGGTGTGCAAGTTCGCTTGACGGATGAGAAGTCTGGGCAGGTCATCACGTCTTCCGGCAAAGACGAGTCCGGTATGATTGAGATCCGCGGACCGAATGTGTTTATGGAGTATTTCCGCAGACCGGAAGCCACGGTCGAGTCGTTCACGGGAGACGGCTGGTTCAAGACGGGCGACGTGGCCAAGAGGGAGGAGAACGGCGCGTATTTCATCCTCGGACGGGACAGTGTCGACATCATCAAGAGCGGGGGGTACAAGATCTCGGCGTTGGAGGTCGAAAGGAAGATTCTGGGTAATGAATACCTGAGCGGCGTTGTCGGGGAAGTCGTCGTTGTCGGCGTCGAGGACCAAGAGTGGGGCCAACGAGTCGCGGCCGTCATCAAACTCAAGGACTCGGTAAGTCCATGTCATTGCTTTGTTTGTTTCTCTTTCTTTCCGGTTTTTGGGAGTGATTTGGGCTTTGAGTGCTGACATACATACGACTAGGCTGTCCTTACCGGTCTCGACCTAGCCACACTCCGCAAACACCTCAAGGAAGACATGGCCGCGTACAAAGTGCCCACGATCCTGAAAGTCGTCGAGTCGATCGACCGCAATGCCATGGGCAAAGTCAACAAGAAGCAGATCCTGCAGCAGTACTTTGGGCCGAAGCAGTAGAGCGGCTTTTCGGCATTTTGTGCATTTTTCGGGGAAACATCTAGTGCATGATTATGTGTGGTGTCCTTGATTGGTTTAGATGGTAGACCGGACGAGGGTTATATGGATATATATGTTGACATTGGCATGGAGAGTGGAGTGGGACGGAATGTAAATCTATAATTCACTCCCATCCATTACCGATCTACCATTTCTACCACTCTACCACTCTACCGTTTCTACGACATCTTACCTGCCTTTACGATACATTATCATACATCCTATTCGATCCCTCCCTTGCCTTTTCATTTCGTGACCATTTCTCCTCTTACCCCCCCCCCACCCCAAATATTATACACTTGTCTCCCAACGCGACTTTTTTCTACGCAGACCGAGGATGCTATCCTGCGGCGAACCCTTGGAATACCAAGGTTGTTGTGTTGGGGTGGTTCACGAAGCGGATTCGGGAAAGATAGACTGATCCGTTGACAGGGCGTACAGACTCAAGTCGGGCGAGGGCGAGGGCGGGGAAAGGTAGAACTAGATAGATAGATACAGTAGTAGTATTCCATTGCACTAGTGCAGACTTGAGGACTATCTGTGAGCACTGAGACTCATGTACCTAGGTACCTTCCGCTCCGACTCCTTGCGCTATGCTCTATTCATAATATACTAATTTCTAGATAAAAAATCAGTGACTCTTGGCTCGCGTCAACGTTACAAAACACAAACCAGACTGCCATGAGATGAGCATAAGTAACTTGATGTTTCTACTCGACCATGACGCGGTCCAAAAACCTCCACTCACCCGGATCCCGGTCCTCGTCCTCGTCCTCGTCCGCTTCGTCCCTCCACGGCCTCTCCGCATGGACCTGCCTCGCAACCTCGTCGGTCAATCTCACCGTAGCGCGCAACGTCCCCCTCCCGGCGCCCAAATTGACAGACCCAAAGAAATGGCCCTTAGCCTGCGGCGCGCACCCGTCGGCAAGACAGCAGACAAACTCCAACAGGCCCGTTTCGAGATCTCCGATGATCGAGGACTCGGCCAGCAGCTCGCCGTAGATGCAGTTGATGGCGAAGTGCGTCAGGTCGCCGCCCGAGCAGGCCGACATGGATGACAGCACGCGCGGGGTGTGCTGTGCGTAGATGCGTTGGAAGAGACGCATGCCTCGTGCGGCTTTGGCGGAAGGGTCTGAGGCGGGAGAAGTAGTAGTGGTGGTGGTGGCGCGTAGAGAGGGGTCGGATTCAAGAATGGTGGAGAGGGTTGGGTGGGTGGTCTTGAGGGCTTGTTGGAGGGCGAGGAGGGCGTTGATTGCCTGTTGGTGTGGGAAGAGACATAAGTCAGTTACCCATTGTATGTACGCGTGCAAACTATGACATGCAAAGAGACTTACCCTTGGAAATCCCACCAGCGTACTGGCTTTCAAGCACGCCTCCCGAATGCGTCGGGCGATGGCGAGCAAATCACCCGTTTCTCTATCGTGTGCATCATATGCCTCCCGCTCCCTTCGGCTCAGATACGTCCATAGCTCCCCGATCAGCTTTTCCTTGTGGAAGGCCAACAGGAGCGCGGTCGTCAGAATGTACCACAGTGGTGAAGAGCTGGGGGTTTCTTCTGTTGTAGTCTCCGGTGCGAACAAGTCTTCCAGGATAGAGAAGTCCATTTTCCCTCGAGTGGCCGGTTTGGTCCTCACAGTGTCTGTCGACGGTGCTGAAGTGATGGAGACGGCGGTGGTCGTTGACGATGCTACGGAGCTCGGAGTGTGCGTGCCGTCACTGCTGGATGAACAGTCAATGCTCTCCTCGTCCTCTGATCTTGGCATGGAGGGGATGGATTGCATGTATGACTTTCTGGGAGGAGACGCGGATGATGCGCGGGCAAAGATGGTGAACCCTTTTGGTTGTGCCATGGTGAGGCTGTAAATACTTCTTATTCAAGTGACACACTAAATTGGGAGGAGTGGTGGGTGGTGAGGTCGGCTAGCGTGGGTCTTGCAATAGGAGCAATTGTGTATGAAGAGAAAGGAAAGAAACAAGAATATAAAATAAGTAAATAAATTATTCGGCACCTTTGATGCAACTGTAGTGTACTGTATCATTCGACGCTGTTTGTATACTGCTTGGAAAAGATACTGATTAGTACCGCGTGCTTACCAGGCTGAGCGGGGCGGAAATCAGGGGCCAGAGCCTCGGGGGAATGGCTGCGTATATAGGATGCAAGGCCAGTCAAGAGCAAGACGCGGCATGGGCCGGACATATAACAATGCAGGATTCGCCATCCGTCGCTCCTAGGGTTCGGGGCTGGAATTGTTGCCGTAATGCAAGGATGGGGGTGGGAAGAGCGACAGTCCGGAGGCAAAGGCTGATGTCGGGCAGGACTCGGGATACACTTTGCGCTCTTCCGCTGCACCGGATTGCACCGAGTAGATGGCGAGATGGATCCATGAGCCACGAATGGGAGATTCTCGCATCGGCATCCAGAAAAATCCCCGAAGCACCGGTGGTGAATTGTCTGGGCTCGGTGCTCATGTTCCCTCCAGCTCATCAACAGCTCGTTGCTGTCAGATAGTCCAAGCTTCCACATCATCGCCCTCATGAACAAAGGGCTCATCAATCTGCTTGATGCCCAAGTCCCCGCACAGAACGCATTGCTCAGCAACCAATCCGTCCAGCTCGGCAACTAGCTTCTGGCGCTGGACGCCCACACTCAACCCCTGGTTGACCTCCGTCTGAAGGTCCTTGATCCTCTTCCTCTTGCTGCTCCCCGAGCTCTCAAGCACGCGTTTGCCCAGGCAGTCGCTGTGGAAGGCGTGCTGACAGGGGAACACGAAAAACTGCCGGCTCAAGACCGGGAGCGTGCAGATCCAACACCGCTCCCCCGCCTCCACGATGGCATAGCGGTGGTCTAGTGCTGCAATCTCGGCTTTGATTTGCTCTGCCGTGTGTTGCGAGAGATCCATTTCCTGCTTGAGGCTGTCAATGTGCCGCGAATATTCCTCGAGTGCCTCGCATATTTCCTCTTTGAAATCGTCAATAACCACGAAATCAGGGAAAAACGGGATCAGATCTTCGATCTTGAGCAGCTCGCATCTCTTCAAGAAATTGATCGCTTCTTTGATGGTCGCAGCTTCCTTGATTTTCTTCTCGGCGATAAGCAGCCATAACCGCTTTCTCACTTTGTCGTTGCCCTCTAGTCGATCGGCGACAATTGCCGCCAGGTCAATATCATCGTGCTGCAGTGCAAGTTCCACCGCTTGCTGGTATTGTCCCATGGTACTGTAAATGTGCACGCATGACTGTACTCGGTTATGCTGAATACAAAGCCTCAATGCAAAGTCCGCGTCGTAGAATGGCGGAGAAGGCTGGCTTTCAAGGTATCCCAACAGCATAGTTTCTGATGGCGACGGATGTGCAGCCATGATCGAAATAAGCGCATTGTGAACAGAGGCAGGCACCTCGAAATTGTTTGTTACAACAAAGTTCAGGTACCGCACCGCCTGATTCTGGTTCAAGGGAACGTTGGCATTCTCATTGTAGCTGAGAAGGGCGGGTACAAGCTTTTGCGGGTCGAGATTGCTTCTTCGCATCAAAATCTCTACCAATCCAACCGCAACATGCGCCATGAGCACATTGCTGTACCGATAGAACGTCTCGGGATTGCTTTGTTTGTTGAGCACAGACAGCGCCTCATTCCATTTCTCTCTTTGTACCCAGTACGACAAAACGTAGTCGTAGTCGGTGATGGTGTTGGCGAAGAATAGGAGCTCCTCTTCTCTGTCGTGGCTCGAGATGATCTCATAGACTGTCTTTGCATCAAGATCCGACTTGTACTTGGCCACAAATTCTTGGAACTCGGTCCGTGCCTTTTCCAGATCTCGTTTTGCCCCTCCGGCGTCCGTGTGCTCCAGCAATTCCGCTTTTGTGGCGACCATATCGTCCAGCGAGTTCAACTTGGCCATGAAGATCTGCACGAGCCATGTTGCTATCATGACTCGCTGCATGATCGATGACTTCTTGTATGAGCCCAACTTGGCCAACAAATATCTCCTCAAGGCTTCTTCTTGCCCATTGTCAATTAAAGATAGGCACACTTCCTCGAATGCTTTGCTGCTCTTTCCCCATACGCTTGCCGCCTCCAAGAACTGCCCTTTGCTCGACAGATAGTCTCCGGAAGCAGTCGCAACAGAATCTTTCTGTGCCGCTCCTTTGGCATAGCGAAGAGCAGCGTCGTAATCTTGTTGTTTCAGCATGATCTTCCAGATATCCCGCTCCTCGTCGTTTGCCACCACCTCGAAGATTTCTTGGCTGGTAAAAAGCCAGTACGTGTTCTTCTTCTGGTCCGCCACCAAGCCAAGAGCAGACTGTCCAGGTTCCAGCACCGCCTGATCGTACACAACACTCCCATCAAGGCGATTGACGGCGACAATGCGACCTTCGGCGAGGGCCAAGACGTGCCATTGAGACAGAATCGCAGAGACAATGGGATCTTGTATCAACTTTCGTCCACCGCGAGCAGATATCGTTTCCGGAAACACGGATCGCGGGTGGAGTTTCGCCTCACCAAAAATCTTGGAGCCTAGACTGGAGGATGTGGGGGAGGTCAACAGCTTTCCTGTCAGGACACCCTGGGAATATAACCAGGCGAAACTGCGATACGAGTCCGGGCCAGCATCTTGGAACTCAGGCGACACCGAAAAACATGACGGCGCGGTTGCGGAGGCGCCTGTGGTGTCGTGAGTGATAGGGGCTTCCTTGGAGAAGAGATCGGCATAGATGGAAGCTGAGCCTTCTTTTCCTCGGCCGCCCGTCTTGCCTATCCAGTGACACAGTCTCGAATGTGATGCCACAATCACTCTCCGTATGTCTGCCTTGCCGTCGATTGTCTCCGCCCAGAGGCCCGTGACGGCGCCGTCCGGGATCTTCCAAACATGTGTGCAATATCGTTCTTCGCGGCGATAGAACTCGGACGCCGGCTCAATGTAGATCTCGTAGACATTCCCATCCGTCCCGCCCACCAAGATCTCCCGCGTAGAGGCCGTGGGTTGTGAAGGGTTCCAAGCAATCGACTCGATGGATATGCCTTTTAGCCGCGACAGTGCCTTGGGCTGCTTCGACTGGCTGTGCAGGTAGAAGTTCTCGCCAAGGGTGGTGGTGATGATCAGATGGGAGGCCGAAGGGTCGAGGAACATGCGGCGGATGAGCCCGACCTCGCTGGTCTTCTTGGGCAGGTCGACATCTAAAAGTGAACACAGTTACAGGATTAGTGACACGGGGCCTTGGTTTCGAGACACAAATATGGAGATTGGCAGCAACCCACCATCAATGTCCGAAGGGCTCTCGAGATCGATCCGCAAGATGCGCCCCGTGGCCAGCGCCAGGATCAGGACGTTGTTGGCGACCTGCCCGGCCACAAAGTCGGACGCGATGTTGAACTGCAACTGCACTCGCTCGACGTTGAAGATGGGCAGCGAAGTCTCGATACCACCACCGCCGCCTGAGCTCAAGCCCGGAGCCACATATCCGTCGTCTAGATCCAGCGCCATTCCGCGGCCGCGCGTTTTCGTATGGGCGTTTCGTCGTTCAATGCATTATTATGGTCTCCCTACCAGTGGTGATGGTGGTAGAGGTGGAGGTGGAGGTGGAGGTGGTAGTGCTGCTCGAGTTTGGCCAAGTCTGGTCTTTTGATTGCCTAGCGATGGGTTGTTGGGTTCGTCAGAAAGCTGGGGTTCTCTGGGTAAGAGTAGAGGTACCTTACAAGTAATGCAAATTGTCTCGTTCGAGTCCAGCATGCTGGGTGGCATGGGTGCCGCAGTCACACAGGCAAGGCTGCGTCATTGAGCTGCACGTGATTGCGAGGCTCGGATGTTGGAGTTCAGCCTTGCACGGCCTTGTCAAAGGCGGACCGCTGCAATGCACTGGGGCAAAATTACATAGGTGGTCTTCATGGTGTGCGATTTAGGGAATTTTTATCCCAGTAGAGAAAAGACAAGTCATTGAATGCATGAGTGAATTGTCTATATCTAATGCTGCGTCGTTATCAAGACAGGAGATCATGACGCCTCCAACACCATCGCTTGCTTAGCCGCTGAGATGAGAAGCAGAAAAACCGCCCAAAATTCAACCGCAACCTATTGTTACACACCAAATCACCTGAATTGACGATGAGAATTCCATTAGAGTGCTTTCGTGTCCCCATACCATCCTCATCATCATTGAAAAAGTCATAGAGGTTTCTCTCTTTATTTCGCAGCAAACCTCGATCTGGCTCTCAAATTTGCGCCAAACTTCCACAAGGTAAAGATGCCGATGATGCCGCCCACAGTCAGTCCCGCCAGCAAGCTGACACCGCTGCCGACGCCCAAGTTGTGGAACAAGGGACGAGAGAAGTGAATCGCACCCGCAGCGATCGACGACCGGGCAAAGTCGTTACCCGCGAAAAGCGACGCTGCGTATTGTGGGTACGTCAACGGGATGTAGATGAAGATACACTGGAAGAGGATGAAGATCCCAACAGTGAAGACGACGACACCCAGCGTCGGCACAATCCAGTGGATTTTGGGTGAGCTGTTACCAGTCCATGCAAACCAGAACAGCCCGATAGGCAGTAGCAGACTGGCGGGGAGGGCAGGAATGAGACGTCTCTCAGGTTCTCCAAGGCCTCTGGTTTTAACCTCCGGCTCGAACACAAAGTACAGGTACAAGACGTAGGTGACTATTGCGATGCTGACCCCGACAGAGATGGAGAGGAAAATCAGCCCGATTTGGCCTCCATTCATGCCATAGCCATGTGTCGCCTTGCCTGGGTTTCCGGTGCCGTAAACGAGAGGAAACACCTCAAAAAAGCTGTAAAAGATCGAATACATCAATGATATATAGAGACTGGTAAAGAGGACGGCAGGGTCGAGGATGTTGATCTGGGCCGGTCGCCAGAGGTTGCTCATCACAATTTCGTTGACGGTCAGATTCTCCTGGTCGATCTCAGACTGGGATTTGAGGTTGTTGTTGCCGGTCAGCTTGCGCAGCCGAGCGGCGCGGCGGAGCAGGATGTTGGAGGAAGAAGTCTCGGGCAGGAGAAAGAGGAGAGACACGTAGACGGGGCCGGCGAGCCAGAGGATCTCCCAGAGAGACCAATGCCAGTTGGTGGCGGGCACCGAGAAACCGGAGATGATCGGGCCCAGAGCGGGACCTGCTGTGGCAAACGCAGCCCACCCAGTGAGAAAGTAAGGCAGCTTCAGCAGCGAGAAGATATCTCCAATGGAAGCACCGCCAGTCGCCAGACAGGGGCTGCCGAAGAAGCCCTGCAGAAAACGCAGCACGACGAGAGCAGGGAAGCTGTCGACGAGGGCGGTGGGGATAGAAATGATCACAAAGATTCCCAAGGTGACCATGTACGGTGGATTGCGGCCAATGATGGGGATCTCGGAGAGAGGGCTGAATATCAGAGGGCCGATGCCGTATCCCAGGACGTACATGGACAGGCCGAGCGCAGCGACGTTCGGAGACACACCCATCTTTTCAACAATGAATGGCTCAGAGGGCGTGAATATGGCGGACCCCATGTAGACGGCAAGCGTGTACAGATAGATTTGCAGGACAACGATGGTCTTCTTACCCCGGGACCAGTTTTGCGGGTTCTCTGGGTCGTCGGTGGCGTACCAGTCGACCAAGATGGTGCCATCGGAGGTGACTTGGGGTGCGATGGGTCGACTCGCTTGAGTCTTCAGGGTCTCTTGTCGCGTGGCGTTGGAATAGGCTTGTTCGAGATCGGCGCGGGTGTTCACCTGGCTCAATTCGGGTCGAGTCATGATCTTGGACAGCGTCCGGTCTGAAAGAGCCAGCGACTCGCCATCTGCGGCAGTTCTGGCTGCGGCCAGGCTGTGGGAATCGGCATCGTCCGAGTCGTCGTCGGTCTTCTTCTCAACATCCTCCGGCACGGCGAGAGTTGGCTGCTGGGGTGGGTGTGCAGCACCAAGCTTGTGGGATTGGTAGGATTCCGGCAGCACGAAATCGGATCGCTCCTCTGGGTATTGCAAGTACTTGTTCCTTGTCACGAATCGGATCACCTGGCCCACAGGGGCATCGCGCAACAAGGCGGACATGGTGAGGCCTGCTTCAAGGGTATAGTGGGGTGAAACGCGGATTGAGGTGGCCAAAGAAGCAAGAGGGAGTGCGAGAAGAGGCTTTGAGTCGCGAGGGAAGGTTCGCTTTCCTTGTAGAAGACTGGAAGAGGCCGATGATGGACAAGACAAGGAGACATGATGGGGGTGGTATATTATACTCACCTGGTAGCTTCAGGTTGTTCCGCTCCAGTCTCGAGTCTCGAGTCTACCCTATCTCCATCCTAATGCGGCAAATACAGGCACGTAACAGTGCAGTGAATCCTCGTCGTCTCCCCAAGCCACACACGGACCTAAGATGGTCCGCCCGCCCGCCCAGATCCTGAATAATCAATGAGCTTAACGTGAAACGGGAACCGGGTATAAGCCAGAAGCAAGCTTCTCCCTGGGAGGAGCTAGTAAACGCCGTGTTGTCATTGCACGATACCCGCCGGGCAAGCAGAGAAGCGGGTACGCGAAGGAGAGGTGCAGAAAAAACGAGAAGATACGCGCGGGATTTTGGCGAGCAGCTGGATTGGAAATAATGATGGACGCGCAGCAGATTCGACCGAAGAATGGGGACGAATCGCCAGGTGGGTGGCAGTTGGCGGGCAAGGGAATAACGTAAAGGGCAGGGAGAGCAGGCGACTGGCTGACGGATTATTGCGTGCATTAACTTGGAAACAAAGTCACCGGAGATCGAACGGACGGCGGAGAGGAAACCAATACGAGGGAATCATGGAATAACGAAGAAAAAAGTGAAGAGCAAAAGGCCATGAAAGGCCGTGATGGGCACAGTGGGCAATGACGACAGCCAAGCCTCTTTGTCAGCAGCCACGCGCCCAACAACTTGAACCAAGACGCCATCTTTGTCATCCGAGTCAGCGGTGACTCTCCATCCTCGCGTGCCTCTCTTCTTACATGCAGCTCCATGTGTTCCACTACGAGGACTCGGAACCCATCCATTCCCCTCCAATAGCCCCAGCGTGACCTGCCAGTCCACACCTCAGAACCATTCTATCCGCCATGCGGGTGACTCATCTGCATTAGCCAAGACCACCAAGACTCCCTCCGTCTCTTACCGCGCACGAGTCCAACTACGGAGCATGCAAGAGGTCAGGTTCAAGAGTTGACATATGGATTCTGGTACACCGAATTCACCCGAGGGTTTCATTGAATGGCCGGCACTTGCACGTCCACAGAAAGCGACCAGATGTGGAAAGTCCAAGTTTTCTCGATCCAGATCTCGTATGTTTGCCCATGAATGGGCAGATGAACAGACACACGGAGAATACCCGATGCCCAATGTCCAATACTCAACAACAGCAGCCCGATCTGCCGACACGACTCCCCCGACTCATATTTTTAACCAATGTTGGTGCGTTTCAATAATCATGAATAACCTTCGGCCCACCCCCTTTGTTGAACCTAGTAATCACAGAAAAGCACCTTGACACCTTGCCCCTCCTCCTTCCCCAAAGATACAAACAGGTGGTGACTCCTTTGCCTCCAAATATCCTCCACACAACCCTGCGCTTGGCTCTAACGTTGAACCCCATCCTGGCCATGACCCTGGGCTTGCGCCTGCGCCTTGAGATTTTCCTTGGCCAGCGTCTTTGCGAACAACGTCTGCGGCTTTGCGTTCCTGTCACTCGTGATGGACTGTTAGCTGGTGCTCGACAATGTTCGCTCCGATAAGATCAAGCTATACAGGGAGCTCCTGTGTAAGGGGGGAAAAGAGGTAACAAAAACGCACATAAACCGCCGTCCCTTGATCTCACTCAGCTTCTTGGTCGTGGGACTCCGAATCGCATCCGACGGCGAGATATATGTCTGGCTGCCCGTATTTTGGGTCTGAGTCTGCATTTTGAACATGGGCACATCCGCCACGGCGAGCTTGCCCGGCGGGGACGCTGACTTTGGCTTGGTGGGCGATGTCGGGTTGGGCGACCTCTCGGCGAGAGGGCCGGCTGCTGCTTTGGTGGGAGACATTGAGAATGATTTTTTGTTTGCTGGTGGTGCCGGGCGCACGACACGGGTTTGGAGGTCGAATGAACCGAAAGGAGAGAGAGGGATGGATTCAGCTGGTGTGCAGCCGTGGCAGTATATATTTCGACGAGACTTTCTCGTGGTATGCAGCTCGTGTGCTTCTCGTATTCAGACAGCGAGTCGATCAAGTCAGCAATTATGCATCCACCGACGCATCGGCTGTCCAGAATCCTGCAAGAAAATAAGGCATGCAACAAACATGAGAAGAATACCTAGGTACGAGGTAAAGAATTCGGGTGGTTGCGGGCTTCTGTTTCCCATGACGTCAACCCAGCTTGTTCGGATGGTTGGCAGGGCAACAAACACCCACAGCATTCGAGTTTTCTTTTCTCTTCAGACTCGGACTGTCTACCTACGAAGTACCTACTGTGTACACAAAAGTCCCCCCCTTTCTACGGTATTGTGGTGCCAGCTGTTAGTTAGGACCAATTCATTACACAATTATTATGACTCTTTTTATCGCCAGGCTTAGTATACTTTTCGTATATACAATGCATGAAAGTACCGGTATGCTTTATTGCTGAAAGCCAGATCCATCCCACATGCAGTTGAACTGGCTGGTTAGACGCAAAAACACCACAACCCCAGCAAACACCAACGGGGCTATGGAGATAAGATCTCGTCCCAATAACATCCCTCTTATGCGACCTAGAGACCGTTCCCCTTTTCCCCCCAAAATCCCCATACCCCTTTTTGATGCATTTATACGGGACAGAATGTATCGCGGATTTTCCCTGTAAACCTCTTCCTTCCTTCACCGGGATGCTATGTCTCGCAAAAATACAGTCTGGCTGTTGTCGTTCTTTGAAGCTGGATACGATGGCAGCTGGATCTATCCCTGTAAAATATCCATGGCTTTCTGCGCTGCAAGTCGGTGAATAGGCTCGCGTAGATTTCTCCAAGAGATCATATTCTCGAAGCCCCGGCAATGTCGTTGTTGATAGGATCAGCATCGTCGGCCTCACATTCTCTTTTTCCCATACTTAGTTGGGCAAAATTGGTGGCAACAAGGTCCTCTAATCCTCAACGGCAGACTCGGTCTCATCGGCCTCGTCTTTCTGGTACATGAAGAACTGCACAAAGATGGCCATGTCCAACAACAGCGTGCCCAAGCTGCCGGCGATCCAGCTCGCGTTCACGGCAATGTATCTCAGGTAGATCGACCTCGCTTCGCCCGGCCGGCAATGGCCAGGTTGCTGGCAGACGGGCGAGTAGGCAAAGATGGACATGTCGTAGGTCAAATTGCCGATGCACGCGAAGAGGAAAAACAGCAGCGACACCCCCTCGGTGGATTTCCGCTTGTAGTTGAGCAGGAGCTGCGGCACGCGGGAGCCCAGGTAGAGCACGGCGCAGAGGTACCCGAAGATCTGGCCCAGCACGTCAAATTCCAGGGGCGGCGGGGGTTCGTCAACAATCGGTTGCTTGGGGGGCTGCTGGTGGTGGTGGTGGTGGCGCTGCTGCTGCTGCTTCTGCGCGCCGATCCACCAGCCAAACACGCCGGCGGCGCAGACGAGGAGGATGGCAAAGGTGTTGAGCAGCGCCGCCTGCCACGCGGTGGTCGGTCGCAGGTTGCGCACGGCGGGCGGGTCGGTGGGTTTGGGGGGGTCGATCAGCGGCGTGACGGGGGACAGGTGGGCGCCGTCCTGCGACAGATGGCGGCGGAGATGATGCGAGATGGACGACGAGCGCTCATGTGGCTCGTCGCGTGACGGCGGCTGGGTGACGGAACCGCTGTGCAGCAGGGGCCGCGTCTCGGCATCGCCGTTCTGCGCGTGCTGGGGCTCCTTCACGTAGTCGGTCAGGGTGAAGCCGCGGTAGTAGAAGCACTGGCCCAGCAGCACGATGTCGGCCAGGGTGTAGTAGACGGCCAGGATGATCATGGTCGGCAAAACGCCCTGCAGGACCGCTCCCAGGATGTTGAAGACGTCGCCGGCCAGCCACACGACTATAAACACAATCGACAGGCCCTCGGCCGACCCGCGCCGGAAGTTCTCGATGATCTGCGGCGAAAAGACAACCACCCAGCAGGCGATGGAGATGGAGCCACAGATGCCGGACAGCGCTTCGATGTCGAGCGTGACACCCTGTTGAGGCGGGAACATGATTGGAACGAAAATATATGATGAACCGCCCGGTGATGGTTATAGGTTTATTGCTCCCTCGATACTATCCCTTGGTGCGAAGAAGCCACGATGGAAAAGCAGGCTCGGACAGAGACAGACAAACAGGCGGCGACGAAATGGCGAGACGGTGAGAGAAGGGCGCCAAAATGGGGGGGAATGTAAAAGTGTGACTATGACGAGGGTGGGAGAGGGTTTGCGGAGGGAAGAGGAGGTGTTGGTGGCGGTGGAGGAGGAGAATAAAATCTCTGCTGCGTTGCCGAAACGTTAAGTGACTTTTGCCCTCGTAATGAATATGCAACAATCTGGGGTAAAAGAGGAGATGCCCACAGCCGTGCTAATTACAAGATCCGCATCTAGACTGGACTGGGTAAGCATTCGCGTGTGCGGCCCTTATGCAGGTACGAGGCACACATCAGGATATGATACTAGGTAATATCTCTGTGCCGAGTCTCTTATCTATGGACAAGGTATACTCCCGAGGTCGGTATACTCGGTATATATAAGCCGCATACTACCTAAGACAACATCCTGTCCCAATGTGGGAGAAAAAGAATAAATAGATCAGTACCACTACCGCCTCCTCTCTCCCTCCATAATCCTCTTCCTCTCCTTCCCCCAGAGGCCATTAATTTGCCTGCTACATTCATTCTAAGCGGCCGTAGACATACACATTAAATTTGTGCACAGTCAATCATCGTCAAACACCCAAATACTTTTGCCGCCCGAAGACCTTTCCTTACCTTGTCCCAAATGCATAGAGCATCAATGCGCCTGCAAAAGCCGCCGTCCTGCCGCCCAGAATGGTCATAACAATACTATGGCTCGCTCGGTCATTACTTCCTTTTGCCTCCACATCCAAACAATGCCATGAATCCGCCTCCTCCACCACTACTACCGCCGCCGCCACCACCACCTCCTCCTCCTCCTTCTTCGGCCCCTTGGCTGCCCTTTTCCTTGTCTACAGCAGGCTCTGCCTCATTGTCGCCAAGCTGAATACTGCTGAGGTCCTTCGTGTTCTCAAGCCACTGCAGGTCCTGTTGCGTGTTGATGCCCAGACCGGCCTCGATACTCGTACCCGGCTTTGCGAGCCATTCCTTCAGCTCCTTGGTCGTCGAGTCGCTGACTTTGCTGGCTTGCATCTTGCTCCACGTGGTGAACAGGTGATCTGCAGCAGAATTAGCCCCTAAGCCCCCTCGACAAGCTGAGCCGTCATAGTTTTCGTCTTACCATATTCTGCAACCACTTTCCGCAGCTCTCGCAGAATCCGGGTCTTTTGCATCATCTTCTCTGACGCAGTGCCCGGCGAGTTGGAGCTTTCCAGCTTCAGAAGCTCCTTCTCTAACTGCGAGATCTCGTCTTGCAGGCACAGCAGTAATCTTACGTGCACGGCATCAAACCGTCGGCATATAATCGTATTCTTCTCGGTCATAAACGAAGCCATCTCGGCGTGTTCGAATGGTCGAAAAGGAGAAGCCGCCGAAGGCACTGGTTCTTCAATCGGCGCCTGCAGCGTCTTCTGCGAATTTCCTTCGCGTGTAGACGGCCGTCGAATCTGTGCTCCAGGAGGTAATTGGGGCAGTGGCGTTGTCGGTGCCGGTGTCGGAACCTGTGAATCGTAGATGGTGGATCTAGGGGTCGTTGCGCGCGAGTCGGTCGATTTTCTGGATTTATTGCGTACAGATGGAGGTCGTGGGATGATCTCGGCGTCATCCGAGCTCGAGTTCCTCTGTGACCGTAACGAGACGTTGGACGGGTGTGAATGGAGGGCCCGTTGTCGCCGCTCGGAAGCTGTAGACTTGGTAGGTTGGAGCTTCTGCGAAGGCTCTGTTTGTCGGGGCCCTTCGGAGGCCGGCAGCTTCGGTGATGGCAAAGGTTGAGCCACAGGCGTTGTTGTAGGTACCGTTGGTGCTAGCCGGGGCGATTCCCGGGGTGTTTGAGGCAGGCTGGGAACTAACGGCAGGCCAGCAGTAGTAGCGACGGAAGCCACATGCTTGCGGTTGTACTTGGATGTCGGCGGGAGGACTGAAGTCTTCTTTGTCATTGCGGAAATCATCGACGACCGGGTGGACGGGTTCACGAGGGGCTCTCCCATCGGTTCCGGGGGTCGTCCTGGCTGACTCAATTCCCGCTCCTCCATCACACTTGCAGTCTCGTGCTCTTCGCTGTTGGGTGAGCTGCCTACCCCATCTCCCGGACTCTCAGTATTCACTGATATCTTCTCTTCGCTTGACGCTGCCGTGGTGGACGTGGTCTGCCGGTTATGTCCCCTCGTGCCATCCTGAGAAGCTTGTACGGGGCCTCCAATGCTGGGCAATGGCTCGATGCTGTCCTGCGGGCTCTGCGACCTCGAGTCTGAATCCGATGCAAGGCTCTCAGGAGCTAGAGAGCTCTTGGAGTAGCTGTGAGAGATGGCCGGGCGCGGCTTTGGAGAGCTGGCTTGGGAGGGGAAGAGGGAGAAGGAGGCGGGCGGCTGAGAGTAGGTTGATACCTCTTTCTCTGTCGGGGACAAGGGCGGTTTGTAGGCTGCGCTGTCCAGCACGGGGATCCAATTCGGGTCGTGAATGTCAACCGGTGTCGAAGTGTTGTAATAGGAGCGTCGTCCCGTGGGGAGCTCGACCGGAGCGACCGCAGCCGCCATGGTGTGTGAAGATGCCTATATCTGGTCCTTCTTCGGTGCGGATTGACAGTTGGACAATATACCCAGGAGCAGAGAATGCCCACAATCCTGAAGCAGAGAACGGCGTCGACTACGCATCTGACACTTTTTGACAAGTACTGACGCGAAAGGAAGAGTGAGCTGCACGTCGAACCGGTACCGGTAGGTTGTAGGTTCGCGGTTTAGCGAGCGAGGAAGGAGGATTTCCTGCCGGAAACGATTATTCCCAATGACGGGGATCTGGGGGCTCGCTGGCTTGAAGATTGAACGCCGTGTTGAGCATGTACCAAGTAGTGGTAAACAGGACCATGCCACATTGGATCCAGGGCTAGCAGCCAGGAGTGTCCACTATGCGTCGCACCCATGACGCCGGGCTGAAGCCACAGGGGCGGTAAACCAAGGCTAGTCAACGGGCGATCACAGAGAAGCCAGACTGGAAGAATGGCCCAGTGGGTGCCAGGTCGAGGCAAGGCAAGACGGTGCGAGATGAGCGTTGACGGTTGGGGGAGTCAGGGAGGGTGTCTACTCCGTAAGCTACCGAAATGGGATGGTGTAGCCTCATGCAGCCTGGTGAGGCACTCGGGTGGCTGTTACTCGTAGCTAGCCACCTAGACGAAGCACGAGCAGAGATGGCTCCCCTGTTTGTTCTCCACCAGGCTGAAATCCATCCAGTGCCCATTGCAATTATCCATCTGAACCCTTGTGCCGGGCATCCGTTGGGGCCGTTGGGTGTTTACGAGAAGCTAGACCATACCTAGGTACTCAACCCACACGGCAAGGGAGGGGCCTGAAAAAAATAAAATAAATAAAAAGAATTGCAGCTCGGGACCATGTCGCAGATCCCCGACCAGGGAACAAGCGATATTATTGTGCTGACAAGGCGTGGTTTGTGCGCGTAGACAAAGAGATTACTCGGGCTTAGGTGCAGACTAGGAGAACATATCCAGCAGGACAAACTGCGCATGTCAGTGCTATACCGCCAACAAAATGAGAAAGACCACAGCAGAAACAGACGACTTGTCCCAGGTACCAGGATGAAGCACGGAACACTGGGCACCGGGCTACGGTGACAGTTATGGCCGTTGCAGATCTGGGACACTCATCACACTCGTACAGTACCTAGTGGTAGACTGGTAGTAGAGCCTCTGGTTCCCGCGTCCCATAACATTGGCGCGTCTCCTTCCAATTCCCCTGGTCCCGCTTCTAGCAAAACGGCGTTGGGGGCGACGGGGTGAGAAGGGCCGCGTTCTGAAGATCAGCCTCACTAGCTAGGAATAGCTAGGAATAGCTAGGAGCAGTGAAGCCTAGGAGAAGAGCCCAGGAGAGGACTAATAACAACAAGAAGAACAACAATGACTAAGATGATGTTATCGAAAAAGCAAGGACTCCATATTCACAGCTACTTGTACGAGGAGGGACATACATAGCAGGCGAAGTGCAATCTTGTGTGGGTTGTCGAAGGATTCGCTCGCCAAAAAAGCCTAAGCCTGAGGATACTAATAATTCGGGCACCTGGGAATCAATTCATGTTGTACGAGGTCCTCGGTACCTGGTAGTTGGGCTCTATTAATAGCAAATACAAGTAGCGAGTACAAACAGCCATCTTGGAACGTGCCTTCTCTACAAACTCGCACAGTGTCGAGGAAGCCATGAAACAAACCAAGAACTGAGGAAAGGGCGGCCGGTCTGCTGATTATATAGCACTCAGTAGTAAGTACCGAGTACTCGTAGTTTGGTGAATAGGCCACGAGCCCCCTTTCTCTTCCTCAACTTGTCTCTCCGATCCCTTTTCGTCCGCCGAAATGACCTCCTCCCCGCAAGGGTCCATCCCGCTGCTTGCCCAATGAACTCGCTAAGAAGCCGAACCGACTAATCGGAAACACCAAGGGCCTGTGGGTGCCCGTCAGTAAAGTGGGTGTGTGGCCTGGTGCAGCTCAAGAATGGCCCGCCTAACGACCACACCTCGAGCGAATATCCAAATTCTTGCAGCGGGCACGACTACGAACAGGAGGGGGGAAAAGACTCAGTCGAGTGAACTTGATGGGTTCTTTCTGCCTGTCACACATTGTTCACTGTGGCCGGCCCGTTGGAATGAGCAAATTCACACGGGTGAGATGAAGACCATGTCCTTCAGGCATGCAGCACCAGCACCACTATCATCCTCATACGCCCAAACAACCCCATGCCTGTCATGTCTCCATCGTGCCGAACAAAGTCCAAGACTGGCTGCCGGACCTGCAAGATCCGGAAGATCAAATGCGATGAGCTGATGCCCGAGTGCAGACGCTGTACTTCGACTGGACGGAAATGCGACGGCTACGGGATCTGGGGAGGTGGTGGTGAGAATGGAAACAAAGACCAATACCAACAACGCCATCATGATCGTCCCCGACCCTCGAGCGCCGCTACCGCTCTGGCTCTCGCAGAATCCTACTACTGCTCGTACGAGTACCGTGCTAACCCCCCCACCACCTTGAGCTCCTCGCCTAGGACCTTCTGTGTCTATCCCGCTAACGCGCTGGACGCCGATGAAAAGTCCCATCTCGAGTGGTTCTGGTGTCGCACGGCCAGGAAGGTCCAGGGTGCATTTTTCTCAGACGCTGCGAACGCCGTCTTGTTCCAAGCCAGCGCATCCGAGTTGGCCGTGACCCATGCAGTCCTGGCGCTCTGTTCGGTCCATAAACGTGCCGACATGTCTGTCCTCGTGCGGCAGCGGCACGACGACGACGAGAGGTTCGCCTTGGTCCAGTACAACAAGGCCATCAAGTACCTGCAGCCCAGGCTCATGGCCACCAACGACCGCACGTCGCTGCGCCTGTGTCTCCTCTCGTGCATCGCCTTTGTTCATCTCGAGTTCTTCCGCTGCCACTACCAGATGGCCCGGAGGCATCTTGAGCACGGCCTGAGAATGTTGGACTGCCTACAGGCTCTCTCAACTGTGAGCAGTGGCAGTGGCAGCCCCTTCGTCGATGACTGCATCGTACGAAATCTCCGAGGTCTGTACCTTCAGTCGACGTTGTTTGGTCAACAACCTGACCGTCCGTGGGCCGTCGTCGATAGCTTGAAGCACATTAGGGACATAGCAACCTTCTCCTCAGTGCACCAGGCAAGGGAATACCTGGAAATTCTGCTGCTCAGGATCTGTCGCATGACCGAGACTCACTCGAAGAAGGTATCCTCCTCATCAACTCCGTCGTCCTTCGACGGAGCATGTTCCTCAGCCCAGTGTCCGTCCCAAGACTTGTCTTACGATCTACAGGCGTGGAAGGCTGTTTACGACACGACATGGACCAGATTCAAGCGCAGCATGAACGGGCTCGAGGTATTCGCGTACCGGCTGCTGGGGGTCTACCACAACATGGCCCTGATCATGGTCGACACGGCGTGCGAGGCCGACGAAGCCAAGTTCGACCGGCACACGGCGCGCTTCGCGTCCATCATCGCTCAAGTGATGGCGCTCCGCGACATGGCGTCGTCGAGCAAAGTGCGCGAAAAGTTTTTTGGCACATCCGAAGAGGGACTGTCGCACTCGATCGCCGACATCGGCCTGATGGCACCGCTTTTCTACCTCGCCGTCAAGTGCCGCGTACACGCGCTCCGGTGCCAGGCCATCGGGATGATCGCCGAGCTCCCGCGCAAGGAGGGCATCTGGGACGCCATCCTCGTCGCCCAGATTGCAGCCAAAGTAGTGGCCATCGAGGAAGCAGAATCCAGCATTTGCAGCGCAGACGCGTCGTCCGACCATGATGGCCTCCGCTCCCCAGAAGATGGCCCCTATGAGCAACTATTCTTGACCCTCCCGACCGGCCTCGACCAAGTCCCAGTCCCCTCAGCGTCGCGGCGCGTGGAAGCAATTGAGGTCCTGCTTCCCGATGGTCCTTGGGACCCTGTCATACTGAAATGCATTTATCAAGACAAGACCCAATGGGACACCTACCTCATTGATCGGCGTGGAATTGGTACCTGAGTATTTGGCATGAGGGTTTTTGGCAGCTTCGGGCGCACACTACGTCTCCGGACCGAGTTTGGGTATCTGGCACAAAGCACGCAATCCGAAACTTCTAAACAACAAGTATGGCAGTGGAATACATGCATTGGCCACGTCCTCATGATATTCAAGTTCTGTTCGCGCTCATACTTTGATACTTTGCTACATGAGCCCGTTCATGACCCCGGATCAGGGTCCCAACATTCCACCCGCGCTTCCCTTTGATGATGCTTCATGGCGAAACAAAAACAGACTCCATCATCGTTTCCCTGCTAAAGCAAAAACACTATATACCCATTGCCGCCTCCACCCCTCTTTGCATTGTGCTTATCCTAGAAATCTGAGAGGGTATCCAACAGTAACAGTCATTGTCGTCAAATGTCATTTCATAAAAAGCTGTTCCAAATGTTGTGCCAGGTATATATGTCACCTGGACTGGAAAATATGTTCGCCGTCCATCATACTGATCCCATTCCCCCAAACTCCCTATTGTAATAAAAACCCGTACAGACCCACGGTAAACGTGTCTGGGTATCGTGACAACTCTATATCGAACGCGCCACAACGCGCCACACTCGGGTGTCTCCTGCAAAGGTTGGACGCCCTCTCCAAAACCCCTCAGGCGGGCGCGAGGGAAAGTGAAGGGCAAAGATGAAATGAAGAATTCCAAAGGATGCGTACGCGGCGTATCTAACAACGAGCCCCATGTTGAAAGCTCGGAGGGCCGCGGGAGGTCGGGTCAACCAGCCACCGCTATTTGATGTCCGATGGATGTGCAGGGGGTGTCTCGCCATCAACGGTGCTGCTTGCATTCGTGCTAGGTAGTGTCGAGCTGCGACTACTGGCTGTCGAAGTAGTGGACGGTCCGTTGCCTCCAAAGAGAAGCTTCTCAATGGCCGTAACCTGTTTGCCATAACTAGTGCGTCGAAGAACAGGATAGTTCTGTTCCATGTCCGCCCTCAGTGCCAGAAGATCGGACCCTTGGAGCTGGCCAAACACCTTTTCTACAGACAGATCAGTTCACGTCCACGATGGGAACTGGGAAACCCCAAACTTACGCAAGACATAATTGCCATACTGATCCCTCATCAATCCAAGAACTGGAGTGACACCTTGTTCATTTGGTGCCGTCAAGCCGCGAAGAATCTGTGCACGCTGATCCTCGTCTGCACAGTCAATGCTCTTCTCCACAATGTTGCTGGCAAATTTGTGCTTGGAAAATGCCAGGAGCTGTTGAAGGACGATATTGACAACTTGGCGCCGATCCTGAGGCTCACCGTTCTGAATAATATGCTGCACAACATAGTTCCCATATGAGTCGCTGATAAGGGGCAGAATGTGTTCGAGGAGCTCATCCAGAATGACGCGCTTCGCCTGTGGTTGACAATGTTCCAGCATTCGTTGAACCACTCGACACCCGTACTGGTGTGTTGACATTTTTGCCATTTGGCCTCTGTGCGCGTCGACAATAAACTGAATATGTTCACCTGGTATACGCTCGATGGCTTTCTGCACAACATGGTTGCCGTTCTGATCTTTTACAACCTTCAGTATTTGCAAATTAGGCCCATCCAATTCTTTCACCAGACTGGCTTGCTGGTCGGTCAAGACGTGTTCAAAAGCCTTCTGGACCACACGACATCCATACATCTGCATGGACAAGTGCAGGACGTGACCCTTCATTTGATGGGCAAGGATCTTCTTCTGTGTCTGGTTGCCATGTTCGAACATTTTTTGAATGACATAATTTCCAAATACGTCCGTCATGAGTTGCAACAAGTTTGGCTGGATCTCCTTGAAAATTTGCTCTTTCTCGTCACTGTTGGCCGTCTCCAGTTTCTGTTGAATGAAGCGCGAGCCATGCTGATCACCACTGAATTCGACCACGTAGTTGTAGATGTCTTTGAGCTCAAATCGTCGATTGGTCTTGCTGTTCATGCGAAACTCTTCGAGCAAAGGGCTTCTGACAATATGACTTTGGTCGGGCTCGCGAATTGGCATTCGAGGGCCCGAGGGGAAGTTGGTGATCCCGGAATGTCCATGCCCGACGTAGGGATGTGCCAGTGGATTCATTCGCATTGGTTGTACTGGCATTTGGGCATCATACTGAAATGCATTGCCCACTGCTGGCTGGAGGGATGCGGGTGCATACATGGCATGATCATAACCATAGATCTCAACATTTGTGAACTTGCGGTCGAACAAGAAAGGATCATGGTGCGAGGTACGGCTAGAGGCACCACTTCCCGGAGTGCTGCGGATGGATTGAGGTCCTGTTGGCGGTGTGCCAGTGGTTGAGTAGTATGGGCTGGTCAGAGCGCTCCGGTAGTCATTTTGAAGTGTGGGGAGGTTGCCACGGCCGCCATACTGAAAGCCGGCATAGTGTGGAGCCACTTGGGGCTCCAACCTTGAACCAATGTCTGCGACATGTGCGATTTGCGGTTGAAAGTTGCTCTCCATCGGACTCAAGTGGGCGCTTGATTGTGAAGAAGCTTGTGTTGGTAGGGGACGGATATCACGCTGGTATTGTGACGGGGCTTTCCGGGGGGCTGCGGCCTGAGCAGTGCCCTGATCGAAATTTAACAATTCCAAAGCTCTCAGGGTATCGTCGTACTTCTGTTTGGAGGATGGATGATATTGTTCGACATGATCCGCATTCAACAGTCGGCCATTCGCTGTCCCATACGCTGGTGAAACGGGATTGTAGCGTGAGAGGTTCCCAATTGACATTCCGTTCATTTCTCTGGTCACCTCATAACTGTTCTGCAGCGGCAAGAGTTCAGTGGTCCCATTCACAGCCGGATGATTGTGCAGAGATTGGCCCTGTTCTTCTTGGAACTCCTGGAGCGAAGCAAAGATGCCATTCGAGTTGACGGCGCTTGAGTTGTAGACCTGGGATTGAGAATCAATCTGGCTGCGTCCGAAAGTGGAGGCTCGCGTGGGAGAAGGATGGGCGCGAGGGCCGGCTGTGATGGCTCGCCGGAGATGTGGCCCATCGAATGAAGTTCCTTCAACATCAGGAGCACTCCCCGCGAACAAGCTTGATTCTTGCGGACCACTGTTGTTGATGCTGGCAGCGAAATCCAACATCTGGTTCTGTCTCTGCTTGGTTGGCGACAGAGGTTGGCCTCTTTGTCGCGACGGAAAGCCGATGGTGGACGAGGCCGGGGCCCAGGACATCTTCGACTGGGAGGCATTCTCATCGTTGAGATCGATCGACGTCACCAACGAAGATGAGGCGGTCTTAGATTGACCATAACTTGAGACAGAACCTTGACGGACAGGGGATGCTAGTGAACAGTCAGTAGACATGTCAGCCTCGCCTGGGGTCAACATGCGTCTTATCGGCTCACTGTCAACGCGGCCATCCAGGAAGGATTTGCTGGTGCCCCATATCCGACTTGAAGCATCCCAAGCACTCTTTCCCAACTCGTACTCGGTACCCTGCCCAAGATGTTGCTTGGAGGACGACATCCGTTCGAATGCTGCGACTCGGCCGTTTCTCGCCTGATATGCACCGATCAGCCCCCACTTCCGTTGTATGCCCAAGAAACACACTCACCGTGTCTAACGTGGCTCCGGCCTCCATCATGGTCATTTTGCAGTCCAAAGTGTGAAAGAAACAGACAACTGGTCGATGGACAGAGTATGCGTAGCGGGGTGAAATGTGCAGAAGCCTTGTCTGTTCGGGGAGGGGTTCCTTGAGAATATGAACTGGACGTCCTGGACCGGTAAGGAAAAGGGAAAAAGGACGTAGTTTATCGACTATGGACAACAGCAGAGTCAGTTGGGGCGTGTGCGTGCCGATAATATGACCTCGCGGGACAAGAGGGCGGGTGAGATGTGTACCAAATTTTGTGAATATGCAGGGCGAGGATGTACACCAACCCGCGGAAATTATAATATACCCCGTTGTAGATACAAGGAGGAGAAGGGAAGGAGGCCGAGAAATTAAAGAGGGAGGAGATGTGATCGGTAGGAAGCAAGGTTCGGCAGAGTCATGTACCCCTTCGTTGGCCAGCAAAGCAATGGTACAATTCTCCCAGCAGGCAGCCGCAGGGCAAATGAGAAATCAAGGCCTGAGCCTGATGGCGCCGTAGACGGGTAGCCGCAGGAGACGGGCGAGGGAATATCTGCCAGCAGACATGCGCCTCGACCACGGCTTGCGCGCATGGAGCAAGGGATGGGAAAATATGATGGGACGAGGGGTGGAAGTTGTGGAATGCTGCGTCGCCGGGTTTGTGCAAGGCGAGTCGCAAATTCGGGTGGGGTGGCGGGCGCAGGTGAGGGAGGAGGAGGAATGGGCTGAGATATTCGGATGCGGGTTGGATGGTGGAGCAAGGGCAAACAGAATCCAAGGAGAAAAAGAGGGCCTGCTAACAAGGAGGGGAGATGTCAAGAAGAAGAAAAAGATCAAGGTGCAGCACAACGGGTTACACAAAAAGAACTGGCAAACAGGTACCGGTGAAGGGCAAGAAGATGATGTATCAGAAAAGTTGAGCGGATGATGGAACAAACAGTTCCCACACCTTTTCCAGCGGGTGACGGTCGCGAGAGTTAGGCCTAGCCCACCAGCCGTTTGCATGATGCGCAGGGCAAGGCAGGGCCGCAGGGGAGATAGGCGGTACCACCCCCAGATCGACAGAAGGGCTAGGCACCCACTACCTGAGGTAGGCTAGGGCCCGTTCAGAATCGGGGCATCCCTAAGCCCAACAGAGCGTATTCTCCAAGTTCCAAGTGCCACTGGAGTGGGCCTCTGCCGTTTGGCGTCTTCGGGTGGCTTGCCTCGCTGATGGCCCATGGGTTCTTTGTCTGGGCCTCTTGGGTGCCAAATGCGCCTAAATGGCTACTGCCAGAACTGCCAACAAATCGGGGGCCACCACCCAGAAACGCCTCTAACCTTGAGCGCTGCTACTTCCAGTACTCTTCGGAAAGACCCAAAGAGTTTAGACTGGCAGTATTAAGAAACCCAAGGGCCAGGAAATGCAAGGGGGCGCAAGGGAATCACCAGCCCAAAAAGAGTTTGCTGGAAATGTCTCGCGCCCTTTTTGGGTTTTCTGGTGGTTTCACTGCACAACCTTGTGCGTGAGTCTCACTGCGTTGGGTGGTTCCACATGATTCTTCTCTCAACAACTCCCATTTCATGTGGGAAGTATCAACCGGAGTATGTAAGGTCCTGATGTAGCTAAGCAGCACCCAGCAGCATCAGTCACCGAGTCACCCACGAGTTGTAGCCTGATGAGCTGACTCAGAGATGACGCGGGGACAACCAAACGAGCCCGCAACCATCTTTTCTCTCCGTTGTTCGATTTCTTTTGGTTGGCTCCCTTTCAGGCTGATGACTGAGTGGTCGTGTGCGGGGATTTCTGCCTTGCTCTGCAACAAAGGACACAAAACGGCGCAAGATGGTGACGTGGCAAGAGAGTGACAGTCCCTGCTTGAACAGTCGAATGGCACTCTGGCAGCTTACAGTACAAGGAGCTGTTGGTACGCGCAGTAGGTCAGGCTATCCAGGGTGTTTGTTTCAGGCATATCAAGAAGAATGAGCCGCCGAGAAACATGATTGCCAGGATATGTGTACAATATGGAGGACATATAAACCGGGACAAGTCGGCATGGTGCAACCTCGCTCAATATCCTACAGTGAATCCTGACGTTCCGGCTTCTCATCCTGCGTTTGCTTTGTAAGACATGAAGATTGTCCATGAGGCACGCAAGGGATGCTGTCTTAACGAGCCCAGTGGGAGAATTGCCGAGCGTGAATAACTCGCCCTCAAGAGTTGCCAATTCTCCCTGAAAATGGTGGCAAGGAAGAAGACTTATATACTCTTGTTTTCATACTCTTAGCTTCCCAAGTTCAAGGTGTGTTGTTGAGAGAGATGGAGAAAAGGATCGATAATTTCACAGTTGGAAATGAGAATGTGGCAACAGAGTGTGATTTGTTTGTTGATGGATTGCCATTTCCAAGCCTACAACGTCTAGCCACTCAAGCCACTGAGTTGGGGGCGTTTCTCTAAGCTCCGTGCGCCGACTTTGGCGGTCCCTTACGTGGCTCCCTGGGCCCTCGTCCCCGGCCCTATTGGCCCAGTCAAGGCGCCCAGCGAGATTGGGGCTGATGATTGGCAGCGTCAATCCACCACAAGGTCAGCAGCGATCATCGGCGCTCCGACCCCCGGCCAGGCTGTGGAGGCCGGCGGCCGTTTGGGCGGCTTGGTGGCTGGCAAAATGGCTTGGGCGGCTGTGGGCGGATCTCCAAGACTCTCTTCGACTCGCTGTCACAGGCCAGACCCCGGCAAATTGAGTCTCAGGCTTGATCTTGCGTTGTGGAACTCGCTGCTCCATCGACGTCTGCCTCAATATTACCGTCTGCTTGTCCTCTGCCCTCTCTATCGTCAACAACTCTTCTCGAATTTTGCTACACTGCAAATTCCTCTTCCTCTCTCTTTCTTGCACTCTGCTTTCTGCTTGTTGGCAGCATCCAGCTTCACTCTTTTGCTGGATCCTCGCCGTCCGTTCTTTCCAAATCTACACGCTAGCTCACAGTCTTGGAGATAAGGTTGTCCGCCTGGTGCCAAAAAGGCCGTGCCCGCGTTGACGTGCTGCTCGGACTTCCTGCAGACTCTGCATTGGCTTTCGGACTCTTATCAGTCTCTTTCTCCAGCCTCAGCCTGACAAAGGACGACTGTTCTGAGACCTCGGCTCTCTTTAAGAAGCTCACGACCAGCCCGCGGCCCCCAAAAATCCATCCCGCATTCCCATCGCATTGGCAAACCCCCGATCTCCGACTGGCCCTCACTCAGCCTCATAGCTAGCTAGATCTATATTCGTCTGCGTCCTCGAAGGACGCCTCAAAGAGCCTACGGCGACTGCAGAGCTGTGGTCATGGGCTCATTAAAATACACATATCTCCAACGACGTGATGGATCCGACTTCACGGACGGCGGACCACCATATTCAATGAATCAGCTACTGTTTGTCCTCTTCACCCTCGTGCTCATGGCTGCGCTATGCTCCCTGGCTCTCTGCTTCCTTCGTCGGCGACGACTAGCCAGAGAGCGTGCGACACTCTTACCGACTCATCACCAGACCGCGCATCATCGCTCTGCGTCGATCAGGCATATCGGTCACCAGGACAAGAACGAGTCCATATTTGTTTACGATGAAAAGATGAACCTGATCCACAACTCCTCGAGCCCTCCGTCCGCAGCAGTTCCGGAAATCCACATCACCTTCCCCGACGAGGAGGGCAAGACTGGCCTTCAGAAAGGGCGTGTCGTCGTGGTCCATGTTACCGATTCGGGCAGTGTCGGCATGGAACCGCTCAACCAAGAGAATCTGCCACCTTATCAGAAAGAAGATGTCGAGCGATTTCAATCCCTTGACCTCGATCGGATAGGTGGGCTCAGGGAGAAGGAGCCGTTGAGCCAGAGGTTCTCATGAGCCGACTCAGCACCTTTCGTCCACCATATCCTCCCGATGGATAACATACCCCAAACTGGCGGAGCAGGCAGTGGTGCTCCTCGTACTCAATACTGCGGCAACACAGTCCATAATACCCGACACCGCTGCGATAATTGTGTGGAGACCATCAAAGTGATGGTTATCACACCGCTACAATAATTGTACAGAACGCTAATATCGAGGGCGGACCTTGTTGATAGAAGCCCTTGAATGGGGAATTTTGTACATATTGTATAGTCCACACGCGTCTTTGTGGCGCGACAGGCCCTCTGTGCCTGAATTCAATATGAGATGTTGAGATGTTGCAACCATGGGCATTGATCACTCTCATCACAACCACGGAGAAGTCTGTCTTTGGGTACAGGTCGAGAGGTGCTCGCATGCAGCTAAACAGTAGCTTACCTCTGGTCGGTGTGATTTGTGGCATTTTGTACGTCGTACTTGTAGACGATGTGCAGCAGCCGAGCTCCACCAGCGACAAGTTTGAACTCGGCACCGGCACATCGAGTATCAGCTCCAAGTTGAAGGAAAAGTCCTGAGCTCCTCACTGACCCAGTTTATCACCAACACCGTCATCATAATCCTCACCATTGCCCACCAAAACTACCTACCTAAGTATCCTTACCCTCGTTTATTGTTTGTTTGGCCTGGATGGCTTCCACGTGTCACTGCTTGGACGAGAACCTGTTTTTGTGAAGCTCCACTTTGTCGTCTTCCAGACGGAAAACGCGTCAACAGGGCTCGGCCAATCACCGCAACTGGCCTTTGATCGAGTCCGCATTTTCTGTGTTGACAAGCCGACAAAAACACTTGGGCTCGCCTCTCGTCTAGGACCCCTCTGTCTCTGATTGTGAATCAAGCCGCGATTGCATTGTCCCCTCGTACCCTCGTTCCCTCGCTCCCAGCACCAGATCGCCAACTATTCTCCTTCCGGTACCTTTGATGTGACCGCAGTTCACTGCACAAATGAACTTCCAATAGCCGACACTCGCGTTGCCGTTGTCTCACCCCGTTTCACCTTTTGCCTCCATGGCTACTGCGGAAGTAGTGCCCGGCGAGGACTCCCTCAACTATGGCCTACGCACATCAATGGATGATTCGGCAGATCCTTTCGTCGACGATGGCCAGTCTCGACAGTCATTCCACGGCCACCGCTACTCCAGCTTGGTCGACCCTGAGTCCATAGCGATGGGCGCAAGCATGTCCCCTTCTCAGGTCAAACGGAGCCTCATTGCCCACCTTGCCGAAACCGAGCGACGTTTGCATGACGCGCAAAAGTTGGGGGAGTCTCTCTTGTTGCAGCAGTCGGAGCTCAATGAGAAGCTGCGCGAAATGGAAGAACAACAAGGCGAGGCAGAGATTACACCGGAGTTACGACAAAGACTGGCTGATCTGGAAAAGGAACATAATGACGTTGGTAAGGAGATTGCGCGGGCACTGCTGGGCCCAAAGTCCAGAGCTGTCAGCGGAGAAGAGAAGCCCGGCATGGAGCAGGCCATCTACTCCAGCCAGGCGACAGCATCTCCTTCCAAAGTAATGGCCCCTAGCCGGCGTCAGCGCAATCAGCCCAGCAATCGAGGCGATGATTTGCAGTTTGCGGCCGATATTAGTACCTCTCTCCTCGCACAGGTTCGACAGTTGCAGAGTGCCGTGGCGGAACGAGATGAACTCTTGAAAGAGGTCAAGTCCGAACGTGACCGTCTGGAGAAAGAAGCTGCTCTTTTCTCGCAGCGCTTGCGGGCCTTGGACGAGAGCGAACAAAAGTACAAGGACGAGAACTGGAATCTCGAAACCCAAACTCATGAGTTGCTAGCCGCTGCCCGTGAAGCAGCCGACCGCGAAAAAAGGCTCACTGCTAGTTTGGCCGCCGCGACCGCCGAGAAAGGCCGGATGCAGAGTGAAATGGATGAAGTGAGAGCCGCCCACGAAAAACTGGCGGCTGACCATGCCACTGCCAAAAAAGCCCATGATTCCGAGCTGCACACCCTCAAGCGCACAATAGATTTGGGCGATAGCGAGAGATCATCGTTACAGCACAAGATTGACGAGTTGATGGCACAAAACCAGGAGCTCGCCCGAGCTGTTGCTGCTCGCCTGCGCAGCGCTCAGCCGGATGCGGTTCCTACGAATGAAGAGCACGAAGAAGACCTGAGGGACCTTGAATCCCTAGAACACTCACCACCCCCATCTCCTACTAAAGCTACCCCAAGGCCCGGAGCTTTGGAATCGGAAACATTACGTAGTTCTCTACATCATGCCCATCGGATGATTCAAAACCTCAAGAATAACATCCATCGTGAAAAGACTGAGAAGATTGAACTCAGACGCATGCTTCAGGATGCCCGAGATGAGCTTGAGCAACGGCGCGGAGATGGTTCCTTGGGAAGTGCAAGCAAACGCCAAAAGCCCAAACCTGACACTTTCAAGAAACCAGTACGGCCTGATATGCTGGGTGGCAGTCGAAGGGCCCGGACTGACGTGGAGCTTGAAGACGATGACT
This sequence comes from Fonsecaea multimorphosa CBS 102226, assembly GCF_000836435.1. Taxonomy (NCBI): domain Eukaryota; kingdom Fungi; phylum Ascomycota; class Eurotiomycetes; order Chaetothyriales; family Herpotrichiellaceae; genus Fonsecaea; species Fonsecaea multimorphosa. Next base: position 725,687 of record NW_015971645.1, read on the forward strand.
GGGAAGATCATGCCGTCGACACGCCGAGTCGTGGGGTTAGTCACAAATACTTGGTCGTGCCAGCTGCTGGTGAAGGCATCACTGATGCGAGCGATGCGTACCAAACTGCGAATGAGACAGAAGGCAATTTTGAAACAGCGGACGAGAGACATGCGACAGAGAGCGAGGATTTCCAAACCGGTGCGGAAAGTCTGGCGGGCGACAGTACAGACGACCTTACCGAGACAGAAGATACAGCCTCGCATAGCCGGCGAGCAGGTTCTTCTCGTCGTCCAAGACCCAGTCTGACATTCAAGCCTGCTGGAGATCGTCAATCATTCGTGAGCACTGCTTCGGACTCTGCGGAAGAAGAGGAAGAAGCGCTCAAAACACCTGTGTTGACCCAACCTCACAAGTTCCGACTCCGAAACGGACGTCAATCATTCGCTCGTCAATCAAGAGTGCCAACAGACAGCACCCCCACTAATCTGTACTCGGACACTCTGTCTCAAGACTCCCCGGCTACGGTCAGCAGTGAGCGTAGCCTACCAGCTGCTGAGCAGAGTCTTTTTGCAGAGTTGGGCGGTCTTGACGAGACAGCGAGTTTTGGAACTCCGGGTAGGGCCAGCTTGGCCTCTGTCTCCTCTACGCCTGGTGTTCCTTCTTATACGCCAAGTAGACAGCTTACACAGCAAGAGACACCAAAAAGTGCTCTCAAGTATGCTATGGTGAATGCTGCAACCATGACTGATCCGTGGGAACCAGAACGAGATCTAGCCGCTCAAAGCAGCCACGCAGAGGAACCTCTGAAGGAAGCACCTTTTCCGTCCAAAGACAGGGCGCAGTCACCATTACCTTCTGAATTCCCGTTGCCTCCCACAGTGCCGACCTCACCTGTGAAACATATCGACCACAGCACGCAGTACACTCCGCAGAGAGGATTACAAGAAAGCCCGATCCGGAACACTGCATTTATCACGCCCCCCAAAACCGTCTGGGATGAAGCGCAGAGTCCGGAAGTGATTCAATCCGAGGTCGATCCTGCAACCCAGCCCCGGACACCCACACAATTCGAATATTCAGGCCTGCTAATGCATGATACTACCCCAGTGTCGCCAGAAACTCCCCTTCAGCATGTGCCACCGCAAGCCGAGCCATTTGCTTTTTCTGCTATTCAGTCTCAAACGACCGAACCCGTCCAAACTCCCGCCAAACCAGCGTTCAATGGCGTCACGGCTTCAACACAAGCCGATAATCTTCCAGACCGTCCACAGACAGCGGAACGAGTCGTCGGGACAGGGCTCCTTGCATCTGCTGCAGCTGCTTTGGGCTTTGCCAAATCCAAGGACATGCAAGCCCCCACAATTGCAGAAGACGAAACAAGTGAGCCAGAGAGAACGATTACAGAGCCTCTTACTGCGGAAGGTGTTCCTTTGAAAGATGTGTCAGGCAACAAGGGTCAACCTCATGGGACATTCGGGTTAGAAATGAAAAAGGGGCCACAAGAAGAACGGGCCCCACTCACCTCCAATCATGACCGTGGCTCTCAGACGCTACTTACTTCTGAAGCGATTGACGAGGCTCTCCGCCCTAAGACTGCGGTTCCCATAACACTTCCATCAAGCGGCGAGGCAGCACAGAATATTACCAGCCCCCTAAGCCCGTTGACCCCAACGGAAGGAGCTCTGACGAGTGATGCGAATGCACCACTCACGATTAAGCCAGCTCCAGAACTCACTGCTACAGCGCCAATTTCAGCACCATCTCCTATCAAGCGACCGTCAAGTGCGTCCAGCCAGCGAGTATCCAGCTTAACATCACATCCACCTCTCCCAGCTGATCACAAGGAAGCGATCGCTAAGGCGAGCAGCCGGGTAGCATCGCCTACCAAAGAACTCGGCGGTTCAAGCCAAACATCAACGGTTATGGGCCCACCAGCTTTTCCTGCCTCAGCAATGCGTCGGCCTCGCACTCCAGGAGAGTCTATGCGTTCTCCCACTCGCGACAGCAATCAACCGCGGACGTCTAATGTCAGCCGTACCCAGCGTGGAACTGTTAATTCCCAAATGTCACGCCGGTCCTCGGTTTCCTCGTTCGCCTCCGAAATAGACGAACGCTTCAATATGCACCAGACAGGACAAGTCTCTGCTCATAATTTTAGTACCGATCCAAGAATCATTCAAGCCATCACACAGACCATGATTGGCGAGTTCCTGTGGAAATACACACGAAAAGCCGGGCGGTCTGAAATGTCCGAGACCCGTCATCGTCGGTATTTCTGGGTGCATCCTTACACCAAAACTCTTTACTGGTCGGATCAGGATCCGCAAACAGCTGGCAGGACTGAGCTGAAGGCAAAGAGCGTGCAAATAGAAAGCGTTCAGGTCGTCCCTGACGACAATCCCATGCCACCGGGACTTCATCGCAAAAGCCTCGAGGTGATTACTCCGGGAAGACGTGTTAGGTTTACTGCGAGCACCGGCCAGAGACACGAGACCTGGTTCAATGCGCTCAATTATTTATTGCTCCGTGGTGAGGAGAACCAGTATGGAGCCGGTGGGAATGACATTACTCGCGATGACTTGGAAGAGTTCAATGTGAACGGCGCGGGGTATGGAGCTGCCTTGATTCCAAGCAACAGCCGAATGAGCCTCTCGAGCTACAATTCTCGTACAACGCGAGGCTCGCACCGCAATTCGGCTGCCACCCGCCAACAGCTGCCGCCCAGCTCGTTTCCAACCAGCAGCACCACACGCGTCCCTCAGGACTCCACGGCGAGCCGCGCCGCTCCAAACTCGACAGTGCGGCGCAGTCGGGCCGAACAGTCTCAAGAACCTGACAAAGACCGCACCGTTCGCGCTAGCAGCGTGAGTCGGTTTTCACGTATGCTGGGATCAGTGACTGGAAGGACGCCTAAAGCGAGTGAGGCGACAGTCAATACTCCTACACGTCCTAGTGGCACAAGGATCCCCAGCGGCACAAGGAGTGAAGGGGGCAGTATCTATGACGCCAGCGTGGTTAGCGATGGGCGGAAGGATTCTGCCGAGGAGTTGAGGAGGGAAATGCTGAGGCAAGAGGAGGCTGCGTGGAATGGAGGGTTGGAGAATGTGAGGGCTTGTTGCGATGGTATGTTCTTCTTCCCTTCTCTTTGATGCTTTCTTCCTGGAACCCACTTGCTAATATGGTCATTGCAGGCAAACACGACGTCTCAACTCTCAGTCACAGCCACCGCCATGCCTCGTCCGTTAGCCACGGGCACAGGAATCTCGGCTTGAGCATGAGCCTTCGAGGCTCGGTCAGGCGACGAGATCAGTCCAGCACTCCCGGCCCTTCTGGCCCTTCATCTGCACCATCAGGCTTGAACGCAACGACCCCCACGAGACAAGCGGCGGCAGCCACGGCGTCATAGAGGGCGTCGAGGGTGTGCGTGACCGACGGGGGTTGAAATTGAGAAGGAGAACGTATAAGCGACGGCTTTGGGGCATCTTCCCCTTGTTTTACAGTTCCCACTCTCGCTCGCACCTTCCTTTTCCTCCAACAACCGACCGAGAAAAGAGGAGTGTCAAGGGATCCTTGTTATCTGGATGTAATCACGCGCGGTGTCTATCAACCTTTTCTTTTCCTCTCTTATGTCTGCGATCTCTTTTGTGTGTGGGTGATTAGCATAGCAATGGCAATGCACGGTGACGACTTTGATGCGGCGTGGCGGAGAGAAGTACAAAGTACGAGGTACAGAGCAGCCTGGGTTTGAGTTGGTCGAGGGGGATTTCATTCTTGCGTGGCTTGATCTGAGGCCACTAGGGCATCCCAGGGAGGGCCAAAAAAAATAATGGCAGTACGCAAATCTTTGACTGGCTGACTGACTGACTGACTGATTAATTGATTGAAACACCTCGAAATGGAAAGAAAGTACTTTATTCATTGGCTTTCATTCGAATTGCAGGTGGTCATTATCATTCCTTTTCTCGTTTATCATTCTCATTCCCATCTGTCTGTCCACGGAGCGGACAACAAATGTCCATTGATCATGCCACAAGCCTCAACAGAGAGGCCCAGGCAGGCCTCAGCGAAAGATTGAAGGCACGTTGTATTACATGTATAGTTAGTCCATGCCTCTGCACCCAGCTCGTACCCTTCTTTCGACTCGGTTTTTGTCTGCCATTGACTCTTTCTCTCTGCCTCTGTGTAGCCACCTCGGAGGTTGCTTCATGTCCCCCGTGCTGAATTCTTTTCGAGAGTCGGAGGGATGTCTGGCGGTCATAGAATCCCGCCTACCTCTGTCAGAAAGGAGGCCGTTCCTGAGCCGACTTCTTCCCCGGAATCAGTGCGGGTCTTGGGTATGGTGATAGCATCTCTGGCCCCGGACAAGGTGGTTGCACAAGTCAAGATTTTCCAGCGACTTGACGTATTAGCCTTGCGTCTCTTGAAGCAGAGTCTGGTCCCGCTAGGTGCAGAATCGCATCCTTATAGCGTTCAGGAGTCATGCATCACCAAGGTTTCCTAAGTTTCGGTTCCATCACATAATATAGACCTTCTTGACCTGATCCCAAGTGAAACTTTGACCAGTCGTGGGATCTCTGACTTCTCCTTCCTTGCCAATTTGTAGCTCATGCAAGCCGCCGTCGCCACCTAATCCGCCGCCACCAGCCATGACAAGTTTCCGCTGCAACTCTTCCAGCCGCTCGCGGCCGTAGATACGCCCGTTCGGTAAGACGACAGGGTCCGGTTCCACAGAGCTTGTAGTGTGGTGTGCATAAGGGACATTGCGTGCCAGCTGGTTTAGCTCCGTGCTGCAGATGGGGCACAACGACGAGTTCGTCGCAATACGAGCGTGACCGGTGGTTGAAGAGCTGGCAGGGTTGTAGGCACTGTGACATGTGGGAGTTTTCAATGCTGAAAGACCGGCTGACAGCGCAACGTGAAGGAGTGGTTGTATTGGTAGAGATAGCAACGTATGGTGTGTTTCAACGAACAAGTTGGACAAGTGGTGCCACCGTGATGGGGCAAACAGTGTGCGATATGGTTCAGCTTGCGTGTCGGGTGACTGCACTAATAAACCAGCTGCTTGCATGATGGACTCTCCTCGCGACGCAGCATGCGGTGTCAGGTGTTGTTGGGCATGTGCTCTCGCTTCAAGTTTCTTTGCGGTTGTCCCTGCGCGGACCAGCTCAATGAATTGTTGAAAACGGAGCTCAAATTCGAGATCGGTGGTTTTGTGAGGCGCTGTAATGAGTTTCTTGAGGGAATTTTTGTTCTCGTTGATCCAGGCAAGGGCCTCCCTAGTTTCGCCGCGGGTGAGTGACGAAGCAATCTTATGGCAGGTAACAAATGTATCAAGGTCAATCAGATGCGCGATCTGTTTGGTCTCGGCCAGCGAGATGGCTGTTTTTGAGTAGCCCGACCGCAGAAGATAGTCGACAATCAACCGGTCGAGACGGGTCCGGGACCACTGGTCATACTTTACGTCCACCAGAGATGGTATGTCATATAGGTCTTGCAGATGCTTGATTCTCTTGGCTGAATGGTCATGGAGAGCCTCTTCCTCAACGTGTAGTTTTTCCAACTTGCGTTTGAAGTTCTCCATTCTTTGAATCATGGCGTCGAGTGAGGCGAGCGTCTGCTCCGTGGTTTGGGATGAACTGAGTGCGGCATTCGCGGTGTCTTTGAGGGCGGGAAGGATGTAGTCTCTCTCCCGCTCTACATAGCGTTGGGTATTTCTGAAGTTTCGTTTGACGAGTTCATGTGGGAGGCGGAGGAGAGGCTGGTCCTGTATTCACACTGTCAGTTACACTCGAGTTTGTATGAGGCGCCTGGTCAGTGGGGTGCAATACCAGCAAGACATGGCTGTCTGCGTTGAGTTTGGTGGTAGACAAGTCTGCAGCCATTTTGAGGACGCTGGAGGTGATTGTATGACCCCAATTCTATGGTGCCGACAACTCGTATCAAAGAACCACTATGCACAGTCTGGCGAGGTATGTCGTGAATCCATGTTGGTTGTAGACGAGACGTCGTCAAGTCGTTGAGCCTAGGGTGATTGCGGGCAGCCAATCTGCACATCAAGCTGTGTGGTCTGAAGTATAATATACGGGTGAGCATAGAGCCTGCACCAGCAACGAACCACATCCAGGCAACACGCATTTTGTGCTCTTCACTCCGAACTCCATAGTATTAGTACAGATTTATGCAGCGGCATTATCATGCTACGACTTTCTTGACTCTCATCTCCGGTGCGCTGGCCATGGCTGTGTTCAAAAGACAATCTTGACACTGGCAGGAGCAAATGCATTGCTTCGTGCATGTCCCGCAAAAATGTCTTGCAAATCAGGCACCCTACGCTCCTTTGGACACCGAGATGCACAAATTCTCAGCTCCAATTGCTCTCGGAAGCAGCGTCACTTTGGAACCAAAGCTATCCCTAATCATAATGGCGGCTGAAAGCTTCTTACAGAATCCTTGCACAAGTACAAAGCAACTCAGTGCCACTCAGTGCCTGCAATTGATAATTCGAGGCTCCCAGATGCCAGCAGCGTCAACTCACATACTAGGTCCCCTCAATTCCAACGACTTCAATCAATATTGCGCGAGGTCAAGACTAGAGTGCACGATATCGAGTTGGCAAGGCAGTTCCTGCCACCTTGAAGCTCGAATACAGCGCCCGGTCGGGTTAGCAAATGCTGCGTGGTCGCATCCTGGCAATTCCTAGCCGAATACGATTTACGCTTGCACAGCCTCGAGGCCTGAAAGAATCCTTCCTCAAGTCTCGGATGGCTGTACTCCGTCAAAGTCCATAACATGACGACAGGCTGATGCGGCCACGCTCCACCTTACCCGGCGTAAGCAATTGTTTCTCAAAGCTTTTAAAGGCCCAGAGAACTTCATCTTGGTTGGTAATAAGTACTTCCGGCATTTTTGCTGTTCAAATCGTCTTTTGTCAAGATGACGGTCCCAGTGTCTCCAGCTGTCCTCACCACTGCCGCGATACTCCAGCTGGTCCTGAGCTTCATTGCTCTGATACTTGCGGCCTTTTCTGCTGTTTGTTTCGGCGCCGAGTTTGCTTATGCTGTCGTGTGGTGGTCGGTAAGTGCAAGTCCCATCCGACATTTGGGCTCTTTACACGAAGTGCATACTGAGTGCGGAACATTGTATAGTTTGGTTGGACACTAGTCATTTCTTGCCTTCGTTGGTGGACGCACGATCTTCGACGCTCGACCATAGAACAGATGATTCATCTTGCATTTGAGGTTTTCACTCTGGTCAACTGGGTTGTCGCCACTGGTGTCCTTGTTTCTTTGAACATACACTTGCACCACCTCTCCAGGACATATGCATACGATATCAAGCATGACATCGCCCTGACGGGCGAGTTGATAACGCATCAATTTACCAGCTTGGGCATGGGTGGGCTCTACTGCAGCTATGCGGTGAATGCAGTCACGGGAATAATCTTGTAGGTCGTGTCGTATTGAGGAGATTGTCTCTGCTGACCTTTGTGGAAGCATATTGCTCTTCTTTTCGAGCTATGGAAGTGTCAAGCTCCTCAGATTATCAAGAGAAGCAATGTTGAGCGACAATTCCGAGAAGAACTTTTCATACGAGAAGCTTTCAACACAGGAGCAATTGGTACGAAAGGTGGCATCCTACTGAAGGGAGCGGTGGTCGTGACCATATCTTTGGCGACAGCAGACGAAGATCTAATTGAGTTCTCACGGTGATCTTGCTCGATTGTGAAGCCGGCACGACAGTTTCGGATCCTCATCCCACCAGAGAATATCCGAGATCCTTCCCACTACCCATCTCAACCAATCTTTTCCGCATGGCCTCCGCCCTTTCACCCTTGCGTCCCTCAATCGAGAACTGCGCTCTGTCGACCCACTCCCCAACGGCATGCTGTAATACTTGTCGAGCACGCTCGGTTCCATGGCCTGATAATCCCACGGATCCATGCAACGTCATCCGGCCCAGCTCTCGGGACGTATCGATGCCCTTGTAGCTGCCTCTATGAAGGATGTTGCTGTCGTAAAAGACCGCGTCTCCAGGCTGCAATTCAACGAGGAGTTGGCCCGGTAAATTTGGCTCGTAGGGAGCGGCTTCCCTCTCCGTCTCTGTCCTTATTCGCCGATGACTTCCGGGGACCACAATAAGAGATGCATCTTCGAATAGCGCAATGTTATACTGGGCATGCAACTGTTGACCTTCGGCGCTTTTCTCCTTGAGCTGTCTCTCTTCTTCCTCGGGCGTTACGTCGGGTCGAATGTCGTCTCGATGCCAGCAAAGCTCAAAGTCTACCTGCTCGGCAGGACTGACCAGCAGATTGAACAGCTCCATCACAAGCTTGTCGTCGCCTGCAGGGTCATTCTTGAGACCGACTAGCTCCTTTACCACGTCGAGGATTTCGTCAGAGAAGTAGACTTCAGCGAAAGTATCTCGGACATTCATGTCGGGGTGAAGCAAATGCTGGACGCCCCATATGTTGTCGCCCGGTTTCCATTCCTGCCATGGTGGGTACTGCTTGGGCACGGTGCGGACATAAGGCCATTTGCCGTTTCTTGCCCGCTCAGTGGTATATTTGCAAGAGGCTCTCAGGGCCAACAGGAGGTTTGGTGGCAGGAGATGAGGGACCTTGACGTAGCCGTCTCTGCGCAGGGCGTCTAGATACGGAGTGGATGACACCATTTTCAATACCGTATTCCGTTGTACCGTGTTTCTTGAACGAGGAGCTACGTGCAAGTATAAGCTGGGACAACTTATGAGAGAGTTGAGAAAGATATGACAAAAGATCTGGATCTGAACATGAAGATGAACATGAAGATGAATCTTAATCGAGGGGCGGCTTCTTCCCCGCACCGCGTCGGTGTTACGCTGCCACCTGCTGAATGCGACGTACGAAAAATCCACACGCGCAGCTACTACTATCATACTATCATTCCTCTTCGTCGATGGCCCGAAACCATCATCCTCTCATTACAGGCCTCACATTATGTACATTCGTTGCAATAGTGGCCCCGTCGAGACCTGATCAAGTGGCCATTGGACCAGCGGAGCGAACTCGACCGGCAGCACACTTGCAATGGCACGCACCAGGCGAGCACCTACACCGTCCAACCACCAGATGTCTCTAAACGCATCGAGCGCCACACCGTAGTGTGCAAGGATCACGAGTGCCATTTGATCCTGAGCTCGGAGCAGTCGAACCAAGTCTGCACCTACGTAATGAGGCCAACCGATCATGTCGTCAAAGATGCGACGCTCGCTGTCTGCGGAGGGAAAAGCATTCGTCAACATGTCGATGCTACGCACATAGACGGGGCTGTTGGCTGCTGTTTGACTGGCGACGCTCAACTCATGGTTCTCGCCCAATTGCTGTACGTACGACAATAGACTGCTAAGGGCAGTCCGTGGACCCTCGATTAATCCCGGGAGGATACTTTGAGGCTCGGTCTCCCTCGCCATCAAAGGCTGCAAGCCACCTTGTCGCAGCCATACTTCGCCTTCAGAGGCAATCACAGTCGCGCCAATCACATATTCGAAGACCGAAATGACCTCGGCAATGTACTCGTGGCCGTCAACGTCGCTGTCCAACCCGGAGATGAACGAGTATTCTGTGGCCATTAGTGAGACTATGCCAACGTTGAAGATGTTTCTGATGAACCAAAACTCTCAAGGGGAAAGGGGAACTCACGTATGGACAGAAGCAGGGCTGAAAACGCAAACAGAGCGTGACAATTCTCCGCCGAGATATGTTCGAGCTGTGGGATATATCCCTCCAGCGCTCTGTCCTGGTGTTGACTTGCGAGGTCAAGGTACGTTGACTGCAGAGGGAATGGAGACGTGTGACGGATATGCATCGCTGCCAATGCCAGCAACCCGTGCCTTAAGAAGGGCTGGCTCAAGGCAAGATTGGGAACAGTCACCTGCCACATGGTAAAGAGTTCGTACCGGTCCCCGATGGTGAAGCAGGTGGCTTCTGACCAACGGCGGCTGAGTTCCTCATCATACTGATCAAGTATATCGGTATCTTGTGCTACACTTTGGGCACTGGCCAATGCTTGTGGTGTGCTGCTTGAGCTCTCGCCGGATGAATGCGCAAAAGGCCCGCCACTTGGGTCTGAGTCGAGAAACGAACACCGTCCACCGAGTCTGGTGCAGTTGGCACAGATGGGCCGCTCCTCCCCACAACGGATCCTTCTTTGCTTGCAGTTGGCGCATCCGTGGCGTGATTTGGTATGAAATCGTCGGGACGGCATGCCGCTTGGTGCCCTGTCTTGAAAAGCGATAATGTAGGGTTTGGAGGTACTTGCCCTTCGAGTCCAAGTCGATACTAGCTGACGAGGACGCCTCAACAGCCCTCTTATAAGCCTCTAATCTTTCTCATCTCTGCCACTCTTCCGAACCGTGTCAGTGAACGACTCGGCTGAACGCTCCATTGTGAACGATGGGCCGGCTCTTGCACCGAGAGCATTTGACTCCAAACTCTCAAGGTAAAGCCGACGAACAACAATGGACAGCGGACCAGACGTGCAACCAAGTTCGGACTGACTAGTCGCTCGTAGTCATATGCGAGGTCAGAGAGGGCAATCATGATTGAAGCTGGGGACAGCCATGCGGCACACAAGGCTGAGATGGGTCCCGGGGGTTAGCCACTAGTGAATCACGGCTTGTTAAAGCCGCCAGAATCCCAAAGGAAGCGACCTGATTGCTTCGTCGGGGCTAAAACTGGGGTCGCATCTCGAGCGCTAGTCGACAAACCCCTGTCGCCGAACCAGCTTAGAACCGATGCTATACTGGTTTCTGAATACCTAATCCTCGCTCGTGGTATATACCTACACTGGTACCTTGTTACACTGATCTCATGGCATCTCTTGTAACATCCGGAGAAACGCCCCCTTTTTACTCCCCTTGGGGCATGGTGTACGGTGATCCTCCTCCTGGCCGTGCAAACGGAATAGTGAATATGGGGACACGCCACAGTGGACATTCTTCCCAGCCAGCAGCTGCCAGCCAAGTCCACGTTTCTATCTTCGCACGCGCGTGATATCCAGCCTCAGTATCTTGCGGCAGTGTGTCTCTGCACATCCTCAATGCTCGGCTCTGGTCATGACGGACTACTTTATGACTACCTAGGTACATGATTACTATCAATCAAAGGGTGATCTACTTGGGACATGAATGGAACGAGTTACATACTAAGTAATTTTTTCAATTTTTCAATTGTTTGCAAGAAGGGCGAGTGGTCGGTCACGGGTTCATTGGCCCCTAATGCTTGCCCTCTGATGGAGGCTTTTTGCTTCTATGTACAGTTTCCAGCTGATCACTATGCCTGGAAAGCAGTCGTACCGAATCTTTCGACTTGGCTGCGTAACAGCAGCTTTGGGCATCGCGGCCATGGCCTTCCGGAGGGGTTTTGCAAAGAGGCCGAAAAACAAAAGGAATGTTCATCTTAAGTCTTGAAGCCAGGCGATCATTGCCTCTGGCTGAATGTGAGGATTTGTTCCAACAGCCCCACAACACACAATTGGTTGTAGCTGGTAGCTGGCAGTAGAGGTTGGCTCGTTGGTCGATTTCAGAAGCGATTGGGGAAAATGATGGTGGAAAAGTGTGATAATACCAAGGTCATCGCACGCTCTTGGTGGTCTGGAGCTGCCTGCAGAAGCAAATCCATCCATCTGCTTCGCCACCGAAAGCCAAGTCGAGCACATGGCTTCGCACCTCGACACGCATCCTTCAGTATCCCTCCACGAAGTCCAACTCCTTGAGTCGACGTTCCGTCGCGGCGAGGTTCCCGGTCAAAAGCCGCTCCACATATCCTCGCGTTCGAGCTGTCAAATTGTGGAAACGGGGATTTTGTCCCGTGAAGCCCTCGGATTCGTCGGAGTCGTCGTCGTCATCATCATCGTCGTCGTAGTGGACCTGGTTGTGGTTCGACTCTGAGGATCTTGTCTTCTCGAGTTGGAAATCAGCCCAGGCTGCCTGGACATCCTGAAGGGTTTTCTCGAGCTCCTTCTTTCGCGTGACGACTGTCTCCCAGAGAGCCTCACGTATGTTCTGGCCGCCACGCGCCTTTTGCCGAAGCTTTTTGGCTGCCGCTGTAGGTTTCCATGATTCCGGCTGGTCCTCCTCGCCCATTGCGCTGACGGTGAAGAACACGTCTTTCCAGGCTGTAATCATCCCCTTGAAGGCCTGCATATCCTGGGTTCTTTGTGGATCATCCTCGTCTGCCTCTGGGAAAAGGGAAGTAAGTTCTTTGAGATCGTGGTACAGAGTACAAGCAATCTTGGCCATGGCGCCTTGAGCAAACAGCTCGTCTAGGGCAGACTTGAATTCTGCACGTTTTCCCTCAGCATATGTCTCGCAGGATCGCAATAGACGGTGTGAATCAATGTCCATGGCTTCCGCAACACTTCTGAGTGCCATTGTGACGGGCTCGGGGCCGTTGTTGGATCTCTCCTTCACAATCTTCTGCTGGAGTTCCTTCCAGTATGCTTGCAGTTGAGCAATATCATCAGATGGACTCTGCTGATGCTCCTTGGTAACACCTTTGGCTCCCTTCGGTTGCTGCTTGAGATATTCTCCGTATCTGCAATAGAACTCGGTCTCCTTCAGTTTCCGTACATGTTGCATGAGATGCGCGGCGAGCTCCGATGGTATCCAAAGTGCCGAAGGGTTTTTGTCGGCCCACGTGTCAAGCTCCCACACTTCTCGGTACGCGTTTACCAGTCTCTGCGCACTGGCCCGGGAATCTCGCCTGACTTGTAATGCGTTTGAGGTAGCAGCCTCGTATTTTCCCGCAAATGTAAGTTGTCTTGGCGTGATGTTGGATCTTCCCTTCAAACCACGTGCGTACTGGAATCTTGTCTGGATGGCTTCGTCATCGTACTCGAAAGCGCTGTCCTTGGGTTTCGGTACGTCGTGGTCAACATGCATCTGGAAGCCGGCTAGGCTACGACCATCGTTCGCGTTGATGGACATTTTGCTTGCGATGTTCCCGCACATGGTTCGAAAGATAAGACAGAAATGAGTCCTCAGTGTCACGAAACGCGTTTGAGAGTCTGTGAGAGATACTTGTACCTTTCAGCGATAGAGTCTGCCTTCTGTCTAGCTCTTGGCGCGAATGGGAAGACACAGTGTCACTAAACAAAGAGTGACACGGCATGCTCCGGGTACCTGGGACCCCATTGCCGGACCTCCTCAGAGTGAAGAACAGACCACACCCTGACGACTATGTCTTCCAGAGGCCATCGAGTAGTGCAACTTGCATTGTTGAAGCCGATGAAGAGAGGGTGACTGTTCGTCCAGACTAGTCCCATGTTGGTCTAGTGTTGGTGTCATGTGATGCCATTGAATCTTAGCCCCTGAATTGCCTTTGCCTTCTTCCTTCACCTTGATCCTTCATCCTTCATCTTCCATTGTCTTCATCCAAGCAGCCTGCACCTTCGCTTTGTTTGCCGGTAGTGCGGCATTGTCTCAAGATGCTGAAGCGCCTTGTTTTCCTTTATCATGCATCGTCGCTTTGTATCAGCCATCCTCTGCTCTGTCTTGTTAATGAAAGCGCCCTGAGACTGCCATTGTTCTTCCTCTGCCTCCCTTCGTCCCTACACCTTGAGCCATGCCCTGTCCAGGATTCTATAAGAAGTCTTCGAGTCCATTGGGAGACACCATCACCAAACAGAACCCAAACCATCATTCAACCGCAAACATGCCCCGGCTCGAAATTGTGCAGGAAGACGCTCAGAGAGTGCCTCCGAGACCAACTGACTTGGACTCCTTTGGTATCCACCACATTTTCCGCCGAGAGGCCTTTCGCCATGCTAGCTATTTGCGCTACACTTCCCTGGGGCAATTGGACGAGCGCACTTATGACCTCTCGCAGGTTGTCTATGACCGCATGAAGCCGGCTCTCCGACTTGCCTCGTTGTTCGTGAGATATGTGATGCCACAATTCGCACGAATTGGGTCCGCCGAGGTGAGAGAGTATGTGCATCCAGACGGCTACACATACAAGGCACTGACCGACGATTGGGAGTACGATCCAGTAAGGACAGCAAGGTTTGAATCAAACGATCTGTTGCGACTCTGCACCAACTATCGGTTTACGCTCTTGACAACAGACCACTTCGCGCGAAGCCTTTGTGACGCTCATGACGAGCTGGCGGTGACTAGTGCCCTACTGAACCATGTCGCCGGCGCTCCTTTCGACCCTGTGTACCCTCAAACTGCCCTGAACAGCTCGTGGATCTGGTACTTGGCGAGAGAAGACTGGGACACTATCTCCACTGAAGAAAAGTACAGCAAGTACTTCATGTTTGCCACCACGCTCGTGCATGAGCTCGCCCATGCTGTGTGGATCAATCGAGTCTACAGTGGTGTCCGTCTCAAAAGCGATAAGAACGAGGAGATTGCCCTTGTGGAGCCCGAACCCAGCTATTTCCCCGATCATGACTTTGCCGAACTCGGCTGCGCAATTGAACTCGAGCTCTTTCACAGCCTACCTGGCTTTCCACACTTCGGAACCCCCACGACTACAGAAAGAGCCTGCAGCGACGAACCGCACAAGGTCCTGTTCACACTCCTGGATGCGAAGGGAAGAGCCATCGATATCCACCAGGCATCGACCAGCACCATCTATTCATTCTTTGATCCTCGCGTGTGGGCCATGACGGATTTCTATTTCCAACCGGACTATGTGGTCGAGCTCCTGGAGAACCGCAGACCGCCTCGCCGTCGACTGTCAACCTCTCTCTCCGATCCGAGATTTCTCGAAGAATTCGATGTGCCTGTTCTTTCCGAACCCTTTCCTGGTATGTTGAAACCCGCAATCACGGCAGACAATGAGCTGTTTGGATGAGTGCTGCTCCGGTAAGTTTGGTCTTCCTTCGCCTCCCCCCACCCCTTTCCCCACCACTTTCCCCACCACTTTCCCCCGGCCAGCAATAGTGAGGACGTTTGTTCTGTTTGTGTTTCTAGGCACATCCTGTCATCAAACATGGACTAGGTATCTCGCTTAATATCAAGGTAAGTTCCCCCACAAGTTCGCTTTAATTTTGATTAATTTGTAGGCTATTTCCCACAAAAACTCTGGCTATAATGAGGACAAATTGTTCTGGCATTTCACGCTCTGCTAGAACCCGATCACAGGTAAGTTTGTCAAATCGACGGCATTACAACGTTGTATCACGAGTGATAGCCGTGAATTCCGGCAGGTGGTTTCCCTCCCATCTGGTCCGTTTGGTTGTAGACGCCGAATACAATGAAATTCCAGGCAAAGAGTGTCATTGTGACCATGTGACAATCGCGCGAACGCTTCTTTGGTGATTTGTGTATGTTCTGCTCTTAACAAAGAGTGTCGAACAAGGCACAAGGGAGGGAAGCTGTTCCAAGAGACACGGATCCTTTGTTGCCTGACTGCCTCTTGTACCCACTGCTTCAAATTGCTCAAACGAAGAAAAGTCCAAAAAGCATCCAAACACATCCATACTTTTCCCTCCCCACGATTGATCAAACAACATTTCTGGAAACCTACCATCGATCATGGCAGTCAAGTCAAGATCTGCAGTTCCTTTGTTCATCTTTCTCGCCATCGCGCTTCTTTTCCTCCCTTGCGCAGCCCTCATCTTTCTGTGCCTTCGCCGAAGACATCGAAGAAAGGTCGACAAGAAATCGAGGAATGAAGCTACCGACGCGGTGGTCGAGAACATGCCAAACTGGGCAGCACCCATCGAGCTGGGTAACATTCAACCACCGCCACGGGCGGCAACGATTCGTCCCATCCGCTCTCTGCAAACCGCGAAGACCAGACGTATCCCCACGATGCACCGTGCTGCTAATGAGACGGACAGTCCGTTTGACAATCCCCGCACACCAATGTTGGAAATAGCTGCGCCAAAGCCAACCAAGCCTGGCAGAAGACGTAGTATCCAGGTACAGAAGATCGAATATCTTGCAACAGAACAATCACAAAACCCGTTCGAGGATCCGGTGACCTCTCCGATACCACCACACACTGCCCGCCACAACCTCCAAGCGGCACTGGCGACGGAGCAAAGTTCTGTGGCAGTGGGGAAGGCTGGGGAAAGATTGGCCACCATCAGTGACGCGCCAAGGGTGAAGAGCCAGGTCGTGAAGCCTGAGCACGCGGCTGCAGCGGCGTGCTATGCACCCGAACAGGTGCCTCAAGGGTGGGTGTGAGGGTCAAGACCCGCTCGCAAAGAACGATGGTTTGAAGACAGCAAGGACTGAGCTGAGAAATTCAGCATGGGAGAGTTGTGGAGAGAGGGACATGAACAGAATCTGGATTGAGAAGCAGGGCAACGAGAGAGCTTGACTGTACTGGTTCCCCTGTTGCTACACTTTGTTGACATAATGTGAATCAGATTCACGAATATAAGCATTGAGTTGAATGTTATTCCACTTTTGAAAGAAAGAGTTGTTTGATCATTGTGGTAAGCTGTTTCCACGTTTCTTCTGAGGTGGATTTACAGCCTCGAAGAATCTGATATAAAGCCTCGGATTCAATCCCGTGTGGTCTGTGTGTTTCCGCGTGAATATGACGGCCGTGCGAAAGACGAGACGACAAGCAATGCCAAGCAATCGGCAAGCTCAAGAAGCCGGAAGGACATCAATAGGTATACGAGGTATATATGTCAAGGCTACTACTAGGCTCCACGGGAGCAGCCGACAGAACCCAAGAAATAGGGGGCTCCAGCCTCGTCGACTCCCGGCCACCCACGTCAGGCAAAAGGTTCTGGATTTCTCGAGTCTCACGCAAGAGGCCAAGCAGACGAGCAAATTCTCAGGCTGTACTCTGGGGACTCTGGACCACTGAACAGCCAGGAGAAAAGGAAGTGAGACCATAGCTCCGCTCCTCTCGCCTCGACGATTATCCGCCCAAATAAGCGCCCGGGGAAGAGAGACAGAGTCCAGAGGTCCAGACCGACCCACCATTTTACACAGCATGCATTATTTATCGGACTCGTTACCCCATGAAACACATAATGAAATCTCCTAGAAGAGAACGCCGTACATAAGATGAGGATCGGCTCTCCCCAACAAGGCTCGTCGGCTTTCCTTACGAGTCGCAAGCCGCGATTCACTGTACTCGGTACGTACCCCTTCAAAGGATGAAAAAAACACCGGCGACAGGCCGGTCGGGCCCAGGTCGATCGAAACCGATCACGACATGGCGGTCAGATATGGCGCACCGCGCGATCCCCGATCGGATATTCAGGTGTTCAGGACAAACATTTCCCGTGGAAAGCAGGACACCCCCTACGCAACAGCAGGGGAGGAGAAGTCCTAACGCAAGAATTGGTTAGAATTTGTGCGTCGCGCTGCGAAAGGGGTGGGCGGCGGCGTTGTCCGTCTTTTCGACTAGGAATCCTTTAACCCAGTTATCCACCTGTCCTAGTGCATCCCCACTCCTACACCCTATGAGTTTCGGGATGAGAGGTCGGATGAGTGCGTGAGAGAGAGAGACTGAGTGAGAAGGGCTAGAGGGCCTTTGTTCGACCTCTGTTGGCGGGATGTGCCCTGGATTTCAGACGAGTACTGGGTGGGAGGGTTGTTTTCGGGGGGAAGGGGGGAATTGGGCAGCTTCTGGAGACATTTTATACGGATGGTCAATAAGCAATGAATTGGAATGGATTATGCGAGCTGCAGTCGTATGGTTTGTCTCTCGTCTCTCAATCTATCTTTTCTCGCCGTCTATTGCCTCTAGCAGTCTCTCCTTCTAGCAGTCCATCCTTCAAGCGACATCTCATCTCCTCCACTTCAACCCCTTCACCTCCTTCATCATCCCACGCACCGCCCGGGCAATCTCATGTCGCCCGTCATAGAACGGGTACACGATGACAAGGGCCATGGCGCCGAAATGCCAGATGATGGCCATGGTGACCCAGCCGCCCCAGAAGCTCTTGGTGAAGATGTAGTCGCGGTACAGCGGCAGAGGCCAGAGGACGATGGTGACCAGGACGTTGACGACAAAGTAGACGCTGGCGATCTTGAACCACTTCTTGATGTGCCGGATCGTCTGCGCGTCGAAAGGGTGGACCACCTCGTCCAAGGGAACTTGGGCGTTCCCTTGACGGCGTTTTGTCGGACTGGGTAGTGCACCGGTCTCCTTTCCACTTGTGAGATATGTCTCTTTCTTGTAGGCTTCTTCGTCGGAGCTGTTCGCGGTCTTGGGCGTCTCGTTGACGGCCTCGCTGCTCGGTAGTGTGGACTGCAGAGAGCTGCTGGGTTGGCTCTTGTCTTCGATAAGGTCGATCCTGAGGAACTCGCGCCAGTCGAATTGGCTCGGCCAGGCCAGCGAGACGATGACAGAATAGAGCGCAGGCGAGAAGAACGACACGATCGCAGCGTAGAGCCCCGGTACCTGATCCTGCGTCGTTTGAATGTTGATTGCGCCAGACCACGCCCATGACAGGGAAAGCCAAGTCGCAACACCAGACATAAGCCCGAGGATGGGACTGAGGATAGCCGCCAGCTTCGTTTGTCTCGACCAGAGGAGCGTCAAGATCATGGGCAAGATGCCAGGACACGCCACGATGGGTCGGAAGTATGTGGACCAGTTGTTCGTTGCTCCCGCGTACTCGAGCATGATGGCAAAGCCGGCCATAAAACAGCCGTGGAAGACGACCCCCCAGTGGCTCACCTTGAGAGTCTTGCGGTCGGACGCATGTGGGTCGACGTAGGTGCGGAAGAAATCGAGAGAGATGATACTGCTGACAGCTATCATGGATGAAGAGACGGTGCTGGTGATGGCCATGAAAACGAGCACAAGCAGGCCGCAAGTGGCTCCAGTGCCAAGCAGCGACCTCAGCACGTACGGCATCACGAGGCCAGAGTTCACTTGAGTGACTGTCAAGGTATTGGGGTAGTCGAACCAGATTGGAGTCTTTTCGATAGCTCGGGCACTCAGGCCGATAATGGTGCCGGTGCACCAAGGTATGGCGAGGATAACCACAGACACAAGGTCGTATGCGGGAACTGTCGAGTTAACTTCAGAAGCGAATGATTTCTGCCAGAAGGCCGTGTCCATGAGCACCAGAGCAAGATTTCCAAATTTCAACACGAGTCCAAAAAGAAGTGCTGTGCCAAACATCAGTATCAGCTTTGACACAACATGACGCGTTTGCCTTACAGCTCTTGGACTTCATGGTCAAAAGCGAGCCTTTGTAGTTGCCAGGAATATAGTCGTTCGTGGCTTTGACTTTGTCGTATAGACCCGAGATGCCGCCAATGTGTTCGTTCGTCAAGACAGCGAGGGAGAAGTAGATCAAGAGGATCAGGGCGATAAGCGTGTGGACATAATCAGTGAGAAATGTTGCCTTGATTCCACCTACTGCTGTATAGGTGACGACTTTGGACAGAGGGTCAGCATCTGCAAAAGAAATATTGATCACTGTCTTGCTTACCTCCTGCTGGGAGCAGGATACACGCAGCGACGACATGCATCCCAGTCATTCCAGTCACCAGTTGGGCTCCTGCAAGGATCATACTGCCGCAGCCAAAGACGTTGTTGACCAGGTTGAGCAGGATGAAAAGCCAGTGCGCATATTTCCCGTATCTCCTCTTGATGATCTCGAGCGAGGTATGCGCATAGGGGACACGTAGCTTTGCTACGATGCCCAGCACCGCCATGAGTGCAATCTGAAAGGATAGTCCACTGGCCCACCATATAGGAAGGGCAACCTGTTCAACGCAGGGACTGTTATCACCTCACAGCAAACTGTATACTACCATAAACGGTACTTACCCCCCATTTGTAGGTATATGCAGCTGAAAAGACACTCTCGTTGATCCACATCCTGTATAGATGCATCATGGTTAACATATCGACTTGACTTAAGACCACCCGCCATTCGAACTTACCAACTCGAGAAGACCGCCGAGGCCGTCAATCCAGTCCCAACCGAACGGTTGGCGACCATGAACATCTCCGACTGATCGCTGTCCTCGGAAAGATACCTCTTCTGTATGCGCACTGCGGCAATGATAATGAGGCAGAACAGCACCGAAAGACCGATGATGATGCCATAGCCGTCGGCCTGAGTGAGAAGCTCCACAGCCATCTTGGAATTTGAACAATCTCAGCCACAAGATAGTGAGATGAGACAATGTATTCCGGAGGAGTGAGTACATTCTCGCACTACTTATACGGTAGGGAATAGGTATACGCATCCACAATGCACGTGATATACAAACAACTCCCATATGGTATCATCCATGTAGTGCTGACCTACCGCAACCCGTGCCCGTTGGGCGGGAAAAAAACGGCAATGTTATCTTCTGGTTGTTGAGCACAAGTCTCTTCTATTCGCTGAGATGGCTGCGTGGAATCCAAATCGCGTGCTAACGTGGTGGAGCAACACGATTGCGTTATACGACTTTCGCAGCACGCAATGAGAAGTCGAAAACTCGGAATCCGCAGCTTGGTAGAACCTCATCAAACGTGGCGAGCTGCGAGGCAATTAGCATGGTGCGGCGATTGACGACCTTTGACTCTAGAAAGGCACTTACCCGATGTGTTGAAACATTTGATCCTTGCAATGCCATTTCCCGTGCCATAATACTCGTTCCTTCAGCGTTTGCATGAGCTTTCAATCGGATTCGGACTGCAGAGAGCCTTTTATACATCATGCTCGCAAGGGTAGACAGCAGTCCATGATCCGCCTCAGTACCAGATATTGTCTCGCCGAAGAGGAGAGGCTGACAAGATGCATTGGGCCGCTCTGACCGGAGCACCAAGGTTGGTCCAACTCAGATACATATTTGCCGATTTCGCAGCGTTGTCGAATGAGGCCGAGTCGGCTTTCAACTCCGTCTGTATGATGCAAGGGTAGCTTCCTTATTACTGCTTGTCAGTTATGGAAGATTTCCATTTATCCTCAAGCGTAGGTGTCGTGAACTTTGTGCTTCAATATCGAGCTGGATTGCTGTGGCTTTGAGATTCGAGTACCACGCATTCATCTCTAGCTCCGATGTCGTGAAATGAATTCGCGAATCTTGCTTCTCACGTTGATCGTCTTCTTTTCCTTACCAATAGTTGGCTGGGTAAGGAGGGCGTCGGGAAAGGAACAATCACCTGGTTGAATTTGCTTCAGGAATTCAGGAAGTCCCTTTTTACCTCGACGGGATAAGCGGCCGCCATGTAACATTAATAGCACAATATCATCGAAGCCTTCTGTGTCTCTCCAAATGTCTGTCCAAAAGAGCACGTACATGTCCAGGGGAGTGCGTCCGGTAGAGTCTCGCGCATTTACATCAGCTCCAATTTCTAGGAGCATTTGTGCCATCGGGCCGCAGGAAACATGGAGGGCACGCCTGAACTCTGTCGTCCGCCCACCGCTCCACACCCGAAGCAGGGCATTCGGGTCTTGCCCACCATGCTGGATGAGTACTCGCGCGAAACCGACGGCCTCTTGACTCCTGCAGGCATTCAGGTACAGTAGTCTTGCCCTTGCTCCGGCCGAGGCGAAAATGGTCTCGAATGGAGTCAGTCCCAAGTACTCATCGTCAACGCCAAACCCATGTTCCACAATGATTTGTGCCATCTTCGAATAGTCGGTCGCCATTCCCTTTCGTGTAATTTCGCTTGATATCTGCAATGCTATCTTGTGCAAGGGGCGTTCAGCACGGTGAGCTTCGATGTCTCTGAGGCATTCTCGAATGTAAAAATAGAGATTGCCTAGTACACCGAATAGGAAGTAGGAGGTATCATGATCATCATCGCTCCGCTGCTCAGGTCTATCGAAGAACGACCTGGGCAGACTGTTGAGAAAGGTAGTTGCTGCACGGCCAGTCGACCTTTCATCATGGTGTGCCAATTTGAAGAGTGTATCACCCCTGTAGTTCCACCGCTCCAGACTTGCGACCACGCAGTAATATTTCAGAAGAAAGGTATAGCCATTGTCCAATTGCAGCTTGTACGAATCGCCCAGGATGACCTGTGGAAATTGCGGACTTGCCACAAAGTCGCGCACTGTTCGATGGATGAATTGGACCACTGTGTGGGACACACTTACGTCCACGCGCTCGAGGAAGCCTCCACAGAGGTTAAGAAGGCCGTTGCTGATTTTTTTGGGCTCGCACAAAATTCGGGGAGACTTATATCCGGCGTTGCACAAGTGCTTCTCGCATTCTTGGAATGTGCTCCCCAGAGCGCAGGCAGAGGCGTAGAATAGATCCTGAGGGCTGAGCAAGTCCGAGCTCCGAGACACTATTTCCAAGAGCACAAATGCTCTGTGGCGTGAATATTTGGGGATTCTGGAAATGATTCGCATGTAAAATTCTTCCAAATCTGCCGGCAGCCTGCTGATCAGCATTTCAAGCTCTTCTTGAGACGAAATTGTTGGTGACGACGTAATCTCATCAATTGCGAGCTTTACCCAGAGAAAAACTCCTTCCGCCCGGGAAGCGATCATGCGGGCGACATCCGCAAGCAAAAGTTGTTTATTGGGAGTCGATCGGTCATCTGCGGCGATTTGATGCTGTGAAGTCATCTGCGAAGTTAGTTGTGATAATCTGCTGGTGGTGTATTGTTCCACGTCTTGATACGTGTGCTCGTGCAACACGAACCCAGGCTCGCCGCCGAAAGCCTTGACAAAGCTGTCCCATTCACGACTGGAAAAGCAAAACCTGACTTTCGTTCGGCTTTGCGGATCTCGTGAGGCAGACACGATATGAAAAATCCACTGCGATATTACTTCCGGAAATCCATAATACTCATCCAAAGCATCGAGGAAGATTGTAAGCTCAAGATGATGGTGGTCTTGCGTAAGTACTGCGGCGAAAACATCTTTGAGGTCTTCGAAGTTCCAACGGTTACGAATCTCTCGAGGCTTACGTTGGTAAGCCTCAAGCACCAGCTGAGCGATGGCAGGATCTTGGGAGACCAGTCTCGCCAGCACTGCTCGCAGTAAACCATCTAAGGATTTCTGGAGGTACGTGCCCCTCTCGTTGAAGAAGAACCACAAGTCAATTTGTCGCCCTTGCATGCCTCTGGCTCTTATTGCCTCCTTGAGCTGTTCAGTGTTATGAAGGTACTTCATAAGTGTGCTCTTCCCTGCCCCTGGCTTCCCACGGATCCAATATATCCCCGTGCCTTGCAAGATCCAGGGTATGAAACGCAGTTCTGGCTTTTCGAAGATCCAGCCGAAGGTGGAGTCATGGGCTCGTTCGATTGCCTCGAAGCGGAAGCTGCTTTCTTCAAAATCTAGAGATTCTAGAAGTACTTTGACATGTCAGTGACAATCGTGCGATCTCAAGAACTCGTAGGAGCTTACCTTTGAAGTTCACAACATCGTCCAATGATGGAAATACTACGCCGTCCATTGCTTGCTGTTCTGTGCGTGCCTTGTCGCCAAGATGAACAGAGGCTTTGACGTGGTGCCTGGGTCTTTGAAGAGAAGCTGTGGACTCACGGGATGCTGGCTCGTACAGCAGGTCATCATCACCAGCGTCAGCGGTGCTCACTGCCTTGCGCACGAAATCACGGACAACAAAGTAGTAATGATCATCTCTTTCGAACTTGACCATGTCTGAATGATTTCTGTTAATGGGAAAGCTGTCTTCGGTGTCCCTAGAGCTGTATCGCATCGCAGACTCGCGCTGCACGAGGATCTCGGAAGCACCAGTTCTCTGCGCATCACCATTTGATTGCATCTAGAATGGGGGAGGTCAGCATGTGCAGACATTAAGTTTCATCGTAACGGACCTCAGTCAAGGGCGTCATTTCGGTCTCATAAGCCGACACAATGCGGATAGAGTTATGCAGTGCGATTGCAGAGAACTGCTCGTCTACCAGGGAGAGCCAGGACGGGACATTCTGCCTTTGCTGCTCGAGAGTCTTAATCAAGTCTCTGTTGGGCCTTGGTCCTGCAATGGCAAGTAAATGATCGATCTGCATCCCTCGATTCGGTACGCCGAATCCCATGAACAACTTGGTCTTTGAAAGCATAGTCTGGGAGTCCTCTCTAGGAGACGCGGCGAGAATTGACAATGCTCTTTTCACAAGAATGCCGCCAAGGCTATGGCCTAAAAGTATCAATGGTTTAGCAGAGTACTGTGCTCGTCCAATACTCGACAGATGACTTGTAAAAAATAGAGCAAGGTCGTCGAGAGATTGGAATGAGTCGCTCCCCACGAGCTTCGTATCATAGCCGTAGGTCATGCAGCGCACAGTGGGAAAGTCGTAGGGGAGCTGGTCTCGGAGCCACATGAATTGACGCTGTCCAGGCGGCTTCCTCTGTCTCCATGAGCCAAATGGATGACTTGCAAGACCGGAAACGGCGATCAAGCTTGGTTAACGATCAGCAACAGGCTGCTGCGGAGAGGGTGAATCTGTGACACGGCACATACTCGTATGCATGGTGACGGTCGTCGACATTATTCAGAGGGGTAAAGCCTAGGAAATGCGTGTCGAATATGAGTGATTGATCACCCCCAACGGTGGTAAATTCCCAGGTTGTTCTATTCACTTCTTGCAGCGGCTTAGGTATTTCACTGAACTCCAGTGTCGCTGTTTGTGATCGAGGAGAATCCCACACGTCCGGTGATTGGGCTAGAGAGCGAACATGGATGTTTTCTTCTCCGCCGAGATCAGTCACAGAGCCTTGCAAGAACTGAGCGAGGCTCTGGCGGGTGATTTCTGCTGGCACCCGACGAACCCGGAAAGTCTTCGTTTTGTTGCTCATGGCGGTTGTAGCGTCTGTCAGGTGGAGGTCTATCGAAGATCAGATTGTACAGGGGTTTTTGGCTGAATATTCCTGACATGTTTGCGTGGAAGCAACAGGCAGACAGATGTGCTGAGGCTGTGGTGGCTTGACAGCTCGACGGTGCCCCAAGCGAGCCTTTGCTCATTTAGGACTAGCGAACTTGTTGCAGTGATTCAGGCGCAGGGGACAGTCCGCACATGGGAAGCGAGTGTGTTTCTGATACCCTTGGAGAGCCAATTGATTGTGGGCAATCTGGGTTGACCTTTCATTGCTCGGCATGGCCACAGCCAGCTGCCATGACCGCTAACATGTTCGGTTGAGGTCCTGCTCCTCAGAATCCTCGCCATCATGTTCTGCGCGCATTCGAACGCCCCCTCACGACTTCCCTTCCTGCATCGCGAATGAGGTGGCCTGAAATAAATTGAAGGCATTTTAAAAGATCTGGGCATTCACACAGTGAGGTGGGCGTCACCTTTAGAGTCTGGGGAAATGAATGGATCCGTCAACCGAAAAGGGATTCATTCACAGTGAGACGGAAGAGTGACGGACTAAAAAGGTCCGCTTTGAACTTAAAAGCGCTGCTACGCACAACCCCCTTTCACCGAATCTGATACCGCATGCCTTGCCCGCAGATGCTCTCTTGTCACCCGGACGTGGTAAACGGTGAGGAAGAGGCTCACAAGCATGCCCATACCCAACGCCACCAGTGGCAGGACGATTGCAAAAACCGCGAATCCGTATGAAGCATTATTGAAGGACCTATTGTTGCGCAGCTGGCTTGTCCCAAGACCAACCTGCATTGCAGTGAGGATGATGGTCAGATAGGCAAAGACTACTACCAACCAGGCGAAGTTGCGGCGGAGGAAAGATTGATATGTCATGTTCGAGTAGTGGTAGCCCCGAACCATATGCCTGAGGTGATACGTAGGGTGGAATCGGTAGATCATATTGATGCGACTGAGACGCAGCTCACCGAACTCAAACCTGGGCGAGCACGGCATCTTGCCAGCGCGCATCTGATGGTCAATTTCAATGAGTCTCTCGCTCAGCGCTTGCCAATCTTTCCATTCCATCCCTTCCGGGAGCAAGTGCGCCTCCTTGGCCAGTTGGAAATCGCTCTTGTAGTTGATCAAGCGCGCGTACGAGGCTAGAAAGCCGTTGGCAGCGCTCTCAGCCTGACGGTAGTGGGAGATGTGGGCTTTGACAAAGTCTTCGTCCAAGAGCCAGCCCGGCAGGGGCTTTATGAACATAGTGTCGCCCTTCCACAGTAAATGCAAATCCAATTGCTCCGTGATGACGATTCGACGACCGAGAACGCGTTGGCGGTGCAGCGGCCGGATATTTCCCAGCCTGCCTGCCAAAGGGAGGCCTCGGTCGATCATCTCATCGAGTCGAGATACATCCATTTCGCTCGAGATAAACAGACTGATGTTCTTGGACGGCTGAAATTCTGTATTGTTGCGAGTGTGGAACAAGGTAGGGAGGTCGATATGTCCTCGCAGCATGACAGTGCTCTGATCGGTCAAGGCTGGGGCCATGGGTAGGGAAGCAGACGTGGTGATCAAGAAGGTTGCGACACCTCGGATGTAATAGTGAAAGTGTCCCGCCACGAAGTCTCTACACCGCTTCAACGGATATTGGGTTGGCAGACTGGGACTATGATCTCGTAGTTGTCGTGAAATGCAGTATACGAGGTATAGGTGGTCGCCTTGGGAAAGTCAGATTCTCATTGGACGGTAGACGCTGCTGATTGCACGAAACATGATTTCAGCCTCTCTATATGTTTACACGAACTCCTCTCCTGGGACATCCACACGGATTCCATCCTGGCCCAATCAGATCATATTCATCTCCTCCGCGCGCTTCTGCCCAAAGTAAGCCCACTTACTTTCCGCCATGGCAAACGTTGTGATCCTGGGCGGAGCCGACTTAGGCGTCGGCGGCAGTTTGCTGTATATTTCATATATTTCGTGCGTGCTGTCCCTGTCTCTTTTATTCCTAGAGACATAGTCCCGGTTTGTGAGATGAAGAGGTGGGGGCGTTTCCGCTCGGATGGAGTCGTCTGCCTGAGTCTCGTATCTTTGAGTTGAAGGTGTCGAGCTTTCCCCATCGGGCGTTTTGGGAGGTAGTATCATCGGAAACTGTAATGGCGGTAATGTCTCTGCTGGACCCAACTCCAAGTCCAGATCTTGTGGCAGAGGAGGTGGATATTCTGCTTCTGGCGTATCGGGACGCGCGACTGATGGTGGTGACGGTGTTGCTTCTTGTATTGGCGCTTGAGCTCCGGTGGTCGTGTCAGGAGGCACTGCTATTTCTGTCAGTGGTAGAGACATGCCATTGTCCATTTCAGCCGCAATGAGCCTTCGTGCTGCAATTTTCGTTTTGGTTGTGTGATATATTGCGAACAGGAACGTAAAGGTGCTGAAAATCCCCACAGCTCCGAGGATTATGAGCGCAGAAAGTGGCAACATTTTGAGGTTGTGAGATGTTGGACGTGCGGGTTTCTGTTACCAATGGATAGGCTAAAACGGTGCGGTCAGAGATTGGCTCGCGGCGAGCGACACGCTGGAGGTGCGGGTTGACTCTCTTTGAGGTGACTGGAACAAAGAATCATGGAATCCTTCGCTGCGAATAAAGGGTCACTGGAGGAGGACAAAGGCCCGTGAACGCTTTCAGCGTCTCAAACCTGTTCGTTGCGCAGAGGATATAGTCTGATCTGCTCACTTAAGTACGAAACTCTCGCAGTCATCTAGGCGACCAGATCTGAAGGGACAATACTGGACTCGCTCCGTCGGAAAAGCTAGAAGCGCTGGTGATTCGCTCTTATGCCACGATGGGGTTTGCGATAGTGTTACCAAAGATTCGGTCGTCTTCTGCTTTTCGAGCTGCTTTCTTCTTGTCGTGTTGGATCTTGAGCGCAAAAAGATAGACGATGGCGAGAATCAGGATAACTCCGGCGAACATGGAAATGAATAGCCACGCCACCGGGCTCATCGTAAAATCGGAGGTTGACATTGTTTGGCGGGACAAATTGCTCGAAATGTAATACAATTGCGAAGAAATGGACTAGGGAAGCAAAGATGTTTGCCCGTACCTTTAAAGGTGGCATAGAAGTACTCGTTCAATCCTGGGATCTGTATGTTCTCTTTGTGACTATTTCCGGCGATGGAAACCAGATCTTTGTCCAAATCAAATAATCATCGGAAAATGCCATTGATCAGAGAGCGCGGCGTACGGTAGCGGCAAAAGAAGGCGCGTTCATGAAGCTATGCATCAAGAAAAGTGTAAGTTTGCAATTACGAACCTCCTGACTCTTCCTCAAGGCACCATTTGAATACCCTGAGAGTAGAGTGAGATTGGGCCGCGGGGCCATGAAGGGGCCTCAAAATGGGACTGCTCGTATTGCACATGGCCAAGATCAAGCGAGAGTGACCATAGTATGAAAGTAACAATCGCGATCAAGCACGAAGGACGGACAGTAAATGGAGGTTTGTAGGCACTCACTGCTTGAAGCTTTGAAGTTGGGCGTATGGCTTCAAAAGACAATGTCATTTGATATATGCATGCACTTCGCCGGATTGGGTTTAGACCCAATCGATGTCCCCTGATCGCGACTTTCAAGGTCCCGCAGCACCAGCACCGCGTCGAGCGCGCAGGTAACAAGCCTGCCATCACTTCCTCTCAATATCCAGCTTACCCGCTTCCATCTTGTTGTGGCTACCCAACCAAGAAAATCGTCGATTGACCCTGGAGAATTCAACAAATAGCCGGTAATATCAAAGTGTCTCCGTCGTCCTCGCACATTCCTCAACTCGCACATTCCTCAACTCGCACATTCCCCAACCTCCTCCACCAAACACACAGCACAATGTCATTCCTCCTTTCACCAGCCAGGCGCATGACGTCTGCGCTCCCCGCCATATCACACCGCGCATTCTCGACGACTCGTCCGTCTCAACTTGCCCGTATGACACTGGTGGGAAGGCTCGGCGCAGACCCTGAAATCGCAGAGACCGGCAAGGGGGTCCAAGTGATCAAATATGTCGTGGGCACCAGTTACGGACCGAAGGAGAACCGACAGACATCGTGGTTCCGCGTCGCCAGTTTTGCACCCGAAGGCTCGCCGCAGCGAGATCTTGTGATGGGATTAAGCAAAGGGTGAGCGCAGCTGAGATCATTCACATTCGTGTCCTCCGAAACTTCACTAATCGATGGCCGGAATAGGACACTAGTCTATCTTGAAGGAGATGCTACTATGCGCACCTATGAGGATTCGGACGGCAAGAAACAGAGCTCATTGAGTCTGGTCCAAACAAAAGTGGAAGTTCTGAAACGACCACAGCCCAAGGAGGAAGAGATTGCTCCGGAAGCCGTCAGTGCTTGATAAGATGCAAGGCCTCTGACAACCTCAAAATACTCCGACTTGATGGGTGCATTGAGTCTTCGCTTAAGCAAGGATATCTGGACGAGTCGATGCTGTTCGTGAATGCTGTATTGGATCCCTTCTCCGAATGTATTTCGCCACTCATGGGTTTGGTGGGCGGTGATGGCAGGGCCAGTCACCTACCAGCAGGACTATC
The DNA here is from genome assembly GCF_000836435.1 of Fonsecaea multimorphosa CBS 102226. Classification (NCBI taxonomy): domain Eukaryota; kingdom Fungi; phylum Ascomycota; class Eurotiomycetes; order Chaetothyriales; family Herpotrichiellaceae; genus Fonsecaea; species Fonsecaea multimorphosa. The sequence goes on from NW_015971645.1 coordinate 754,956, forward strand.
TAGGAAAGACATGTATTTCAAAAGCAGGGGGGTTTGTAATCAACGATTGTTCCAACAGCGCAATCTCCAATTGAGAAAGGGGACCTGCATAATGTGCTTCCAGTCAATGATTTGTTCCTGAGGCTGATGAGTGAGGAGCTGGGTTGTGATTGTCCTCTAGAAAAACTTCGTCCACAACGAACGTGACATTTGCCTCATTCTGACCTAATGCGCCGATGCGAGGTGCTTGTTGTGATAGCCTGACATTTCCCCGGAAGCCTCCACAGAGAAAGTCCCTTACGCTTTCAGCCCACCTCTTGTACATCCGGATCGCATCCTGACCCATCCCGAAGCATGCGAATGATGTATATGCCGTGATAATTTGAGCCCACCGGTCGAAAGAAAAGCCTTGCGAAGTTGGTCTCAAGGCGGGTTCTGGCTCCAGGATGATTCTTTCCGACCAGTCGGCGGGATGGATGTATGACCAAGAATACATATGCATTGGCACACGAACGTTTTGCGCAAAGGCAAAGATGGCCAGTGGGCAGTATATCACCAGAAGGACGAACGCAAGTGCGAAAAGCCTGAAAAATCGGGAGGCCGTGGCACCAGGAGTATGCGAGAGCAGGGCCGAAACCTGCTTGCGATGCCGCCAGAGGCGAACGACCGAGATCAGGCAGTAGACGCTCCCAATCACACAGACGACCATTGGCCATCCGTAGGTCACGAAAGGCGCTACCCAGTCGTTGTCATAGGATACAACACATCCCTCCACCGATCCGAGCCAGTATCTTTCTTTTTGAACCAAGTAATGGCCAGCCATGACGAGCACGGGCAAGAGAATGCAAAGAACGAGCTCGATCTTGAGAGTTGTTCGGCGCTGTTGTGGGCAAGGAGTGACGGTCATGCGGTCCGAGTCGAGGATTATCGAGATTTGTCGGAAAATGCTTGCAATTGCTCCTTCAACGGCCTGGAATATCCCAATGTAGAGTTTGACTTCGATATCACACAGTATTTTCCCATCCCACCAGTCATCAGGGTTGTCAGACGACCATATCACAGCATTGACGAGGTTTTGGATGTTCAGTATGGTGATGCCGATCAGGAGAACCGAGGCTGCAAAGTTCTTTGCGCGTAATTGAACAAATATGGGAGGGAAGGCTGCAACGATAGCTAACAAGGCCAGGGGCACGACAAGGACGGAAGAAGTATCCCATGTCATCTTTCGCCGTATGAAGCGAACCTGAATGTCCTGACTCCTGCAAACAGAAATTTGAACAAGGCGAGAAGAAATCAAGTGCAAACAGGGCATCATCGTTCGCGTCCTCCTCCAGCCACGATGTCCGCAGTCTTCGTTTCCTTGAGTCAACTCACATTGAAGCATTGGTACGTATGGCTGAACTGGTGGGGGCTGCTCAGATATCTTAGAGACATCTTTCCCAAAGTAGTGTTGAATAAGGCTCTGCGCAGGGGGCAGGCTCTAGCAAGCCGTGCTCGTACGTTGCAAGCATTTATTCAGTCAGTTCTTGGAGGAACCCATGCTGGTAATACATGGCGTGCCATGATTGTGAGATTAGAGGCTTTTTCCGGCAGATTGAAACTGCCCCGAGATTGAAGCAAAATGCAGCATCTAGCAATGGCAACGAATCCACCATTAAGTGTCCCTTCATGGGGGAGCAATGGACACTTTCCCCTGACTGGACTGGAAGTTGGATCCTGCTGAATGGAACATTTCTTGCGTCTGAACGATGCTATGATACTGGGTGCCAATAGACTAGAATTCTAGTAATTGAGAAGAATACATAGTACTTGTATGTCATGTAGGGAACCGGCTCGCCGGGCAGACTTCAAGTCGTAGAAGAGTTGGAGCAGCCCGGAACAACTTCGGAACAATTCAGATACTGCGGAGCTGCCAAGATCCCCGGATATTTATTATTCCGGCGCCCGGCCTACCGCTGGGTTTGGCTTCCAGGTTCCAAGTTGTGATGTTGTCCTGTGAGACTTCATACGGCTGGAGCATCCCGTCATCAACCATTTGCTTCTCCTTGACGCCACTCTTTTGAACCCTGCTTTTCCATCTCTCACTCTTGCCAGCGCTGCTAGAGGCGCATGTAGCGCCTTGGAACTTGAGAATTACTTTGGACTGACGATTGCGTCCTTTGTTTTTCGTCCTCCACCGACCTTTGAACGCCCGAGGATGTCGTGACGCGTCGAAAGACCTGCGGGGATTCATATCCGCTGGGCTTCATTCCTGCCCTCATTTTCTGCCTTGTGCGAACCGCCATTGTCATCCCAGGATTGGAATTATGGCATCGGAGAAACCTCCTTCTATCGTCCTCCCTCCGCTTGCTTCCTCTGGTCGCCAAATTAGTCCTTCACCACAGGGTCTGAGGCAGCGGCCATTGGGAAGAGCGTCAACCTTCGCCGAAGGGAACCCTCCACTCAATCGCCGCCGAAGTTCATTTCTTTCTGAAACTTTTTCTGAGACGCGCAAGTCGTTACGCTCATCGACGGACGATATACTGCTGCCGCGCGCGCGCAACGATGATGACCTTCACGACCATGACGACAATTCTCATTGGCAGTCTTTGCCTCTTGGTCTTGCCCTGCTTCCCGCTGTCGGTGGCATGTTTTTCAAGAACGGTAGCGCTGTCATCACAGACGTGACACTACTAGGATTAGCTGCTATATTCATGAACTGGGCCCTCAGGTCGCCCTGGTAAGGAGTGACCTGATTCTTTTGCGCGTGGAGCAATAACTTATGATTATCCAGGGACTGGTATCGAGCTGCCCAGACCACTGTGTTGGCAGATTCAACCACTCCTCCTGTATTCACTCCGATAGACGAAGTGGATGAGGATCAGATTGCACTATCTCTAAATGGACGCGGTGAAGACGACACCAGCAAAGCGAAGTCGAACGGTAATGCTTCTGGTACGAAGCTTCTCAATACAGAAAGTGCAACTGCGCAGAAAGAGCTCCGTGTCCATGAGCTTCTGGCGTTGCTTTCTTGTTTCGTGTTTCCTCTGATCGCGGCCTGGCTTCTGCATAGTATCAGATCCCAGCTCTCTCGGCCATCTGAGGGCTTGGTCTCAGATTACAATCTCACTATATTCATATTAGTTGCCGAGATTCGGCCCATCTCTCATTTGATAAAGATGGTGCAACGGAGGACCCTATTCCTTCAACGACGAGCGAATATTGATGTTCTTAAAGAATCAAGTCGGATGGACAATCAACAACTTCGCGACATCTCACGCAGGCTGGACGACCTCGAGGCACATATTGCGGATCGCATTGCCAGCACCGGGAAACAAAAAGTGGAACAAGTTGATCACGCACTCGTATCTCAAGCCTCTGCGACAGCGACATCCGAGGTCAAGAAAACTGTTCAGCCAGAGCTAGACGCCTTGAACAGGGCCATGCGCCGTTATGAAAAAAGATCAACCATCTCGTCTGTGCAGATCGAAGCAAGGCTACAAGACCTTGAAACACGTTTGCATGACGTTGTGTCTCTGGCTGCGGCTGCGCAGCGAAATGCCGATCGAATCCCGAACAACTACCTGCTCATCCTGGCAAACTGGATCTGTGGTGCATTTGTCATCCCTGTACAATATCTGCTCTACTTGTCAAGTCTTCCATCAAAAGCGTTATCATCTCTCGTCGCAGTTCCAAAAAGGTACATGACAAAAAAGACAAGGAACCAACCGGCAAAGGACGGCCGGGCATCTCGGAAAGGCGCGCCGCCTCGGTCTCTTGAACGTGAACGAAGGGCGAAGGTGCCACCTTGAACGCCTCAGGTTGAGCAATCTCTTGGCACTTGAAGGACACTGCGCTCTGCGCCTGGTGGTCTTGTCTGTACAACGCAGAATTTCTTTTGAAAGAAGCAACAAGGGAAGATTGACATCTCCACAGGGGAATCGTGATGGTCACAAACACCGCGAGATGCATGTCACTACATGCTAAGATATCTTGCCTGTTTGCACAATGAGCAACTTTGCCAACATGACCTTACTGCAACAACTACTGATGGCTCCGGGAGGGCAGGGCCGTATCAAGCTTTCGAAATGGGCAAAGCATGAAGATGTCTGTTATCGCAGCATGGTTATCTGGGGTACGCACGCCGGCTTCTCAACAGCAGCCGTCTTGCCTCATTTCTATTGGCCACTCTGGACGTCTAAAAAAGGACATTATGTACCATATCCGCCGACCAGCCCACTGCACGCCGAGCAAGTATATGGTATACCGCATCATAGGACTCGAATGTAGGAGGCATCACCATCAGCCGAGTGGGCTAATACCCACCATGACGCCAAAGAAACAACAAAAATGACCAAAAGTATGTTTATTGTTCAATACTATCTAGATGTCGCACTCATCTCTATTCTAGTATTCTTCGTATAATATCAAGCTATCCAAAGAGCTGAAACCGGCGGCAACGCCCCCTTCATCACTATCCTTTCCTTTGGTCCTTAAGAGGTAGCCGCCCTCTGTGCTATGTAAAATCTCAGGCTTCGTGTCACCCGGGGTATTTCTCCAAAGACAGGTGCCAAATATACCTAGTTCGGAAATAACGTTGCCACTGACGACCTGTCCGTCACTCCGCAAAACGGTATTTTTAGCTGCGGTGGGTGGCCGGATCAGTTCCATCAAGATGTACTGCTTCCACTGAGACTTGGGGATAGAATTTAAGAAAGGCGGGATGTTGGTGCGGTAGATGTTGTTGCCGCCCCCCTCACGTTGTGGCTTCAGCACGTGGTTCGCTGCCGTCTCGGCGGAGAGAGCCAGGCGGATTCCCTCCGGTTCACCGGATGCCTCGGAGGCGGAAGCGGACAGGGAATATTGTGGAGCAAAGGTCGAGCGGAGGTTTTCGAGAACGCTCTCAGGGTGGGTTGGGAGGAAGGCTTTGAGGTGGTCTGTGTCGGGAGGCCTGGCGGTGAGGACTTGTTGGACTTTCTTGGAGCCGGAAAGATGGAGGAGGATGGTGGGGCATTTTATCGCCGCGCTGCGTTCCAGGTGATGGCGAGCGGCCCATGACGTGGGTGTGTTGTATTCTGTGGGAGCGTAGAGTGCTCGGAAATACACTACCGTGACCTCAAATTGAGTGGAAGGGGAGGATGGAGGTGTGTAAATCAGCGGACGATTAGGATTACTCTCCTTCGATGGAATGGACGTATAAGCTAGAATCTTGCTGGTTGGGAGGCGGAATGAGGGGATGTGATGGTGTTTGTACAGATGGGTAGAAAGGGCCAGTTGGTCGAAGACGTTGCGCTCGTTGTCTTGGACGAGAAAGATAACGCAGGTTGGGAGTCTGGGTTCTGATCTCGAAGGTCCATACGCCACATGAGCGGCCGCGAGGCCCGCGGTCAAGGTCGCCACGGCCTCATTGTGAGGCGGATGCCCGATGGTACGAATAGAGGTGTCGCCCGCTGAGTTTGCAAACAGCGGATGTAAAGGATACGCCACTGAGTGTTTTGGTGAGGGGTAGGTCGCAAGATGGGTATGCATATCTGCAACAAGGCAAGCTAGGCCTCCGAACGATGAGGAGATGGTGTTGAACTCGACTTGCTTGAGGGATGGTGGCGCCTGTTCCGCAGTGTGAACCATATAGTCAGAGCGGAACATGCCCAGAAACAGGTCTTGAACATAGCCCTCTTCCTTGACGGCAATGTGTATCTTCCAGAGATTGGCAAGGAAGTCATCGACCTCTATAAGCCTGCTTAATGTCAGTCTCGAATGTGTTTGCAGCAGATCATGGTTGGGCACGAGGCGGTGGAAGAACACAGAAAGTCCGGGGACTGGCGCAATACTTTACTCACTCTCTCATGATCTCTTCCAGCCACTGCTCGTCACTGGCGATGCTGGCGTACAGCTCATTGTAGACTGGCTGGATGCTTTTCGCCAGCTCAAAGCAAGCTTTGGGAAAGGGGCTTGGAAACAGAGTAACTGGGGCATTAGTAGCGAGGACATTCTTCGGGTTTGTCTCCTCTGGGACTATGGCCGTGGATGGTCTAACCGTAAGCCCATGCTCTACAGTCCAGTTTTTCACTGTCTGGACAAGGTACTCCTCCTGCTCGGGGGTCAATGCTGGAGGATAGTCAAGGTAGACTTTGTTGGCCGTGTGATCTGCCATGGTCTTCAGGCGCAACAAGTCAATTGAGTGAATTGACTGGCTGATGTGGTGCCGTGAGGCCGTAGTTCGAGGAGCAATATCGACGAAGGGGAGTTTGTCTCAAGACCAGAGCGACTTGCGCTTGAAGTTGGCGCACTTTTGTACCTTTGGTATATTTTTCTGCCGTCCGTCTCGATGAGCCGTTTAGTCAGCAATCAAGCAAGGGCTCGCTGTACTTTCCCATCTGGCACACGCGTAAAGTGGTTTTCCGCGTCGGCAAGGCTGGGCGAGGCTGCGCAAGGCTAAAACGCTTATCCTGGCCCCCACCCGGGCATTCACCTTTTCTCCCACGCGCATCGAGGCGTTCAACAGGCAGAGTCTCAGTTGCCCCCCTTCTCCTTGGATCTTGTCACTTCAAGTGCGACTGCCTGGCTTGACACCCGCCTGACCTTTGTTCAATCCCCGGCTTCTTCGTTGTCTCTGCTTCATCTCTTTACGGCAGACAACAGTCCTGCTCGGTTCCGCACCATGCGAACAAAGTTGCCGCTGCTCTCCATTCCCAAGGCAAGAAGTTGAGTGGGAGTGCCTTCTTGATTTCCTGTTTGTTTCCAAACGGCGTCTCTTGCAAGGTGCTTCTGCAGACATTTACCACCCAGTCGACTGATGAATCTCTCTGTGACGTTACCTGCGCCTCACTTCCTGCTCACTTTCCTGCCGACGTCTCAGCCTCGTCAACTTCGTTTTCCTGACACGTCCTCATTTATCTCTCTCAGAGAGGCCAGGCTGATGGTGCCTCAACATGGATTCTCTTCTCGATGCCGACGATGACCCTCGAGACTGGTCAATCGATCAAGTCGTCTACGAACTCTGCCAGTGCTCGACTCCACGTTGGCTGTCCAAACACAAGCCTCAGTTGATTCCAGACCGCCATGGCCTGGAAGATGCTCTTCGGCGAAACCATGTCGATGGGGACAATCTTCTCGCTCTCGACATGGCAACCCTGAAGGAGGACCTGGGGATCCCGTCCTTTGGCCAAAGACGAGCCATTATGAAAGCGGTTGAGTCCTTTCGCGCGATCTCAAAAAGCTATCAACAGATGGTTTTTCAAGCAGACAGTATCGCCAGAATGCAGTCAGCCACGTATGCCTCCCCACAGATAACCCAATCTCGGATTTCGGGAGTTCCACAATCTCCTGCTTACTACGGCCTCGGCGTTCAACCGTCTATCGAGCCTCCGCGTCCTTTTCAATCACCTTCTTTCACCAGTGCGGCGGGCCAGCAGCGGGTTGTTTCCAAGGATTTCACCCTCAATTCACCTGGGCTCGCGATTCATGACACTCCGGATCCCCCAGTTCCAACTATTCGCCCTTCCAATAATCCTTCCCCCGATGTCGTTCAGCCAAAATCAAGCTCTAGTGTCGCCAGCTTTCACGGAAATGATGTCGTTGATGCTCTCGCCTCTCAAACTCGCGATCAGCCACCGCCTCATCTGTTACAACAGCCTGTAATAGAACATGCTGTCGTCAGCGGCAAAAAGAAAATTGCGCCAACTTTCGTGTCACATTTGCCCGAGGTGACCCCAGTAAAATCAAGTCGTGATACCTATCTCGGCCGAGATGCACTTCCCCTGCAAGATGTGTTCTACTACAAAAGCCGAAGTGGATTTACTGATGAAGTTTCATATCGCGTCGCTGCCGCCGAGGAATCAGGTCCATTCCACATCTCTGCCGATTTTCCTGCTGGCCAACGCCGAACAATAGGGAGGCTGATGAGATCTTTCCTGCGTGAAGGTACGACTGTCCTACCTCGGAGCGGACTGAGAATCAAGCTACCCTACAAAAACTCCAGGGTCAAGCTTCCGTATTCCGAACAATACTTTACCTTGTTCACACCCGGCACCGAGAGGGCAAAGGTGTGCAGGGTAGAAGACTATCCCGAGCTCAAGACCCTCCAGGACAATCAGTCACGAGATTCCGCCATTGACTTGCCTGAGGGTGTCCAAGATGTATCTCATGAAATATCGTTGAACGCAAAAGGTGGTGGTTCGAGTTTGTCCGACCTGGACTACCTTCTGGACAAGTACCCAGTGGAGAGTTCTGATGGACTTCCTCTTTATGGCGATTCGGGAGACGAGAACGATCTCGATGAAGACACCTGGAGGGAGATCCAAGAGGAGAAGGCTGAGGCCGAGGAATCGCGCAGGAAGTCTGCCAATATGACGCCAGCTGAGGTTGAGACCGCTATCAACGAAGCCATAGACGAGTGGAAGCAGGAGTGGCGCGAAACAAAGCTCTTGAGTGCCCAGAAGAAGGCTTATCGTCACTGGATGAGCGCAGCCCGAAACAAGAGTCGCCAAGAAAAGATCGAGTACTTCAACTACTGTAAGAGTCAGGTTTTGCGCAGGTTGCATAATATCAAACGTGAGATCGCTGGAAATGTCTGGCGCAAGCCAGCTGAGGTCAAGAGACAATGCCAAAGCCTCGAATTAACAGTCTATCAGCACCAGGAATACGAATACTACGGCCATGTCTTGCTCCAAGACAACCCACCGGCAAAACCTGACAAATATGCGCTTAAAGCAATCCGGACTCCCAAACAGCACAATCTTGAGGAAGATGAAGAGCTTCTCGAATCCGAGCCAGAAACATCAACCGAAGAAGATGCGCAATCCTTCGTGGATGACTCCACTGATGAAGGTTCCATTCATCATATCCCGGACACTGAAGACTGGCAACTCATCGTTCCAAATACAGCAAGACAGCGTGATACAATGACCGTGCCTCCAAATGCTTCACCCAACGCAAAAGTCCCCACCAGTATTCGTGAGTCACCAGTGCCCGACCTCCATGCCAACGACGCAGATGTCGAAAGCGAAACCGACGATGACATAATTCCACCAGCTCGTCGAAAGACAACGCGCATTAAGACCGAAGCTCCTCGAACGCCGGATGCCAAAGGCGCTCATGTGAAGCGGAAACCTTCTAAGCCTCAGCAACCCACTTCCGATACTTCGGACCTCGACCGCTCCCCACGTCTTCCGAGTTCTAGGTATCGAAACAGAGGACTTTCCGCAGCCGCGCCTGTTGACCTGACATTCAGTTCTCCATCTGGGGCTGAAAGAAGCACAAATGATACCTCGACTGACTTCAGTGTTCACACACCGGAACTCAATCCGGTTCGAACAGGGAGTCCAAAAAAGAACAACCCGAAGAGGAGTATTCTTGTTGCCGACTCAACGGACTCTGAATCGGAGTATATGTCTTCCCAAGATGACACTAGCCTACCAGGAGTGTACGACTTTCAGGGTCTGAGGCGTATACCATGGTCAGAAATAGACCCCATCGACAAGCGGCGAGCGCTTGCAAAGGCCGTATATGCCCTTGATCTAGAAGCGGTTTCCAAATTGGCTTCCTTTCTGAACTTCACGGCGGATTCCAGCCAGGCTCCAGAAACGGTCATCATAAGCGGGCTCGTTGCTCTGGACGAAGATGCAGCCACAATCGCAGGCGTCAAACCAAAATATCAGTCAAGCGCTCAGTTGCTGGTTTTGCTCTATCTAACGTATATTTGTGGTCAAAATGCGTTGGAAGAGTTTGAGCTCTCGGAAGCCCACAGGGACCAGGCATTTGCGGACAAAGATTCTGCTCTTGTTCCGTTCTATAAGTTGCTTCGGAAAATCATCCAGACATATTTCAAGAATCAGACGCAAACGCAAACAAAGGGCAAGAAAAGAAAGCGAGATGAAGACTCTTTCTCTATTCCTGAAACAGGAAACAACACAGATGAACAAATGACAGATATTACTTTAACTGATTCATTGGAAGAGCTTCTGCCTTCATCTCACAAGAAGCGCAAGCGCAAGGTGGAAGAAAGCCAGGAGGCAAAATCTCAACAATACAGCGACAAGCTCAGGATCCAAGAACAAGAAGAGCGACGTAAGAATATGGCTAGTAAGCTTGCCCTGATGCAAGTCGATGGGAGCGCCGCCTACATCGTCAACTCGGAAGAACCACCCGTCGAACTTCACCAGCATATTGCTCAACGCGTGAAGCCACATCAAGTCAACGGCATTCAGTTCATGTGGCGCGAAATTATCGAAGATCCAAAACATCAAGGTTGTATTCTGGCGCACACCATGGGTCTAGGGAAGACCATGCAAGTCGTCTCTCTGCTGGTGACAATTTCTCTTTGCAATCAGAGCAATGATCAGAATATCAGAAATCACATCCCCGAACATCTCCGAAAAAGCAAGACTCTTATACTTTGCCCTGCTTCTCTCCTCAACAATTGGGAAGACGAACTTCTGATGTGGACGCCCGATCCTGCTGTCCTCGGTGCTATTCACAAGGCTGACTCAATCAGCAAACCGGACAATATTCAAACTATCTTGGCCTGGTCGAAGCAAGGTGGCGTTCTTCTGATAGGGTATGAACGGTTTAGACGATTCATCACGGACAGCATCAAAGCGAAAGGAAATGTTCTGGTCGACCTTGAACACATTCTGTTGGAAGAACCAAATCTTGTCATTGCCGACGAAGCCCACACATTGAAGAATGCCAAGTCAAAGATAAGCCAGATTGCTAAACGCTTGAAGACGACGAGCAGAATTGCTCTATCAGGTTCCCCTCTAAACAACTATCTCGAAGAATACCATACTATGGTCGACTGGATCGCTCCGGGCTATCTGGGAGATATGGTCCAATTTCGCTCCAAATACTCGGAGCCTATTATGGAAGGACTTTACTCTGATAGCACTGCCTACGAGAAACGGCTGTCTCTTCGGAAATTGCATGTACTTAAACGAGACCTTGATCCCAAAATCAATCGGGCTGACATTAGCGCCATCGAGAAAGACATGCCCCCGAAGACCGAATACTTTATCACGATTCCCCTTACGGACCTACAAAGACAGGCATATAATATCTATGTTGGTCATATGCTGCAGTCATTCAAGCTGATGGGTGGTAGTCTGCAAGGTGGCAATGCCAGAATCTGGGAATGGATTGCAATGCTCTCGTGGCTCTGCCACCATCCTGCTGCATTCGTTACTAAAATGCATGAGCGCGAGGAAAAGTCGAATATGAACCACCAGCAGAAGCGCAATCAAGTCAATGACACCAGCGACCCTAGCGACAGCACAGACGAGGCCTCGGCACTCGTTGAGGTCGACGAGAATGTTGTTCCTGATGTTGCGGGTCCTATGCGGGAGGCAATGCGACAAGCCCTGCACATTCTACCTGATGCGAGCGATCGGAAAGCGCTATACGATCCAACTCTGTCCTATCGTACGCTTGCTGTGAAGCGCATCCTGGAAAAAGCGATTGAGGCTGGAGACAAAACCTTGATATTCAGCCACAGTATTCCAACGTTGAATTACTTAGGAAAGATGTTGAAGGGGATGGCATCTTTCTGTCGGATTGATGGCGATACTAAAGTGTCGGACCGGCAGGCCTTTACAAAAGAATTCAACCAAAAGGACAATTACCAGGTTTTTTTGATCTCTATGCGGTCTGGCGGCCTTGGTCTAAACCTCCAGGGTGCAAACCGAGTGATTATCTTCGATTTCAGCTTTAATCCGACGTGGGAGCAGCAGGCGATTGGCCGAGCGTATCGACTAAATCAAAAGAGGCCGGTTTTTGTTTACCGTTTCCAAGCAGGAGGGACATTTGAGGACAAACTATTCAACACTTCTGTCTTCAAAACTCAACTCTTTGGCCGCGTCGTCGACAAGAAGAATCCAAAACGACATGCTAGTAAGGGCGCACATACAGAGTACCTTTTCCCAGTCAGAGACATTCCGCAAGTCGACTTTGGCGAGTCTCTCGGGAAGGATCCCAAAGTACTTGATGCCATTATTCACGAGCTCGGTTTCATTCGTAGCATCGTGTTGACCGAGACTTTCCAGAAAGAGGACGATGAACAACTGAACGACGAGGACCAAAAGGTGGCAGAAGAGGAGTACAACGATCAGCGTTTACAGCGAGAAGATCCCGTCGCATGGCAAGCGAAACAAGACGCTCTTCTTGCTAAGCAGCGGATGCAGCAGCAGCAGCAGCAGCAGCAGCAACAGAACCATCTGAACACCGTTTTGCCGTCCACAATGCCAATTTCCACATTGCACTATATGGATCCTGCACTCCGACAGAGAATCGGCTCCAATGCGCATGGATCAAGGTCTTTTGGGTACAATTTTGTGCCATTTCCTTTTGTGAGGGAACAGCTTAATGCTCCTCCTCAACAACCTCAGCCGATTCATGAATCGCTTTATGTGGCTGGATCTTACGATGATACTTTCCAAGCCCAAGGATGGAATAATATGCCTCGTCGTGCTGCAAGCACAGAGCCTGATGCAACAACGTCATGAACCATCCCCAACGGCCTGATGCATGTCAAAGGCGGGCATATTATAGGGTTTGAGATTGCGGTTCTTAAAGAGCTGTACACACATTTGATTTCGGTTCCTCCCAGCAAGCGAGCTTGCATTTGTTTCATAGTCAGCAGAGATACCCCCGCAAAGCGTTTTTATTACGAGGGCACGGTCATGGTTACGAAGGGCATGGATTGAACCTGGCGCTGGGAGCAAATGACTTTTATTTGTGGATCTTTCGTCATGCTTCCGGTGATTGTAACAGTATTAGGAGCTCAGAGAGTTTCTCCCGAGACAGATATGCAGAGAAATTCGTACGTGTGTTCAGCTTCTGGCGCCCACTTGACCACTTGCGCCTTGTTTCGAATCCGTCATGCCGGTGCTGTTCGTAGCGTCCAGCCATAAATGAAGAATGTCAGTCACCGCAAAGACACCATTTTTGCGCGTAGGAAAAAGAATGTAGTGATTGTCTGACAAGACACATCCATGACAGATTGGACTGCCCAAGCCAGGCCCCATCACCGTTTCCCCAACAAAAGTACTATGTATGTAGAAACCCGACTTCTTCCCGTCCCTTGTGCAGGACAGGATCGGGGGATATAAAGGCCATCTGCTAAGACTGCTGCCATGCGGCCGCTCGAGTCGCGACTCTCGACCAACGTCTTCCTGCACGTGCCGTTACAGCAGTCGTCTTCGTCGTCGGTGAGAGAAGCGAAGCGGACGCTACAGGTTGTCTTCTTCATCCCGGGTAATCCAGGGCTGATTGGGTATTATCATCCGTTTCTGGCACTTGTCGTGCGGGGGGTATTACGAGGGGAGGAGAATGTGGGTGGTCGTGGGCGTGGACATGGACGTGAGAAGGAGCGTGGATTTGGGGATGCGGGTAGGAAGGAGGACGAGAACGGCGATGGAGGTGAGGGATGGGCGCAGCAGACGGTGGTGGTGGCGGGTTTCAGTCTAGGTGGGTTTGATGTGGGCGACGAGTCTTCTCCAAAGAGTAAGGAGCGAGAGGAGGAACGAGCAGAGGAAGAGGAGGATCTGCTCTATCCGCCCTCATTCCTGTCTCAATCTCGTCATAAGCAACGACAAAAACAACAGGAGAACCATGGGAATCTGGGGGACAGGAAAGGAAAGGGCACAGCAGCAGAGGGACAACAGCACCACAGAATGATCTACACGCTCCGCGAACAGATCGAGCTCAGTTACGCGCGAGTGCAATACCTGGTCGAAAGACTGCAAGAGGGGCAGAAAGCAAACATCTCGGAGCAAGAGCAAGAGCCCCTCCAAGTTGAGGTCGTCCTCATGGGCCACAGTGTCGGGGCGTATATTGCTCTAGAGATCGTGAGGCTGTGGCATGAAAGGCATCCGCAGCCAATGCTCGATCCTTCGGACACCACCACGGCGGATTCCCATGACAGGGACGACGACACGTCGAGGATATCGAGCTTGGGCCCGTCCGAGACCAGAGATGGGAGAAGCCCGAGCTGGTCGATATCAACATGCATCCTCCTAACTCCAACAATCCAAGACATCCACCTCTCCCCTTCCGGTCGCCTGGCCACTCCCCTGCTCAGCTACCTCCCATTCCTCCCCGGGCTAGCACACATGCTTCTCCACGCAATACTCCTAAGACTCACGCCCCCAGCGTGGTTCTGCCTGCTTGTATCGCGCGTCACGGGGATGCAGGTGGGAAGCCATGGCTACGAGACCACGATGGCGTTCCTCAGGAGTGGGAGAGGCGTCAAACAAGCCCTGTTCATGGCGCAGGGTGAGATGAGGGAAATCAGAAGAGATGTCTGGGGGCGGGAGGTCTGGGGAGCGAGCCATCACAACGACGTGATGACCGCAGAGGAGGATGACCGCTCCAAAAGCACAACAAGTAGTCCAAGGCTGTTTTTCTGGTTTGCAAAGAAAGACCACTGGATCGCCAATATCACAAAGGAAGCGATTGTCAAAAGCAGAGCTGCCGATGTTGGTGTGCAGAGGGACAGCTTTACCGGATCTCCGACGAATCTGGCGGTCGTGGAGACTGAAGAGGTGGTTTTCATGCCAGACCAGATGGGCCAGACGACGGCACGAGCAGCAAGAATCCACATACTGGAAACGGAAGCTATGGTTCATGCATGGTGTTTGGACCAGAGCGAGTTTGTCGCAAGACGAGTGAGCAGCTGGCTGAGGGAAGTTTTGCATGCAGACAATAGCATGCTCCGGGATGGGCGCTCATTGAACCGGTAGATACAACTGTCATGCTGCTTAGGACACATAGAAAATGGAACCATTACAGCCTTCGGATTGGAAGCGCAATACATGATCATTAAGCTATCTTGCTCCGAAGCCAGCTTTCCTGAACAGATCAATCAGTACGTCAGGCTGTTGCAGCCCTGGTTGTGATGGAGGTAGGGTTCTACCATCATACTCATGTGCTCGTACACTCCAGGCTGCATCGTCTGATCTCTGCTGGCCAAAAAGTTGCTGCAGACTGATTTGCTGACCAGGAGCCGGTGCACTTGCTTGCTGATCTTGCAAGGTCTGCTCAGCCTGGAGCATGTGACCATTTGTATGCTGTGCGGTTGCAGCTGAGGCAGCCGCTTCGGCGGCTTGTCTGCTTACTCCAGCATGATCGGCCAGAGACTTCATCAGTTCGCCGTTCCGCTTCTGGGCGTTTTCAGTTGAGGTCCCTGGCCCGTCGTGGAAGATATAGACGCCGTAAATCTTTTGCTCATAGCCTTCCTTGAAGCTAATGATGACATATTCCCCGGTTATCTCCACGCCGGCATTTTCGCCTTCCCGGAGTTCTGCTTCGAAATTGTTGAGGCCCCTTCTGTTGAGAACAATCGCGGAATATCTATCTTCACCCAGTGGTCCGGGAGTGAGCTCACAGATAAACAAGGAGCCTTCCACTCCTGTCTTTGTCCATTCAGGTTGAGGTAGCGGAGAGAACTCGTATACCACGGCGTAAGGGGCTATGGAGAGGATCGAGGATATCTGGGGGTTGTGTCGTTTGAGCACGGATAGGTTGAGTTCTTCGTTGGTGCGGTTCGGAGGAGGAGGCTTTGTAGGGTAATCTGACTGATAGCCTTGATTGTCGGACTCATAGTCTGAGATCTGAACAGCAAGCTGCGGGGGAGCCACAGCAACGGGTGTGGGAAGAGCAGCAGCAGAAGTGGCAGCAGGTAGAGGACCAGGAGCAAGGGCAGATATTGGCGGCTCTGTCTGAGGTTGTGACAAGGGAGGATAGCGAGGGAAGTCGACAGACTGTTGTCGCCGCGAGTTTCCAGACCGTCGATTATTGTGACGATGCGACATGGTGAGAGAATACCTGGGGCGGGGGAGGAAGGCTGCGGGAAATGACACCAGGTCAATAAAAAGAACCTGCGACCTACCTGACGGGTAGGTACCTGCCTTGACTTTTCAGGACCTAGGCCAGTAACATGGGGTACAGCCGACGTGTCATACAAGACTGTTGCTCATCACAGCAAGGGAGAGGTATCGTGGTGAAGTGAGAAAGGGTAGAAGCAAGGAGAGCGCAGTCTGCAGAATCACAACCTCACGAGGCTGCAGTGCCAGTGCAGGCTGATCAGTGGTGAGGCTCAAAGAGGGAAAGCGCCACCCCCGGAGTCCAGCTGGCACCAATTGTCCAATTAGCGCGTCGATCCCTGGTTTCCCCTTAATTTTTGAAAAGTCGCCCGTTCACCACCTCAATCGACACCCTCGTCCATCTTCAACCACTTCGTCGCGCCTCCAACAACTTGTTTTCTTGTTCTATTCTATACCTTCGTTTCGGCTTGTCGACAACTTCCGTTTTCGGGCGTCCTTGTTTTCTGCCGGCGCCCTCCACGCCCAATCCTTTAGAACCATGTCTTCTCCGATGAATGCGGTACGCAGTCTCGCTCTTGCACATTGACCCCTAATCGCCAGCACCCACGCAGCCCATACCCATCAATTGCCTATCGCTATCACCATGTTCTCTACTAACAGCATGCGCCTGGCGCAGTTAAAGATTCGGAGAAAGAAGAATGTCAAGAAAGGAATTCAGTTTTGCTTGATGGTTTGCGGTGCAAGTGGAACTGGTACCTAATTCCCTCCACACCACACTGACCTCACTCTGATCTGACCGCTCTTAGGCCGAACCACCTTTGTCAACACCCTCTGTGGCAAGCGAGTCCTTCAGCCCAAAGATGCCGATGATGCAGCCAACGCCCACCTCGAGGAAGGAGTAAGAATCAAGCCGGTCACTGTTGGTAGGTGAAGAGAAAGAACACAGTCAGTTAGGTGTGAACTGACAGCACATCTTAGAGCTGGAATTGGATGAAGAGGGAACACGCGTATCACTGACCATTGTGGACACCCCGGGCTTTGGTGATCAGATTGACAACGAGTCCGCGTTTGGCGAGATTGTTGGGTACTTGGAGCGACAGTACGACGATATCTTGGCCGAGGAGTCTCGTATCAAGAGAAATCCTCGATTCCGAGACAATCGTGTGCATGCCCTGCTCTACTTCATCACCCCCACTGGCCACGGTCTCCGCGAGCTTGACATTGAATTGATGAAGCGTCTTTCTCCCCGCGTCAACGTCATCCCCGTCATTGGAAAGGCTGATTCATTGACCCCGGCCGAACTGGCCGAGTCCAAGAAGTTGGTCATGGAAGATATTGAACACTACCGAATCCCTGTCTACAACTTCCCCTACGACATTGAAGAGGATGATGAAGACACGGTGGAGGAAAACGCAGAGCTACGTGGCCTGATGCCGTTTGCGATTGTCGGTTCAGAAGATGTGATTGAGATTGGAGGACGCCGGGTCCGTGCACGACAGTACCCATGGGGTATTGTGGAAGTCGACAACCCACGCCACTCGGATTTCTTAGCCATTCGCAGCGCCCTCCTGCATTCGCACCTTGCTGATCTCAAAGAAATCACCCACGACTTCCTGTACGAAAACTACCGGACGGAGAAACTCAGCAAGAGCGTGGACGGTGGTGTCTCGTACGTGACCCTGACCGCATTTGTGTGTTTCTGCAGGTTGACTAATTGTTTTGTGTCACAGAGCCCAAGACTCGTCGATCAATCCCGAAGACCTCGCCAACCAGTCGGTCCGCCTGAAGGAGGAACAGCTGCGACGTGAAGAGGAGAAGCTGCGGGAGATTGAGGTTAAGGTTCAGCGAGAGATCAATGAGAAACGACAGGAGCTGCTGGCACGGGAGAGTCAACTGCGTGAGATAGAGGCTCGTATGCAGCGTGAGCAGAGCCAGGGCATGGACGACCTGAATGGCCACGGGCACCAAGACGCATAGAGGAGGGGGCGAAGTTCAATGAATCGGGGAAGGCGGAAGATGTCGTGTTGATATCGGGCTCATGCAGGCATGGATCCAAAGTGAAGCTGGTGTGGGCGAGCAGCGGGATGAGGCTGACCAAAGAGGCGTCGAGGCTGTTGCGGAGATGGCAGGGCCACCAGGGCGGTGAGTCTCTGGTCGTCCTCGAGTTGCCCGATTGCCTGTCGATGATGGATACTTGTTGCAGCAGAGTACATTCTTCTAATCAGCGGTGACTGGAGAAAGGCAAATGAGGAGATGGTCTTGTTTCCTTTTTCCCCATGCCTGGGTTCTTTGGTCCATTGAGCGCAGTACGATAGTCGATCAGCTCAGTGAGAGCACCCAGTAATGAACAGGCTCTAAATCGTTTGGGCTGCGGCAGAGAAAGGTTCGGGCCTGCCACTGGCTTGGAGCTTCTGGCAGGTGGGTGTCCACTGTCCTGGGTGTCTGCGGAGTGATTCGCGGGTACCTGGCGGACTGACTTGACCGCCTGACCATGTTGCCGTCTTCCGAGCCGGATGCGGCCTCGTTGTGCGCTGTGTGTTGTGCGGAAGACGGGAGGCCATGCTTAAGCCGTTTAGAGTCAGCTGGGGGATGCCACTGGGAGGCCAACATGGAGACGTCACAGAGCAGAAAAGTGAGAAACCGGTGTCAAACAGAGCGTGGGGTGAAGGCATTGACCAGTGGTAGAGACCAGTGGGAAGGAAGCATTTTGCGGAGGAGGGGCAGCAAGGGGCACGAGAGGCCACAGGACCAAGCCGGAGTTGGACCATTCAACTTGAGGGTAGCACAACATGAAAGCATCTGCTGGGGCCGACGCAGCCTGCCCAGCTTCAAAAAGGATCAGAAGAAATAAATCGCGCATGCCAGGGGCTTGACCTATCTAGGAGGAACCCTTGCAGGGGAGGCGGAGCTTGTTACTATCTAGGATGGACGAAGGAGTTTTGCTGAGAAGGGATGGAGGGGATTTGAGAGATGGCACATAAACACGATGATGCGAATTCACAAATTCCGACATCAGCAGACACCTCATGCCTAAGGGCCTAGGTACCTGGTATACAAGAACCCAAGCAACTGGAAGCACGAGTCGGTGGAAAGCACTCCAAGAACGCTTCACATATCCGGGTGAGGGGCCACTATTCTACTAGACTACTAGTAAGGATACCTAGGTAGGCAATTTTCCAAGGGGGCATAGTGCGCGGGGTGACAGTGAGCACGGAAGACAAGCAATCAGGAGGGCGTGGAGTGCATTGCATATTGCATGTGCTGGAGGCTGCAGTAGCGAGTTTGGAGTGCATAGAGTGCAGCAAGTGAGCAAGGCACCGTGGGTTGGCTGCTTGGATGTTTGGGGGGAATGAATGGCTGTGAAGCAATTCAATCAATTCAATCAGTCACTTGTACGAGATATTCTATTACTTGGGCGAGGTTGATAAAAGGAGTCAATCCATCTTTCATCCTCGAGAGAGCCCGTGTGCATCTCTCTACTGACTATCTCTATCTCACTCTTACTCCTCTTACCTCACCTGCACTGATTCCTGAACCATTCCCCAACTTGCTGGGTTAGCCGAGTCCTCGTGATTGACGCATCCTCCATCCCACGCTTTGTAACCACCCGCCGATCTATTCATTCCATCTGTTGGAGCTACAAAGGTGAGCTGGAGTGGTTCATGGACAGCCTCATTTCTGCCCTCAACCATGTCTCCTGTGCCCCTATATCCTTCCTGGTTCCATCACATAGGCACTGATCCTTCATACAGTCCTGCTCTTCTCGCCTTTTGAAGCTTCTCACTGCACCCACTGACGACACCCTCAAAACTCCTCGGAGAACAACCACCCTGGCACTGATCCTCTCCCACTGACCCACTTCAAACTCAACCGTGTCTTTGGGACTTTCCATTCCACCGGATCCCACGGTTCATTGTCGGTTCACTCGGCAAAGGCGACAGGGAGACTTTGCTCTCTTGTGAGTATCCAACAAGGTTCCCTGGATCCTCGCTCGAGGACCAGAAGCAGATTCAAGGAGCAGAAGAAGTCTGAACAGCACCAGGTGCAAAAGGGGAAAAGAGCCAGGATCCAAAGTCTAGAACCCTAACCACTGACACCACGAGTGACAGCCACGAGGAACTCAACACCACCTGGTATCGACCTCGGGTCCTTTTGGGTTTCCACCTACCGGGCACAAGTCTTATCTGCTTTGCACCTTAACCAACCTGGGGCCCGCATGGTGGAAATGCCGCAGGCTTTGCTGCCCCTCCCCACGTTCATTCGCGCTTTGCACGAACCGGCCCATTTCGAGTGACCAACTCCGTTCGATGCAACATTCGATCATTGCGCATTGCGTGCATGCCCACCTGCGTCTCGAGATCCTCTCGTGCTCCAAGCATATCGCGCATCCCACTCAATTCGGTTGAGGGCCCACCCCGTAACGTCTCGAAGTCACCATTCTAGTTGCTCCCCCTCTGACGACCCTACCCACCTTGTCTTCACCAGACTCTCAAAAGCGTGCCAACTTCCTGCTACTCTGGTTCTGGCAGATCCTCCGCAGCGAAGCCTCCCAGTGCTCCTCGCGCTGGCTCCTCTTCAGTTCCCGCTCACTGCCTGTGAGCCCAAACCCTCACCGGAGCCGCCGTCGTCTCGACTACTGCCGAGACCATGTCGGTCATAACCACTGAGCCTCCTACACCCACACGTACTTCAAGCGGCTTCAGCCTTCTTTCGAAGATCAAATCCCACAAGGAATCCAAATACCTCAGCCCTTCCAAACCGGCGGTCCATCGAACGGGCAGTTATGGCAGCTCCTACGACCATGCCACTCGATCATCACCTTTCTCGCTTCCCGCCCAGGAAGGCGCAGGAGCAAAAGCTCGGCGCCTGAGCGCGGATCCCCGAGAAGATTTCTTTGTCGACGTCTGTCCCCTGGAAGACGAATTCGTCTCGGCTTCCAAGATAGGTCGTCGGAAAGAGATTGGAAAGGGCGCCAGTGCAACGGTCAAGATCATGCTGCGCAAGGGTGAGAAGAAGGGTGAAGGCACGGCGCTGTATGCTGTCAAGGAATTTCGCAAGAAGTCTGCACGGGAAACAGAGGAAGAGTACGTTCGGAAAGTCAAATCGGAGTATACGATCGCCAAATCTCTCAACCATCCCAACATCGTGCAGACGGTTCGGCTGTGCACCAACAATGGCCGCTGGAATCATGTCATGGAGTATTGCCAGCAGGGTGAGCTTTTCAGCCTTGTGGAGCGAAAGTACTTCAAGGCAGAGGACAGGAACTGCATCTTCAAGCAAGTCCTTCGCGGGGTCAACTACCTGCATGAACATGGCATTGCTCACCGGGATATAAAGCTGGAAAACCTGCTCATGACGGACGATGGGTACATTAAGATCACCGATTTTGGTGTCTCGGAGGTGTTTTGCGGCGATCATCCCGGCATAGCCCTGTCTAGAGGACTCTGCGGACAAGGTATGAGAGAGGTCCGCAAGTCGGCTCCTGGTATTTGTGGTTCGAAGCCATACATATCACCCGAGGTTCTGGCCCAAGAGAGCGAATACGATCCCACCAAGCTGGACGTATGGGGGTGCGCGATCCTTTTCATGACCATGTACCACAACGGCAATCCATGGCAGAGCGCGAGCAAGAAGGAGATGAATTATGCCCTCTTCGTGGAAGGCTGGCAAGCGTTCCTGGAGCGATTCAAGGACCCAGCGATCGATGAGAATTGCCATCCGCAATGTGGACCCATCTTCAATGCTCTCCCGTCGAATTCGCACCGGCGGTGTATCCTCAAGATGCTTCACCCGGATCCCGAACGGCGATGCAGTATCAGCGACGCTCTCAACGATCGATGGATCAAGGGAGTTGACTGCTGTTCACGCGAAGATATTGGACCGGCGTTTGAGGCGATTGACGTGTCAAAGACGGGGTGTCACAAAGTGGCGGCCAGAATGAAGGTGCAAGCCAAACATGATCATCTGCCACCACCTGTCAAGCGGCTGCCACAACATCGCTTTGACATGGGGGATGGCACATCTCGCTATGACTGAGGCGGGGGAATGCACGGTCCGGCTCGCTTTGGCCCACACGGTATTTGCATTCCTTTTCCTCCTTTCTCTGGACGACCAGGCCTTGTTTTCTTCAATTTTCTCTTTCTTCTGTGGGCGACTCTCGGCTGCGTTACGAAGTGCTCGGAATCGCGGGTGTACAGAGGTCCCTTGTTTGCCTGGTTCAGGTGGGACTCGTGGGTTGACATCTCATGGGTTGTATGCATACACGGGCGTCTTTATGGAATGGGTAATGGTCCCCAAAAACTGGGTGGTAGACTGCATTCGCGATTGCGTTTAGCTGCGGCTATGGTATATACATAGCGTACAGGTACACGATAAAAAGCAAGACCAAAAAGCCCGAAGCAGGGCGATGCCAGCCGAAACGCTGGCGGATAACAGCGTAAAGAATGGATTGAACGCGGGCGATTGTCAAGGCATCGCATGTGTGTGTGAAGCTGAGTACCTAGATTTTCTATTTCACTTGGAAATCCAAATGGCAAAGCACAATTGGCTTGACCGCTTTTGCTAGCCATTGCCAGCCATTGCCAGCCATTGCCAGCAAATGCCTCCGACAACGGCAACCGGGATCATTCCCAGCTTTGTCCTTTGAGCGAAAAGGGCCACCTGCATGACGGGACTGGGACGTGGAGGGATGATTGGCGATAAAGGGACAAAAAAGAGAATATGTGTTGAACTTGTCTGCCCGAACGGCATCGTGCTGCCTGCCCATGAGCGATCGGAGCAATAGCCGAGTGTCTAGTATGCGCCATCCAATTGACCAGCAAGCACATGGGCAGGGGGCGGAGAGGGTGTGCATGGTCTGTATACCTGGTAGGCACGCGTATCTCGTATTGTTGGGGTTCTTGGGGCCTTGGTGCCGGCAAGCAGGCAATCGACCGAGGTATTCCTTGTTGAATCATTATCGGTTCGAGTGATACAATAATATATCATGAACACATACCGAGTACTTACACACACATGGTTGATTGATTATAGACATTCTTAGTAGTAGTAGACTTCGGTATTAGAGGGTCCCCCTCCCTTCTTTCTGTCTTGGATCCATTTTGCTCTTGGCCGATATTCTATTGCGCCATCTCGCCATCTTCCCGTCTCGTCCCCGCCGCGTGTCAGTCGGTGACGATTCGGTCAATCTTCAACCTCCAAACATCGACAGAGAAGCGTGGCATCTCGACTGAATAGACATTCCGTCTACTCGTCTAGCTCTTACATGGCCGAGACTACCATCGCGGCAAACATCGTCGACAACACCACCACCAACAGCGCCACCACCGCCGACCCCAAGGCCGCCCAGCCAGAACACCCTTATCAGCCCTACATGGACGTGCAACCGCCCACGGCCGCCCATCTCAGCGACGCCAACGGCATGCCTCTGAGCGAGAAAGAGGTCGAGGCGCTGGAGAAGGAGGAGAGGGCCGAGCGCAATTCGACCCCGGAACCCAGCGACTTCAGCATCGCTTTCCCGGACCATCTGCCCACGCCGCCCTTCCTGCATGTGCAGGGCGTGCCCAATTTCCGCGAGTTGGGAGGATATCCCTGTCAGCCGCCCTCGTCACAGACGCCGACGCCGCCTTCTGGCAAGGCCTATGTCTTGAAGAAAAATCTCCTCTACCGCTGTGCTCACCCCACCCACTTGACCCCCACAGGCGCCACCTACCTGACCACCACGCTCAATGTGCACGACATGTACGATCTGCGTTCGGCGCCGGAGATCAGCCGGCTCGCGGGCACCGTCGCCTCCAGCGGCAAGACCGTGTACCCTCTTGCAAGTCCCGTGTCGGGTTGTATCGACGAGGTGCCCGGCCTGAAAAGGCACTTTGTACCCGTCTATCAAACCGAAGACTACGGTCCCGTTGCCCTGGCGAGGAAGCTCGCCTGGTATACGGCCGAGCACGCCCACGACGAGCAAGCAGGCTACGCTTACTCGGAAGGGTTTGTGAGGGCGTATCGAGACATTGCCACGCACGGCGCGGGCGCCTACACGGTCATGTTCCGACATCTCCTGGACCGACCCACCGAGCCCCTGGTGTTCCACTGCACGGCCGGCAAGGACCGCACGGGGGTGTTTGGCGCGCTGATCATGAAACTCGTCGGCGTGGACGAGGACCTCATCTGCTGGGAGTACGCGCTGACCGAACCGGGGCTGGGCGGGTGGCGGAAGGAGTTCATCGAGCGAATCGCCCAGACCGGTTTGGGGGGTGGCGGCGGCAAGCCCCAGCACCAGCAACAGGCCATTGCGGGGGAGAGTCGACCGGCGATTTCGCGAGAAGAGGCCGCGCGCATCTGCGGCAGTCGCGCCGGCAACATGCGCGCCTTTTTGAGGACCGTGCTCGAGGGCGAGTTTGGCGGCGTGACCGCCTACCTGACCCGCATGATTGGGCTCAGCGAGGACGAAATCGCCCGTCTGAGGAGCAACCTGGTCGAATTGGTCGACGACGTCCCCGGCCAGGTCATGACCCCCGTCGAGATTGACGGCTGGACTGCCGACGGGGGATGTGTGGATTGACTGCGGTGGTGGAAGCTGTGATCCCTCACGGGTTGAGCACGGGGCAGAACGGGAGCAAGGCAGGAGCAAAGCAAGGCACGGCGAAGCAGGTCAGTCCACGCCTGTTCCTGTCACTGCTAGTGCTATTGCCATTGTCACTGTTCCTGTTCCTGTTCCTGTTCCCGTCCTTGCTATGGAAAGAAAGGGAGAAAAAGAGAGAAAGAGAGACGTCGTCGTTTTACCTTACTTGACCTCCCGGTATCCGGTATAGAACCTTTTTTCTTCTTCTTCATCCTCCAACCACTATTAGTTCCTTTGGTTTTCCATTTCTCTTTTCCCTTGCAATCTCACTCCTGTTTCCGATTTGGTTTAGTTTAATTTGGGCTGTTTAACCTTGGACTCTTCTACATTAAAATCCTAGACCACGAACGACGGGCTAGATGATCTCTCTCCTCCCAGTTCCCCCTTCCCAACGTAGTCAACCAACCAAGGCTTGCACGAGAGTTATGTGAAATTTGCGCTCACTTTCATGAGAGAATAATACGAGTGGGTCGAACGAATCGAACGGGATGAAGGGGAAGGAATTACGCATGTCAGAGTGGTGATTGCTTGATTGTTCTCTAATTCAGCACGCCCCCCAAACCTCCCTTGTCGTATGACGAGGTTGATAAATCACTTTAGACGCAAGAAATCGAGAATAGCCCCAAAGAAAAGAAAGCGCGGACGGAGGAGGGGAGAGGAGTGGAGAGTCGAGGGATAATTTTGGTTGATTTACTTGGATATATCAAAGGATAGACATGCCGATACACGTATAATTAGACAGACAAAACGAACAAACGCAACGGACATGTGAACGGCTAGATTAGCTGGATAGGTCGATAAACAGGACTGTATACAGAGAAGTAAGTATCGAGTAGTAAGTAGTTACTTCTACTGTATACCGCTTGAACAATGGCTTGAACGCTTGGACCACCTACCTAACTACCTACCTGGAGCAAAATCATTCCTCCTCTGCGATAGTACATCCATCCATCTCCCCTCTCACCCCTTTCCACCGTGTCTACGAGTCTAGCCACCTTTACGAGCCCACACTCGAAGATCTAAGACTCGCGTCTTCTCTCGTCTCCCGTCGCCGTACTTCCAGCGCCATGTCCTCGAGGAGGCGTCGCGACCCGGGTTGGACTAGCACCTGCGCTCACAGCGCCCCTCTTGTCCTTCTTATTGATCAGGTTTGCAAAGAACTGGGACATGGCTTCGTTGCTCTGCTTTCCCACACCGCCAGAGGGCGTCTGTGTCCCCGTCCCGTCTCCACCGTGGTCGCTGCCCAGACGACGCATTGGCGTACTGGTGCCTGTTCCAGTCACGACACCCCCTGATGATGCATGCAGTGGGACATTTGTGGATGTGGACGCGTTGTTATTCTTCGCCGCCGCCGCATTCTGCTGCCTCTCGCTTTCCCGCTCTCTGAGTCGCCTTGTTGCCTCCTCGGCGTCGAAATCGATCCCGTTGACGTTGATCTGGTACGGACCGATGTGCTCGGCCATTCTCGGGTTGGAAACCCCCTTTGTCGGTCCCTCTTCTACAGAGCCTGCTTCGACGCTGCCGGCACCGGCTCCTGTGGGCGCAGGTGCTCCCTTTCGCGATTTCCTCTCTGCCTTTTCGTCTTCCAATTTCAGCTTTTCGAGCGTCTCGTGCTGTGCTTGTAGGAATTCTTGTACGGATGGCACAGAGACGGTTTCGTCGTGTGTACGGGGCTGGAACGAGGGCCGCAGGTCCGCGGGACGGCGCAGGGTGCTTTCAAATAGTTGGACAGCTGATGCTGAGTCGGCCTCGTTGTTCTGAGAAGGAGGTCCCTCGGGCTCTTGGTCGTAGCCTTTCGAGGAGAGGTCGAATTTCTCTTCAGGAGGTGGCTGGATTTCCACGGACCAAGCGTTCGCTACGGCCTCCGGGTCAAAGCCTTCTTTCAGAATCCGGATCTTGCCCCAAGAGTCCCAGTTCGGCGGCACCAAGATCTTGTCTCTGTCGACGATGTTGTGTTTGGCCACTTCGCGTTTCAACAGGGATTGAATACTCAAACTCGAATGCACCAGCGTCCTGACGTTGTTTGGGTCGAATGTGGCGGTATAGACGAGCGAGGCGCCGTGTTTCAGCAAAACGCACCGCAGCCATTGCATCAAAAAGTCAAACTGATCTTCTCCCCAGCCATGGTCTCGTTCCAGGTCTTGGATCTTTTCCGCCTGTATACAGACCACAGACAACGGAATGCCAAGTCCTTCATCCCATTCTCCAGGTCCCGGTGGGACTATCGATCTCTGCTCAGCCACCGTCGCGCCACTGCCACCGCTGCCGGGCTGAGCAGAAGGAGCATCTGGCCCAACTCTCTTCTCCTTCCAGGCCGTCATGATTTCCTCCATTTCAATCTTTGTCTGCTCGTCCAACGTCAAGATGACAGCCCTGAGCAGGCGTATCCATTGTCGTAGTTGCCGTGCCCATTTCAAAGGATCCGACCAATCCAACAAAATAGTGATCAATGTGTCTTTGACCGTCTTTGGCGTGAAAAGCGGTCTGAGTAAAGGTGCAAAGTTCGCAGAGGGGTTCGCCAGCATGTAGATGTTCATCCTCGCAAGCACGTCTTCCTGGTCCGCGTCCAGCACATCGTGATAGGTATAGCCCAGCGCGTAGCGGTTCGATATGGGGGCTACTCTCGGTTGCCGTCGTCTGTCGTTGTTGGCGTACCGGGCTCTTTGGTGGTTCGGAGGGTTCAATTGCTCGAGGAATCCGCGCTGCTGGTCCGGGGTGCCGCCGAGGAGGATGAGTTGCTTCTCGGACAGGTCTTTGCCCTTGGAGGCGCTGTTGAGCATGGGCACCCAGATCGCTTGTTTGTTGTCGCCATCCTTGCTGCCGGGGCGGCGGAAGGATGATGGAACGGGGACGGGTGTGGATGAGGACGATGGACGAGGAAAGCTGGCGTTTGGTTGCGATGTCGCCAGCATCTTGGATCGGTTGTGTTTCAGGGGGAGGAAAGGTCAACGACAGGGAGCATGTCCGGTTGAAAGTGAAGCATTTATTCGAATGCAACTGATGTGGACTGTTTACACGCTGCTGAGTTGGAGAGATCGACCTTTTTGGTTTCTCGTCGCGTCTTCTCCGCAGGCGCCCTGATCAGACCCTACGAACCTGGCGGCCCTGAAATGCAAAACTATAAGCCTGGCGTCAACTGCGTCACTCATCATCCTAGGCTTTTTCTCCGCAAAACGCAACACACTAAACTTTTTGACGCTTTGCGCCGACCTTCGCAACTTCTCGAATTTTCAGTGGGATGACTCGTCCCGCCGGACTCTCTTCATAGACTTTCATTGCTCGCCGCAGTCTTCAGGAGCGAAGTCAAACCATGAACGCAATTCGACAGACCCAGCTTCTGAACAAGCGCGAGCTCGAAAACGCGACACCCCCCTCGGCCTCATGGCACGCCGACTACAGGGACACGGCCTGGGTCTACATAGGCGGCTTGCACCTGGACTTGACCGAAGGCGACGTGGTCATCATCTTCTCCCAGTACGGCAATCCCACGCACCTCAACCTGATGCGCGACAAAGAAACCGGCAAAAGCAAGGGATTCGCTTTCCTGAGATACGAGGACCAGAGGAGCTGTGACCTGGCTGTGGATAATTTGGGGGGTGCGAAGGTGTTGGGCCGGCTGTTGAGGGTCGACCACACTAGGTACAAGAAGAAGGATGACGAGGACGAAGATACGTATCGGATCGACAGGTTGGAAGCCGAGGCCCAGGCGGCTGAAGAAGAAGGGGTTAATGGCAACGGGAAGAAAAGAGAGAGCGATGATAGTGACGACCAAGATGACGAGCGCAGGAGGAAGAGGAGACGGCACCTGCTGAAAGAAGAGGAGGAGCTGGAGAAGCTGCTGGCCATAAAGCAGGACGGCGAAGAAGAGGATCCGATGAGAGAATATCTGATCAGAGAGAAGCGGGAGGAGGTTGAGAGGGCAAGGCAAAAGAAGAAGGAGAAAAGAAAGCACCGACATCGACGAAGAGATGATGACTTGGACGATGGAAATGACGATATCGACAGAGAGGGCCAACACCGGCATCGACACCGACATCGAGATGCTGAAGACCTTGATAGGAGAAAAGATCGGGACAGCGGCGAGCGTACGGGAAGGGACCGGCGTGAGGACGACGAGGATGACAGAAAACAGCGAGGAAAGGACAAGGGCCGAGACTCGCGATATGATCGAGATAGAGACAGGGACAGAGACGTGGAGCACCGACATAGACATCCCCGACGAGGTAGCAGGGAGAGAAGGTCATCGCGAGACCGCGATCGTCCCTCGACCAGGCTTGATGATTATTGATTTGATTGAGTGTACGCTGTCCGACATGCGATAGGCTACCTATTTCGGCAGCAATCTGTCGGGCGAGCAGAGAACTGGTAGGCTAGGTCTACTTGACTGATAACCGCCAGACCGCAAATACAAAGCGATTACTGCTCGATGCTTCAGCTCAATTTTTCTCCTTTGAGCAGCTCCACACCTTGCTCCCTCAATTTGAATTTCTCTGCAGAAGCCACACATGGGTCAGTTACAGTCTCGCCAACAAGTGCAAAAATCGGGCAAAGTACTTACGGATCTTCCCACTGGCCGTCTTTGGATAGTCCTGCACAAAAAAGACATATTTTGGTACCAGGTGGTGGCTCATGCGATCTTTGACCCAGCTCCTGACTTCCTCCTGGGTTATGGGCTTCTCTCCTGGGGGCAGATGATGCCTGCGAATGACAAACGCCGCAACGACTTCTCCATATCTGGGATCTGGAAGACCGACCACCGAGACCTCGGCGATCTTGGGGTGTGCAAAGAGACAGTTCTCAATCTCGAGCGGGTGAATGTTCTCTCCGCCGCGGATGATCAGGTCTTTGATGCGCCCAGTGATACTGACATAGCCGTCTTCGTCTATTGATGCCTCATCGCCGGTATGCATCCATGCCTTGCCCTCCTCGTCGGTTTTGATGGCCTCTGCTGTCTTTTCTGGCTGGCCCCAATATTCCTTCATCACCAGGTAGCCATGGACTGCAAGTTCCCCTCGTTCACCCACATTCAGGATCTTGTCATGATCGAAAGGATCCACCACTTTCGCCTCAACGTGCGGGAGCAGTCGGCCGACGGTGTTGATGCGCTTCTCAATTGGGTCGTCTGTCGTTGTCATCGCAGAAACGGGAGAGGTCTCCGTCATTCCGTAACAAATCGTCAACTCGGTCAGATTTAGAGTCTTGTGCAATTTACGCATCAGCTCGGCGGGCACGGACGAGCCAGCTGCAATGCCGGTGCGCAGATACTGGAAGCCTTCATATGCAATCTTTTCGTCATCAAGGAGCTCCAGTTCCGCAAGGAACATGGTAGGGACACCATAAAGGGCTGTAGCTTTCTCCTCTTGTACAGCCTTCAAGGACGCCAGAGGATCGAATGCTTCAGTGGGAAAGACTATGGCGGAGCCATGAGTCGCGGTCGCCATATACCCTAGGATACACCCAAAGCAATGGAACAGAGGTGGAGGACAGCATACGACATCTTCCGGTGTCAGCAACATCCGGTCCCCTATTTGATTCCCGTTGTTGAGAATCGATCTGTGCGACAGACAGGCAGCCTTCGGCATGGATGTGGTGCCAGACGTGAATTGAATGTTGACCACCTCACGATTCGAGAGAGGGGCAGACGGCGTGGGAGGGCGTGTGTCCGTGTCCTGTGAGATCGATGCCCAGGGTGTTGTCGCTCGGAAAGGTTTGGGATCTATCCGACCCGCGGAATTATCGACGAGGATGATGTTCTTCAGCGACGGAATCGCCTCGGATACAAGAGTCGAGCTTGAGAGATCAGGCACAAGTGCTTCCAGAAGCGAGACATTTGGCCGCGGTGGTTTGTATGGTAGATTTGTCTCGGTTCCAATGACTAGATGTGTGGCAGACAAGTGGTTGAAGGCCGAAATAATCTGGGTCGAAGTGAAGGCCGGGTTCAGTGGGACAAGTATGGCTCCCAGCTTGAACAATGCATATGTAATTGTCGCGAATTCAAGATTGTTGCCCAGCGACACGCAGACCCGATCACCCTTTTTGACCCCCAAGCTTTGAAGTCCATGGGCCAGGACATTGCTGTCGAGATCGAGTTGGTGGTATGTCAGTCGCTTGTTTTGGTGTCTGGAGATGACCGCATTTCGGTCGCCATGTGCGGAAACGATGCGTGCAAGGTTCTCGCCGACAGTTTCTTCGAGCAAAGGAGGGTGTAGAGGGCCTTTCACTCTGGCCTGGGTCAGGAGACCGCGTCGAGGTCGAAGAAGTGAGGAGAAGGTAGGCAATGCCGCTGCCGGCGGTCGAAAGAGTGCCCGCATGGCGTGGGCATTGTTCTTTGGAAGGGATCTTGGGTTTTGTCTTAAGGGGACGTCGTCGCCATCCTAACCAGCCCCCAGTTGTATCTCAGCGCGCACAATATATTGTCCCAATGTCTCGCTCCGTAGGGAGGAAGCAGAAACAAGTCTTGGGGGGCAATGCATGGTCGGACCAGTGCCGCGGTCATCGGCGGACGGAAGGCAGCTCGGCAGCTAGAAGCTGGGGAGTTTGGAGCTTGGAGGTGGGCGTGGTGGGTTCTGAGCTGAGACGGCGAGCGGGTTGAGCTGACTCGGGTGATGGATGCCGAGTCTTGCTTCGCGGGGGCGTTTTGTGGGGTAATGAAGCCGATCAGATCAGCCCAAGATAGACGATGGAGGGGGAGTAACACACCTTTGGTGCCTATTGCCCTCTGGTCATCCGCTCTGATTGTCACTGTGTAGAAATCGGTGAAAAGATGGTTCAGATTTTTCGATGGAAAAAGGAAGAACCGCGCTGACGAGTAGCGGGATGCAGGTCGCTCCATTGTGAATTTGAGATACTGTGAGGAAGGACGGAATATAACACTACCTAGGTACCTTACTATGTACCTGGTCAGAAATATTGTGGCCACCGCCAATTCTTTTTCCGGCGTCAGCATCAACGACGTATCGCCCATGTCAGGCTCATCAGGCTCGTTACGCCGATGCTTCCGCCCACCAAATGTAGGCGCTGAAAATGCGGGGTGAAAGGATCATCAGCTTCGCTACATATGTCCAGCCCAGCCTCCAGTGCCTCACGTCAACGGTTATTTCGCCCTTTACTACCAGTCCCTGCTTACCAGGCTTCACATTAAAGACAAACATACTTCTTCTCGTGACTTCATACTCGGTCCCTCACTCCTTTGAACATTAGAATGATTCTTGAACGAACAAGCCTTAGCAGGCAACATGCAGCGTCACGAGCCGCAGCAGAACTCGAGACCAAACAGGAAGCTGACGGCCAACGTCCGCTGACATGCATGTTTTACTTCTTTGCGTCTCAAATGAAGCAAAACGTGCAGCCTCCCGATCAGGATCTCGTCCGGAGAGGGAAACTGGAGGACAAGCCAACTCATCAGCTGGATTCCATGATCGCAAGGCTAGCCATGCATGCGGCGTTTTCTCCTTTGATTTCCAAATTCGAAACATATCCGGTCGAAATTCCCAACACTGCTCCTGCTTCTGCACGTCAGAAGAATCGAACGGCTTCCCGAGAGCAAGTCCACGACAGCGTCATGATCATGAAGTTTCGGGACAAACGGGCCCGTCAGGAATGGATTGCCACCAAAGAATGGCAGGATTTTATGCGGGAGACGGAGGGTCAACAGGTCTTCAGGAGGATGCCTCATGTTCGGTGTGCCAGTAGCCTCAGGGGATTGATGGATCCAATGGATATTTTAACTGCTTGATGGCGATAAAGCAGTTTCAGACCAAAGACACTAAGCCCGAGGACTTCAATCATAACAGCACGCAGAAAGTACAGTTCCTTTCCCAGGAAGTGGCCCTCGTCAGGAGGAGATGGCAGGCATCAGGTGGTTCGAGTGCGACTGATCAAAGGCCACGACCTCGCCAGCGCCAGGTCAGATGGGTCCGGCTTGGTAATTTGGGACCCCTATCGAGGCAATCGTGCTTCGAGAATTTCGCCCATTCCCTTTCGCGTTGCCGACTTCGCCTCAAGCATGGTTGATATCGACTGGAAAGGCAGAGTTGTTGATTCTGGACAGCTCGGACGCGCACTTGAGAGGCTGGAATCAGAAATCTTGAATCCCAGTCTCCCCCTCTAAATCATGACTTTGACTTTTTGGAAGTCCTTCCTCGCCCTTGACAAACTCGGGCTCCTCTTCGTCAAAGTACCTGTCTTCGGCATCCCTCTCTTCCAGGACCCGATCGTCGTATTCGGGATTGTAGTCCACCGAGTCGTAGTCGAAATCGTCATCTCCGCCTCTCAGAAAGCGGACCTGCATCTCCCACTTCCATCTGGCGAGGCCGTCCTCCTTGGTCGCAGGCACTTCATCTCGATCTTCCGCCAATATTTCCCCGTTCGGCCCGCGCTTATATGTAAACAAGGCATGAGGGTCTGGGTGGCGCAGCGCTTCGAGCTTCGCTTCGCTCCGGTACAGGTCCGCCTCGAGGATGCCAGAGTATCCTTTTTGCCGACCTTCGGCTTCGCGTTCAGCGGGTGTTTGGAAGCGGCGGATCAATCGGTCGTAAAGAAGCGGATCTGCAAGAAACACAAAACGTAAGTCGTTCGAAGCCCTACCTTCCGAGGAGCCATTTTATGGGCACACCTGCCAGCTCAAGCTGAGGTCCAAAGTATTCTGGATGAGTATCCAGGTATCGTTTTCGCCGATTCTTGATGCGGATGCGATCAGGCATCTGTGTCTCCATCGACGGCGACGCGGGCTTTGGCGGTAGAGAAGCATTGCTACGTATAGGAATTCCTGTACCCTCTGGAAAGCGAGGCATATCAGAGTGCTTTACAGACTGCCTGTAGTTGAGGTCGCGACTCAAGGAACTGCACCCAAGAGTTAGAGGGAATTGGTGGCGACCCTTGGAATCGTTGATTTTCTACACCCCGCATGGTGCACCGTACTACTTCGGAGCATATAGCATGACAACGCCATAGGTTTGTTGCCGAAAGATACCTACCTAGCTCGCTAGGTACCTAGGTATGCTCGACAAGGCTCGCCATAGTTCGAGACGAGCGAGTAAATCATAACTCAGAAGAAAGCCCATTCCTTGATTGCCACCCGGACGGCGGAGACTATGCGCGCAACCCTTGGGATGCCGGAATCAATGAATATTCAGGATGCTGGGGAACGTTGTCGGGTCTCTCCAACATCTCAAAGCGTCCTCCAGATTCAGAGTGGGCGGCTTATTCGACACGGCTGCATAGAGATCGACTGGGTGCCAGCTACATGCCGATTGTCTGTCTGGCTTTTTCAATTGGTGAGCTTAGTGGATGAGAAGCCCCGCCTTTTCTAGGAATCCAGCACTTGTTCTGTATCTTCTCCAAAGTATTCCAGTGTGTGCATTTCAAAAGGGTGATGCTGACTACACTCGCAGCTGCTGCTATGGCGCACTCTAGTGTCAACCATGTTCACGATCTCACTGACGACACGTTCAGAGGCTTCGTGGAGCAGAATGATATGGTGCTTGTTGGCTTCGTTCTGCCTTTCCTGCCTGGCTTCCAAAGATTTTCAAGAGAATACCTCGAGGTATGAATCGCTCCTATTTTCGGGCAGACATTCGAAATGGCTTACCATCGAGCGTCTATGTACCTAGGCAGCTCAAGTGCTGCATGGCTCTAGGGTTCAGTTCGCGACAATAGACTGCCAAAAGCAGACTCGGGTGTCTGAAGAATTTGTGTTCAGCCGCTGGCCAACAGTCAAACTGTTCCGGGGCTATGGCAATGTCAAGCAGTATGAAGGAGCATGGAAAACATCAGAGTGAATGTGTTCGACTTCGAATTTGTGCCCAGTTTCTCGAGTGAACTAACGCTGTCGAAGCATTGTCTCCTGGTTGACGAGGCAAACCCTTCCTGCGATCTCTGAAGTCACCGCAGACTCTCTGCAAGAACTCAAAAGCAAGAGCGATGTGGTGGTCGTCGGGTTCTTCGCGCCTGGTGACAAAGACTCTCGCGAAGCCTTCACCTCTGTTGCAGAGGCTCTGCATGAAGACTACCTGTTCGGCATCACAGGTGATGAGGATCTTGCGAGACGGGAGCAAATCGCCGTCCCAGGAATTGTGTTATACAAGAACTTTGATGAGAAGAAGAACATCCTTGAGATGCCATCTTATGATAGCCGGGCTATCTCCGCTTTTGTCAAAGCTGCGAGTACGCCCTTGGTCGCTGATTTTCACCCCGAACTTCATGTCAACTTTGTAAATGTGAGTCTTGAGAATCCTGGCAAGGGCCTACCCCCAGGAAACTGAATTTGTTGTGCTTCTAGACTGGCCTTCCACTTGGCTACATCCTCACCGAGAGTGCCGACGAACGAGCTCAACTTTCTAGATTGGTGGCGCCGTTGGCTAAGAAGTACAGGGGCACGATCATATTTGGCCTGGTGGATGTCAAAGTCTTCAATTCAATAGCAGACGATCTGCGCCTCGAACCCAACAAGTGGCCCGCCTTTGCCATCAAAGACGCCGTCAAAGGGCATCGCTTCCCACTCCTCGATCAAGGTCAACAGCTGTCGGAACAAGCACTCGGCTCATTCGTCGAAAGCTTTGTGAATGGCGAGCTGAAGCCAGTCATCAAATCAGAGCCTGTACCGGAAACGCAGGAAGGACCTGTGACTGTCATTGTCGGTCACACTTACGATCACCTTGTCATCAATAACGACAAGGATGTTCTGGTTGATTACTACACGCAGTGGTGTGGCCCTTGTAAAGCAATGGCACCCACCTACGAAAAGCTCGCACAGCTTTACGTCTCCCACCTGACTGGCTGCGGTCGAGTCACAATCGCAAAGGTAGACGCAGAGGCTAATGATGTCCCGGGCGATATTAGAGGGTTTCCGACGTTCAAACTCTTCCCAGCCGGTTCCAAAGAGTCTCCCGTGCAATACGTTGGTCCATGGACTATCGCGGATTTTGCCAACTTTGTCAGAGACAATGGGAAGCACAAGATTGATGTGCTTATAAAGATCAATGCCGGCGATTCCAAGTTGATTCAGGAAGATCATCCCATCCCGCGAGAACAGGTGTGAAGCCTTGTTTCCGGTATTAGTGGTGTCAGCACAAGACCATCTCAGGGGTGGTCGTGGTGAGGTTTGGTGAAAGAGCCACTATTGTCCTTTTGCTGAAAACTTCTGGTTTAGTATCGTGTTGTTATAACGAGGGCAAAATTCTCATGATTGCAGTAGCTATCACCGTCGCGCGTCAGTGTCCTCGTACGAGGCCGATCCCTGACATTATCGCTGTGAGGCCCTGACACTCAGCTGTATTTCGTCCAGGCACTAGAACACCAAGGGACGTTATACTAAACTAAATACTGTCATTTCCGGCGTAGCGATCAACGCGTCGCCGTTGCATTCATCTGTGATTTATATCTCTTCGAATAGTCTTCGTTACGCTCCTCAAACTCCTGAAGCCAAAGGCCATCGCAGGATCCTCTGTTGTTGACTGGTGACGCTCTTTGGAAGCATCCAAATCCAACGCTCTCCAGAAACAAAACCGCCGAGACATCCTCAGGCCTTGCACATAGTGGGAGGAACAAAAACATCAGAAGCCTTCATGACTTCTGCAACACCAATCCTGCAGCACGTCACCTCATTTCTGAGCTTGGGAAGAAACGAGGGCCACCATATCCATGAGCCAGAATAGCTTGAATGTCAATATTAGCGTTAGGGCATTGCGCCCATAGTTTGACAAGAATATAACGGCCCGACCTGTGGATATGTTAGTCCTTAATTCGCAACCGGCAACGAAAAGGGAGCTATTACTCACACTGGAGGGTCGAATTTGATTTCAGTGCTAGATTTGTTTCGGCTGATGAAGAACGCAGCATGTGGCGCAACGCCGGCTCCAGTAGAGGTGCTGGCTGTCACACCATTACTCAAAGTCGTTTTGGAGCTCGAAGCTTCAACTTCGGTGGACAGGTTGGAGCGCTCTCCAGAGGTATAAACCAAGTCCGGCGTCCCTGTCGCAGGAGCAATTATCAGAGTTGTGCCCCGAATTGAAGTTGAAAGACGATTGTGGGATCTGTCTTCATCGAGCTCGCTTTCCCGGTTACGGCTCCCAAAAAATTCATCACTCTCTCGGATTTGCTGTGCCCGCATGAGATCCAGCATGCGATTCCGGTGCGCAAGGGTGTTTTCGAGATCGACTTGCTGGCGTTGAAAGCGTTCTGTTTCCCCTGATTCTCTTGCTTCGAGCGGGATATCGGGCTCATAGCCTTCTGAGTCGCTCGAGTTGGACCACGGACCATCATTACGCTCGTTTCCGAAATACACTGGACGGTATCGATCGACATAAGATCTCAATGAATATTCATCGTCGTGCCACGGGCGCGGCGATAGTGGTCCCTCTCCGCCATCTTCTCCATCTGATGGATCCACAACTGTGACGTGAAAGCCAGGGACGAGAGGAACATCAATATGAGAGGCTCCTTCGGAAGTTGAGGGATTGTTGGGGTACCTCGAACGATCAATGGATCTGAGGGGAGATCTTGTGGAGTTCATATATTCCTGGGAGGGGCGGTATCCATCTGGCCTGTGTCGTTGACGGCGGTAGCTTTTCGGGGCCCAGCGTACATCGTACTGAGAAGTACGGTCGAGGAGATTGTCATCTTCCATGGCAACGAAAATCAAGCCATTCTGAATTGGTGCATCGTAACCGGCACGCGGGGCTTTGACCACGATATCAGTCAAGGTGAAGGGCATTCCGCCCACATGCTTCAGTAAGAGGTTGCATTTGTTGGACTTGGTGCAGTAGACGCTGGTATCATCTAGGAGGACATTCTGCGGATAAGAATTGATGGGCATATGAGGATCCGAATATTCTCCCCCGTCACAGCTGATAATCTCTAACCTTAGCTGGCCAGGAACGACCTGACCATTGTGGCCATAGCTAAATGTTCGAGGTTCGTCCTCGTATGTACCATCGGTCAATTTCCTTCGTTTCGATCTTGGCCGATCAGGGCGATCGTCGACTGATTGAGTTGGTGAGGCGGGCGACTGGTTGGATGGCGGCACAAATGCTTCAGAGGCGGCAGCTCTTCCACTTTGTCCAAGTCTTTCTCTTTGGTATCTCTGCAGACGTTCGCTGGGCCTGAAGGCTCTCCGCCGACTGCGCACGAGGCTGGATGCGCTGCTGGTCTGGGCAAGGCCCTCGGATATGTCTTGTTCACGGAAACGTGTAGCGTATTCTCTTCTTCGTCGTTCCCGGGAGGTGAGGGGGTCAGATGGTAAAGGTCGGTCCGGTCTCTCATCATTTGCCTCAGCGGCTGCCAGCTGGTCCCCCATCTCCCTTTCAAATTCTTCAAACGCTATTTCGTGCTCGATGCCGAGATGCCGCTCCGAGCTGAGAAGATTTCTGAGGTTTTGAAGGCGTGCTGCGACATCGGTCCAAGCGGAGCGTTCTGGAGGATCAGACTTGGTGGATATTAGCATCAGAATACCATCGGGAACTCTGTACGTATGGCAAGAAGGACTTGAGGATAGGATCGTACCATGGCTGAACAAAGGACGGGCTGGATGCTGGCACGAACAAAGCGTCCTTAGGAACGAAGGCAACACGCAATGTGGCTCCACTCGAATTGGATCAGGTTGAAGGAGACATGTGGGAACATATAGAGGCGACTGCAGGCTTCAACAATCTGAGAATGGGTGCAGAGCAAGGTCTTCACAAGAAGAGTGGTAGTCGGATGTTCGCCAGTCAGAGTGCGGCAACCTTCTCGCGCTGTGACAAGTTGCAGAGTGCAGCCCATCGGCCAATTCTTGCCCCACGGTGATGCACTGCGCCCGCTGAAGGCCCGTGCGGCATGGAAGGCACCACCCGGAGAATTAACTCGCCATCAATCCTTCTAGGCGTGCCGCTAGGCTGTAAAGTCCTCGTTGGGCCTCCGTATCATTTTGGCAGTGGTGGGTGCCGCCGGGAGTCTTACCGCCGAGGCCGCTTAGGCACCAGTAAACCCAACTACTAGTTAAAACCATGCTTGGCATTGAACTGCCCCTGCAGCAAGATGAGATAATGGCTACGGAGTACAAACTTGAAGTACAAGGTACCTCGTACTGACTGCACACTCCTGAAGATCGCGGGCGCAGCCAGCGAAAGAAACTCGTGGTGGGTGCGCTGGAGTGCAAACATTTCGTTTCTGTCTTCTCACCTTCACTTCAGACTCACTTTCACTCTCACTTGCTCTCTCACTCTTGAGAAAGACACATCCAACAGCCGCTCTCAGTTCCTTCTGTCATCTCCTCAGAAGCTCGCGCTGCTACAACCATCAAATTGCCTGCAACATTCCTCCCTTCTCTGCGGATGCACCATGGACCAGAACCCGTTGTCTGGTGGCTCTCATCCCCCAAACGGACTCCAGCCCACGAATACTGCGGCAGTCGACCTGAACGGAGCCATGGCCGGCCCGGTGAATGGAGGGATTGATGGGGCCATGGAGGGTTCATCATTTGTAACATCCGTTCCTGGCATGGGAGACCTCAACAGTTACTCACAAGTACCCGATGCGACATTTGGCGACATGGCTCTCGCGATGAACGGGATGCAGCCTGAAATGTTTGCGGTACAGCCTCAGCAACCTATGGCTGCCGACGAGATCGCATTGTATGACAGACAGATCCGCCTTTGGGGTATGCAAGTCCAGGAACAGCTCCGTCGTGCAAACGTTCTCCTCATCGGAATGAAGGGACTGGGATGTGAGATTGCAAAGAATCTCGTCCTGGCAGGAGTCGGAGTATTGACAATACTTGATCACGAAGTGGTCGAGGAAGAGGATTTGGGAACGCTATTCTTCGTCCGGGAAGCTCAGGTTGGCCAGAATCGTGCGCAGGCAGCTCTGGCAGAGCTACAGAAGCTAAATCCAAGGGTTGAGGTATATACGGACCCTAATGCGGCTGTCACTAAGGATCCGGAATACTTCCAGAATTTCGACATCACTATCGCGACAGGCCTCATTATGGATGTACTTGGAACGATCAATATGGCCTGTCGAATCAATGGCCGGAAATTCTATGCCGCAGATACCCACGGCATGTACGGCTACATTTTCGCCGACTTGCTCGTCCACGATTTCGTGATTGAGAGAGAGCAGAGGAACAAACCCACAAAAGTCGGCGATATGGAGACTTCGACCAAGTGCGTCAGAGCGGTTGAGTCGAAGAAGGAAAACGAGAAGACCATGGAACTCATTACCTATCGAGAGACATATTCTCCCTTTCAGCTGGCCAATCTGTCTCCTCTCCCAGCGCGGATTAAGAACACTCGACGGAGCCGCACGAAGGTCACTCCTTTGCTTTCTTGCCTGCGGGCTCTATTCGATTTTCAAGGCCAAATGGGTGGCAGGCTTCCCGCGCACAGCAGAGCAGACCTCGAGCTCTTCACCAGACTGGCAAACCAGAAACATCTGGAGCTTTCACTTCCCCTGGAAACCTTGAGGTCGGACTTTCTCCGGGCTTTCCTGCAGAACCTTGGCTCTGAGATCAGCCCAGTAGTTGCGTTCCTGGGAGGTTATTTAGCACAAGATGTCATTAATGTTTTGGGACAGAAGGAGCAGCCGCTTCAAAACTGGCTACTCTTTGACGGAGAAGAATTTACCGCCACTCAGTTCTCGATACATCCCATCAACGACGATGCTATGGAGATGATGAACACCAACGGAGCTATGATGGTGCCAGCGGCTTCATCCATGGACGGCACAATTCCAGTGGCTTAAATTACCTAGGTATGCTTCCTCACACAAGGCTGTGAGTTTTTCACGATGCGGCCGAGTTCAAGGCTGGCCTTCGACCAATTGGAAACAGGATCCATTCTTGGCATCAGGAAATTTCGATTTCACGCAGAACATTCATTGTCACAGGCCACCAGGCTTTTGTACAGAGCTCGGCGTCTCAACACATGGGAGAGGGGGGCATGTACTGGACTTGGCACTGCTTCCCTTCTTGACTGTCTCGGTGACGGAGCATGGACTTGGACAGCCTTCTTCACAACTCCGCCTTGTATGAACCATTGCTCCCTGGTGGGCAGGCAGGCTTCACCACTTGGAATGAATCTTAGATCACTGACCTTTGCTGAGATTGAGCCTTTGCATCCTGTTGATTGAGAATGACCCATCCAGATTTCCCCGCAAGATTAGTTGATTTGACCTTGAACGACTCGACTCATCACCCTTCCCTGTATGCCACGCTGAAGTCGATTCGCAAGTCCACCCTCTCAATTCCAAATCGCCTTACCTCCATTCTTGCTGACGCCAAATTTGTCAAAACAATATCCCAGCAATACAACTTGCCGCTGGTCGCCAACGAGCGTTGTGGTAGCTGGTACATCGACCCGACTGATAAAATCGGCAGTACGTATTTCAAAAGTACAGATGGCCACCACGGACAATGGGACTTTTCTCCGCGCAGGCTCAATCTGCAGCTTCTTCCGATCCTAGCCGCTTATGGCGGTGCAATCGTGGTCGACTCAACTCGTCGTGGCAAGAATCTGCCGGATGCATTCAGCAAGACTGTACCAATATGGGCCGCAGTTATCAATAAAGCACTGTTCCCTGAAATACCTTCAGCGCACAGGCTTCAGGCTCCACCTCCACCAAATGACCTAGGTCCGTCAGAGATATCGCAGATCGAAGCCCGGCTTGAAGGCTTTACGAAGACTTTCACCAAACTAGGGCTAGACTTAGAACACTTGCGGAAGCAGCTGGGGCGTCCTGTGCGGCTAACCTGGGTGATCAACGGCTATCCTGGTGTTGAGCGTGGCGACGAAGCAAACCTGCCCCTCTCAAGCTCAAGCTCTGCACTCGAGCACTCACACAACCTTGTGCTCTGCTCCGCCTCTCGTCGCGTTCGTGGTGCCGAAAGCTCGGAAGCTGGGTACATCCAA
The DNA here is from genome assembly GCF_000836435.1 of Fonsecaea multimorphosa CBS 102226. NCBI lineage: Eukaryota > Fungi > Ascomycota > Eurotiomycetes > Chaetothyriales > Herpotrichiellaceae > Fonsecaea > Fonsecaea multimorphosa. Next base: position 796,235 of record NW_015971645.1, read on the forward strand.
GGTGCCGGTGATGACAGCGAAGGATGGTCGCACGGACTCACTGCTGAACTCTTCTGGGGACATAGAGAGCGGTTAATGGAGACTCCAGAAGATGAACTCCCTGCTCTGATCGAGGCATTACTTGAAGAAGAAAATGAAGAGCGTGGCACAGAGATTGCGGTTACGAGAATCCTTCCAACCTCCAACATTTATATCGCAGTTGGCTCCGTCACGAGCTTGGATGGTTTCGACCTGATTGTCAATTGTCAAGGCGACGAAGGAGGCTCAATGTCAAAGGTCCTTTGGTTAAACTGTCACAATGGCAAACTCGGGAGCAAAGACCTTCGCGAAAAGCTTCCTGGCGTCATCAGTGTCATCAGCAATCAGCTCTGCAAGCATCCCCAAAGCAAGATACTGATCACTTGCTCAACTGGCAAAGATCTTAGTGTCGGTGTTGCAGTCACGATTTTGTGTTTGTGCTACGACGACGAAGGTCAGTGAAATTTCCACGTGCCTGTACCTGGCGAAACCAAATGACAATTGAGATGTAGGCCATTTGCGAGAGGTTGATGGCCGGTTGCGCGTCGAGAAAGAACTTGTTAGGCGAAGGCTAGTCTGGATCATCTCCTCCAAACAGGATGCAAACCCGTCGAGAGCGACACTGCAAGCCGTGAATTCTTTCTTGATGCAACGTCCGGACTGAAGCTCGAATCGATACACAAGAGTCTTTGATTGGCGCTTGTTGGCCATGATTAAGAGTCAGGATGGCGGGTCAGCATGTGGTATTGCCCCGGTGTCCCTTTTTGGTGATTGAGGCACAGGCAGATAAGTCCCCAGGACTATTGGTGACAAAGAGCTTCCAGCTTACCCGAGGGGAGGATCGTCGCAGAAGTGCAGAAGCAAAAAGGCGATGCTCAGAAGAGTGGTTGGAGGTGGTGTCGACTGGCTGGTGGGCGCTGGTGGGCGCAGTTGCGGATGCGCAGCGGAAACCCGGGGCCAAGGCTGGGCTCGGCTGGGCCGCATGATTGCATCATCACCGCTTCAAAGGTTCTGGAAGTGGAGGGGGTGCGGTGCATGGGTGCGGTGCATGGGTGCATGCAAACAAAAAAATACACCCTCACGACCCTTCAGCCCTTAACTCTCCAGATATCCAGATATCTCTCAAATTTCCTTTTTGCTGGATACCGCCCTCTCTCTTCGTCACAATGCCTCCTCTCTCTTTCAGCGATACCCTTCCTTTACCCAACTCCTCCGTCCGCATACCCCGCCTTGGTTTCGGAGTCTACCAGTCCCCTGCCTCTGTTTGCGTACAATCATGCCTTTGCGCCCTAGAAACCGGATACAGACACATTGATACGGCGCAGTTCTATCACAACGAAGCTCAGGTTGGAGAGGCGCTGCGCAAATCAGGTCTTCCGCGCTCTGAGGTCTTCGTCACCACCAAAATCCTCTCTGCAGGAGGAAGCGTCGAAAAATCATACAAGAAATGTCTCGAGAGTGTGGAGAAGATTGATGGGGGCCATGATGGCTACGTGGATTTGTTCTTGATACACAGTCCCAATGCGGGAAGTGGCAAGAGAAAGGAGATGTGGCAGGCTCTTGAAAAACTGTACGAGAAAGGAAAGGTGAAAAGTATTGGCGTGAGCAACTTTGGAGTTGGACATATTGAGGAGATGAAGGAGTATGCAAAGATCTGGCCGCCACACGTTAATCAGATCGAGGTACGGAGAAAGAGTCCCACTCCGTCGAGCTGCTATGGTGTTGTCGAGCCTGGAGATGAGACTGACCACGTCTTCCTAGTTGCATCCGTGGTGCCAACAACGAACCATCACCGAGTACTGTCAGAAACACGGCATCGTCATCGAAGCCTACTCGCCGCTGGTCCGAAATTACAAAGCCAACGATACCACATTGGTTTCTTTAGCCAAGAAATACAACAAGACTACGCCGCAGATTCTCATCAGATACTGTCTGCAGAAGAACTGGGTTCCACTGCCCAAAAGCGATACTCCAGACAGGATCAAGCAGAACGCCCATGTATACGACTTTGAACTATCTCAGGATGACATGGATGCACTGGATGCGCTGGACCAAGGGGATGCTGGGGCAATTGTTCAAGCTGTGCGCAACGGATAGGATGTACAAACCGGTCCAGGGGCGTCTTAACGACGGCGTTATACGAAGTCTGTGAGAAAGGTATTGCTCGTCCATGTGCGTACCTGACTTAACGGCCACTACTTCCCTGATGCCGGAACGGATCTGATTGCTTTCTGTTTCCTCTCAGTGTCTCCAGCGCGGATGCTCATGAGAACATGCGCGTGTTGTTCGGCAGGATAAAATCACCAATAATCGAATCAGACCCCTAGCTTCTCGGTAGGCAGTGAAGCATTGTCATTGGTCTATGCACATTCAAGTTTGATTACATTTTATTACAGATCCACCGATACCTTGGATTGCACACCTGCCAGAAGTTGAAACTAAGATATCTGCGCTGTATCCGGTCGTGAGTTGTCTGCTCCAGATGACGAGGTAGCACAGCTTGGAGCCTTGATTCATGGCCAGCCATCATGAGAAGCTCGCAGCTTCCGCCTCGGACAGGCCTGGGACCAGGCAAGGAGAGCTTTCTCGACCGCTTTGTGCAACAGAACAGCTGCTGCAGAAGACCTTTCTTCGTGGTTGCTGAATGGAATCATGCAGGTCATCGTCATTCGCGGTGTGTCCGTGGAGATGCTTGCTTGCCAAAAAGCCCTGAACGCCGAACCCCAGCGGATATTTCTCCCAACGCTTTCATCGAAGACCTTGGAAGAGCCCACAAGAACAGGCTGGCCTGATCTATCGGAAGTCTCGTCAACTGCCGACAATGGCTTGAGGGAGTCGCACTTCCTTGGCCGCTAAAGACTCCGCCGCACAATGTCCTGACCGCCCTGCCGTTCTGACTATCACCAAGACTGGTTGGGACCAAGCTTCCTTGTACCCGACGTCCGACAGACTGCTTTTCTTACGAGACGGCTCAGGGAGATATCGAAACTTGCTACAACCGTGGAAGTTAAAGCGGCATCCACGCTGTACGTCGTTCTTCGGGCCCATTACTGGAAGAGGCGCCGCAGCGTCGAGACCAGACCAATACAACGACTCTGTTTCCATAATCAGCACGTCAAGCGGAAGAAAAGCAGCAAGTGAGCCTTCTAATCAAACAATCCTCGAATGGAGCGTTTGAAGGTTCCTTAACCAGTCCATCCTTGTGGGGCTTGCAATTAGTCTCTGTTTTCTCGCGGTGATACGAAGTCCACCGGATTACTCAACATCAACTTTGCGACTAAGGCAGCCTCAAGCCTTGTCCTCCACGCCTTGTCTCCTCCTGACCCTCAGCTGCTTGGAAATTGTTGAGGATGGACCTTGTGTTCGATTGGGGAACAGCTATGGGGAGCAGCTATGGAGGGAAACGTGTCCTCCGCATGGGGGGCTTGGGACTACCACACGACCGCCAGGGAGCATGAGCTGGAGCACGCACGAGCAAACCAGGAAGAAATCAACATCCTCGAGTTCCACTCTACTCAAATGGGACATATCCGACTGAATTGTCAGCAATGAAAGGTGCGTTCGAGGCTGGCGGCTCAGGTTTCTTTGTCAGCTTCCAACGGAACGAGGAACTCAACAGAACCAAAACCGTGGCACGGTAGGCAGGTATAAAAATTGACGGATTCCCTCTCATCTTCTTCGACGTGTTTCGAGCTATTGCATTGTTCAGATCGTCTTCGCCGTGTGACTTGTGCTCGACCGCCCTTATATTTATTCAGCACGCCCTGCCCCAGCACTCCATGAATATGTCGTCGCCCACCAATGCAGCAGTCACGTTTGGCCCTAGCGTCGACGAGCTGCTTGAACGTAACAGGTCAGTGGATCTGCGAGTGCTCCTTGAATTTCTGGTCAACCGTATCCTCTTCACATGAGCATGCGGCTGATATGAAAACGCAGGCAGTATGCTGCTGGCCACAAACCTATTCCGTCTTTGATGGCTCGGATGGGAAATGATCCCAAAGCTCATGGTCCTCATGTGGTTGTTGGTAAGCAGCGACTTTACTCAGAGACCAGACCTCTCCATCAGAACGCCAGTGAAACTGAACAGCCTCCCTCCAGTGTCATGCTTCGACTCTCGCGCCAATCCACTCACCTTTTTGAACGTCGGAATTCGGGAATGCCTCGTGCTGCGCAACGTGGGAGGCCGCTTCGCCTCGGCCGCAGGTGACATCGCCGCGCTCGACACTCTCTTCCACGTTTCGCAGATCATCCTCATTCATCATACCAACTGTGGGGCGTCGCACGTCACCAAGCAGCAGGTACTTGACGGAGTCCATCAGAAGAGACCCGAGTTTACGGGATTCGCAGAAGAGCTTGAATGGAGATTGCCGATGAAGGAAGACAACCACAATTCGTTGCTGGAGGACTTTGAAAGAGTCAAGAGTTGCGGGTTCCTCAGGGAGGATTTGATTGATGGAGTTGTCGGGTTGTGGCTCGATGTTGAGACTGGGCTGGTGAAGAGGGTGTATCCTGAGGATCAGTAGGACCACAGCAGTCTCTCCGTCTTCTGTTGGACCATTGTCTTATCTGCATGAACTACCTAGGTATGCAGAAGACAGACGTTGTGTGGTCTTTTCAGAAGGACCCAGAGCTCTTGGATCTCTGCATAAGAAGGAGATAGTAGCAGCTGTACCGAATCCGTGACCGAAGGGTTCTATGGAGAGGGATCGTGCGACCCAAGGCGAATTTCACTAGCTCTTACATACCTAGGTAGGTACCTGGCATATATCCGAAACATGGATCAATCCACACCCCATATGGCATTTATATAGACTAATAAGAACTTTTCTCGGTCAAATCTCCAACACCTGCAGATAGAGGGGCAAATAGGATGAGACTCTGAAAGGTGGGTTGGCGAGAACAAACTCTCCATATTGTGGCGCGTCCCCTCCACAGAACATGCATCATGATCTCAACTTGTCTCACGCAGTCCGCGCAAGCTGACCCGAGCGTACAATCCCACCCTCTTGTATATGACCTTCCTGATGGGTTGCCTGAGAATAATATACCTTCTTAACATGGAAAAAAAAAGCTCGCTCCTTACATACCCTATCCATCCCCCTTGGGAGAGACACACGTCCATACAATTCGACGTCCACGTTCCAGCCAACATCGCAAAAGCCTCGACAAAACATAACAAAAGCTTCCGATCTTGCTCAATTCCCTTACAGTTGAGCCAAACACGATGGCCGCGATCCACCGCAATTGTTGTCTTTTCTGCAAGAAGAAACCTTGGGACGACGGCGAGTTGGAAATGCTCGACTGGTACAGCGTGAACCTCGACGGCCGGCTGGACACGCGCATCTGCTTCTTTCACAATCAGAAACAGATCCAATGTCTACGAGAGGTGCGCGGTCAAGTTGCGCAGGAATGCCAACGGCGGCGGCGGCGGAGGACTGCTGCGCCTGGTGAGCCTGTGGAGGAGCTGAAACGGAGGATCTTTATGGATCATTATCGAGAGATGCAAGGGGATGAAAAGCGCGAGAGGTCTTGTGTTCTCATGTGAGGTACCAGAAGCTACGAGCACCATCCTGAAGCTGGAGCAAAGTCAAGAGTCGAGGGGAAAAAATTTGGAATGCTACGCAGCATATCACCATCCCCGAACTCCTTCGCACTCTCCGGCTGTCGTTGCAAGGCGAGATGGTGGGATTTTCATTCGACTAGCCTAAACGATCATGCATATTCTTAATGGGGTATGTTGTTTGAGGTCAGCCACATTCTCACGCGTGAGTTGTGAGGTAACAAATATCACTGGTCAGGACCACAAATGGCGATTCTAATCGCCTGAACTTTCTGGACGCTGCGCGAAGACGAGGAGGGGGCGAGGAAGACTGGTCTTCACATTCCTCAACCTCATTAGCGTACAGCTTCTCGAGAGTTCTTGGAAACAGCGGCAGCAACGGTGAAGCGTGATCTCTGATCGTGTTGACGGCATGGTCTCGATCGAGCTGCAGACCATTTACAGTATGGATCCCAGGGCGAAGAGGAGAATTGATGAGATCTGCCGCAGCGTCGAGCCTGAGCTCGACCAAGGGGAAAGTGACGGAGGGTACAAGCTTGCGATGCTTGCAGAACTCGAGCAATGCAACTTGAACTGTCCAGGAGTGCTGGATCTGTCCGGCGGGCTAATCATGGCTTGATGCTTCAAGGTTGGTTTCGATCGGTATCCGAGGAGATACGGAGTACGTCTCAGCGACCGGCCAGACTCTGCGTGACCACGTATGATTGCGGGGGCATTCGTTGTTCATTCTCTTCTGAAAGAGGTAAGCGGAATCTTCTGGCCTCCTGTCCGGTCATCAACGCTTGCCAGGAGTAGTATCCCAGCTGCTGCAATGCATGGATATCAAAGTTGGAGACCATAGGAGCATCCAGGTCGGGCTCTGATGAATCAGTATTGTACTTCGTAATTGGCGATCCAAAATATATCGCATTGTCGCAATACGGTCGCAGGGTTTCCCCTATCACATACTCTATGTTAAGGACAGGCCTGTTCGTCAACTGTCGGATAGATCCTTTGCAATCGCCGTCGGTAGCCGGTCCTTTTGGATGAAGTTTCCCTCAGAGGTCAGCCCATCGTTTGCCGAATCTGGATAACGACCGGTTATTGCTCTTCCCAATCAAGATCTAGTTCCTCGATAGGAGGGAGAATCACATATCAGCGGCTTCTAATACCCTAAGTACGCGCCTAGGTACATTTGAGGGCACGCATGTGTAGAGGATTTGGTAAGCTGGTCCTGGGAAATATATATATACACCTAGGTATATACAAACGGCCGGTGAGGAAGACCCCAACAACAAACCTTCTCAGCTGGGCATTCAACCACAGCGCAAACATTATGAAGGAGCCATTCTACATTGTTGCAACCTTGCAACCCGTTCCGGGAAAGGCTCAAGAGGTGAGTTTGCGACTCGATCTTCCTTCCCATTTCACTCACTGGAGCTAAAGGCACACAGGTGATTGAAGCCATCCAGCCACTGACCGAATACGTCAAGGCCAACGAGCCAGGCTGTCTGCAATACGAGATGTTCCAGCCCGCCGGTGCCGAGGGCAATGGACCCGTTGTCTTCATCGAATTGTGAGTCTGTCCGTGGGAAACCCTATCCCAAACACAGGAGTTTTTGGTGTTTCGTTTGAGATGGAGCCAGACGCGAAGAGAGAGAAAGAGACAAAGACTGACCGCACGCCGAATCTCTAGGTGGAAGGACATGGAGGCCCTCGAGCTGCACCGCCAGGGAGAGCAGTACAAGGCTCTACTGGCCCGGGCAGCCAGTGAAGGAATGCTGACTGGTCCGCCTGATATCAAACTGCTACAGCCAGTTGGGGGGTTTGGTCCGAGATAGAAGAGGCTTATCGCGTCCACATAAATGGTGACAGGAGCTGAGACCGTAACCGCCGTGGATCGGGCCTCGAGCTTGATGCTGCCAATGTTCAACTGTTGCCCCGAGGGGAGGAAGTCAGGACAAACAGGCTCGATGGGCGGTTGCACCGAGAGAATGGCCTCAAGGTGATGACTAAGCGAACCACCCCGAAATCCCATACAACAAATCCATCTGCCAACATTCCATCACTTCACCACCTCCATCGTCTTACCATCTCATCAAATCTCATTGCCATTTGGGTGCCATTCATGCTGCTGTCCGATGTCCGATGTAGCACTAAGATCCAAGCACGTGTGCCAGCTCATTGGGCCGACGGGCTAACCCCAAATTCCCTGTATTCTTGCTTCCTTCAATGACCTCGACGCATCTGCCTCGCTTCAAGCACGCTCAGCAATGGCTGGGCCTGATTCGTCCGCTTCCGGCTCAGCCTTGCTTTCCCCTCTCTTTCCTCCTAATTTGCTCGCCATATTACCATCCGGGCTTCCTGACAGCCACGGCAGTCATATCCAAATAGTCGCGAATGGTGGTCGCGGTGCCTTATCTGCTGTTTAAAGACTGAGAGCGAGCGGGTGATAGTCGAAGGAACAGGTAGATCCCTGGGGTGATCCCCGGCACCTTGGTGCTACTGGAGGCTCGAGAACCTGGGGTGCCAGATATTATGGCTACGACATTGTCCGTCCCAACCCACTGCCACATGTAACGAAACACATCAGCCTGACCCTGAACCAGGACACAACGCACGTCCGAAACCGCCGAGCAGCGAGAGTACGAAGAATCCATCCTTCGCAGGCACTACCCAGAAAGTCAGCGAAAGAAGGACCTCAACCATCTCGCTGACACGCCAGAAATGCCCGAGGAAGACGACGATGAAGTGACCAATGAAAAAGGCGAGCCTTCTTCAGACGGGCAGAGCTCGAAAGGCGCACGTGCCAAGGTCAAGGGCAAACTCAAGTCCTTCTGGAACAAGACTGTCGTCCCAGCATTTCCCGAAGCTGTTGCGGATATCTCAATCATCAAGGCCGCGTTGAAGGTCGAGGCTACCATTACCAAGGAGCTGAGGGATACCAAGAGGCATCCCGAAGTCGCTCAAAAGGCAACGGTAAGGAGAGGGTTGGGACTAGCTCCAGAGGAATCACAATTTCGTGAGCGAAGAAAGGTCAAGGTGCGGGACGCTTTCTGTCGTTATCTCGACCTTGACCCGGCCGAGGTCCATGTTGACGACGTGCCTGTCGTAGCATTTGGTGGGTCGGGAGGAGGATATAGGGCCATGATCGGCATTTTGGGATATTGTGAAGAGATGAAGCGTACAGGCATGTGGGATCTGTTGACTTATGTGGCTGGCGTGAGCGGCAGTTGCTGGGCTCTTGCAGCATACTATACGTGGGCTGGGGCGAGTATGAAGGCAGTGATCGAGCATTGCCAGAAGAGACTGCATCCGCATCATCCCTTATCCCCGGAAGCAGTTCGCGAGGTGCTCAATGCACCTGGTGGTCCAACAAAGACGCTTGGTCCCCTGATCCAGAAGCATCGCTCAGGGCTGTCAACGGTGGCGATGGATTTGTATTCTGTATTCACCACAGGCCATCTGTTTCTGAACCACGATCCCGCCCTGGAGCCGCCGGGCCTCCGTGGAAGCTTTGGCGTCAAGAAGGAAGTAGCAGGGCACCATGAGAACTGGCTGAAGTGGTCATCGGCAAATATGCATCTGCTAGACGGCAGCGAACCCTTCCCAATTCTTACCGCAATCCGGCATGAACGACCGTGGAAGGACTGGGTGGACAAGGAACATCCCTTCAAGAATGAAGATCCAAAAACAAAGGAGCATCAAGAGGCAGATGACGCCTGGTTCAACTGGTTCGAACTCACGCCGATCGAGGTTGGATGTGACGAGCTGGAGGCTTGGTGTCCAACATGGGCGTTTGGCAGACCATTCGAAAAGGGCCAAGATACCATGCAACTTCCCGAACAATCTCTAGCATTGCTGCTAGGCCTGTGTACCAGTGCGCCAGCGGGACCCTTGACTTCGTACCTTGCGACCATCAAACGCAGCCTCCCCTCGGGGTTTATCGGGAATTCAATCAATGACATGGCCAAAGGCATTGCGCGGATGTGGGGACCAAAGGGGAAAGAAGAGTTTCAAGCTCATCATCCTCTGCATGCCGTCAATGAGCACAACTTCATGTTTCATCTGACCCGTGGTGAGAACAAGGACAAGCCGTCACCACCGATCGAGAACTCCCCACGAATCCACCTGATCGATTCAGGGATGGACAACAATTGCCCAACGTACGTCATGTTGCACCCTCGCCGGGAAGTCGATGTGATTCTGAATATGGACGCCTCGAGCGACGTGTTGAAAGGCACTTTCCAGGAGCGGGTAGACCAGATTGCCAGCCGACGGTGTCTCAAATATACCAAACGACACCCTGAACTGGAAGCTGGCGCCGACCCCAAAGACCCGGACCGCTTCAAGGGCTTATACGCACAGATCTACGACGGCAGTATCCTCGTAGACAGGCCGAAGAAAGTGATTGACTCTTATGGGCACGAAGTGTCCAATCCTCCGGCACCTCCATGCCTCCATGAGTCGACCATGATATATCTCCCATTGCTGCCAAATCAGGGAGCGGTGGCCGACTTTGATCCGTCCACTGCCAAGTTCTCCGGCTCGTATAACCTTGTGTGGACAGGTGAGCAGGTCGAGACGCTTATCAAGGTGTGTTGTGCCAACTACAAGGCCGGCGAAGATACGATCAAGACTGTGTTGAGGGAGCAGTGGCAGAAGAAGAAAGCGAAGAGAGAAGCAGCTGGTGAGGCATCTTCTACTCATCCTCTTGCTGATCCTACTGGACCTGCTCCTTCTTCTTCTTCTGCGCCCTCTGCTGAAGCGCCTGTCCAGCCCTCGTAGGCTGTCTTTGTGGACGACGTCCAATAGCAAGAACTCGTTGTTTCGGATCAATGCATGACTCCAAGGCTAGAAATAGTTGCTCCCAGGCTGTCAATAACGCAAGAGAAGGTCCTCTCTATGCTGAGAACTCTTCCTGACTCTCTGACAAATTGAACACCTCCTCCGGCATCAGAGATCCGGTTCTACAGCGCCTATTGTGGTTGGATTCCACCCCTCCCCAAGACGGATTGTGAGAAGTCGCTCCAAGGGGAAACCTCCTTCGCAGCTCACCAGGTAATAATAGCGACGATCACGGAGTCCTATCTCACCACTAAGTTTCGGTCCCCCGCCTCCCCAGCCAAACCTTCGACGTCAATGGCTGGTTCCAGGCTCGGCCACCCCAGTTCTAGAACCTGATTTTGACGACTTTCTCATGCGCTTGGTCTTTTCTTCAGGGTTTGGCCTGTAGGCGGAAGCCCCCCGCCTTGCAGCGAACACGCCCCCAATCATGCCGAGCTGCCGCTCGATGGGTATGTATTTCCCCCAGTTTGGACGGGTTAAGTCGTTGTGGAATATAATTCCTATAGTGAACCTCGCGGCACTCTGAGAATGAGCGGCATGTACGCAACACAGCTTTTTCCGGACGCCTATAGTGCTCTCAGCCAACAGTCGAGCCCTTCTGAAGGCGGCCCTACAGCGACGACGGGGTCCAAACGGAAGTATACATCGTCGGCATGCGAATATTGTCGCTTCAAACGGAAACGTGTGAGTCTTTTCTCACCCATTCTCGACGACGGAGCTGTGCGTGCGTTGTTTAATTGTAGATTGTCAAAGCTAACCCGTCCTTATGGCCCTAGTGCGATGGCAAACTTAGCTGTCGCACTTGTGTCGACGCTAACAAGCAATGCGTGTATCGCTTCAACGACAAGAGAAAAGCCAGCGTCCGGCAGGAGGAGATCCAGATCCTCGAATCCCAGAACGAGGAACTGCGATCTTTGCTGGACGTGCTCAAATATGGCAACGATGAGGAATCTCTGGCTGCCTTGCAAGCTCTCCGTTCCCCCGAGGGTACGGCATCTCGTCAATCGTCCACGAACCTCCTTCTTGACGTGTACGGGGTATCTCTCCCAACCTTGCCTTCTCTGTCTCTGAAAGACCTGGAACTTCTCCAGGCAGACCAAGGTAGTCGACAGTCTGGCACTTCGTCTCAGGCTTCATCCTGGCCGACACTAAAATTCTTTGACTACCCGACCGTCTTCTCTCCTAGCCAACTACCACCGGAAGTTGACATCCGCAAAGGAGCCGAGTTATTTTTCCAAGTGACGGCTGGCTTGTTCCATATCATGACTATGGACGAATTCGACGAGCTTTGTGACCAGGCCTTCCGGGCGCAATCGCGACCGGACACTCTTGTCGTCGCCCAAATTTGTGCTGCATCTGCCATCGGTGCTCATTTCAATATCGACGACACCACTGGAGAACTCAAAGACGCCCTCTTCAATAGCGCGATTCGCCACATGCCCGAGATGGTCGAGCTCCGCAACCTGCAAACCATGAAATATCTGGCTTGCCTCTGCGCGTACGGCATGGTCGACAAGCGGAAGAGCACAGCTCGACTTATCCAGCTCAGTCTCCAGATCGCACGGTGGAACTTGGCCCTGCCACAACATGAGCTCACCGGAGGTGCTCACGAGTGGAGAAGATTATATCAAACAATGATATTCTTTGAATGGTCAGCCCGTGTTAGGTACTATTCAACTCACCAATTCTCCTTGACTAACGTATCATAGCTGGCTATCGACGTCGTTGGGCTACATACCGGATCTCGGTGGAGAAATTGAATTTCCTCAACCCACCTCGGCTGGCACAGACGGACTTCCAGATGACAGCGTGACGCAAATCAAGGCCAAAGAGATCGGGGTACTAAAGGCCCAGGTCTGCAGAGCGGCCAGCGGCCTCGAATCACCCACCGAGCAGATAATAGAGGACCACATGATTGCGTTGGAAAGCTGGTATCGGAAGCTGCCACTTAATATGACTTTGACGGTTTTGCTGAACGGCGAGGCGAACCCGCTCACAGCAGCACAACAAGGCGCGTTGCTCCTCTCCCACGCCATGTACCTGGGTGCCGTTATGATGTTGCATCAACGAGTTTTAGTGGCCGTCTCGGACGGTATCCTAGGCCATGCCGCAGAAATCGATATCGGAAGCACGCCGGTGCAAGAACATCTGGCTCATTCTATTGAGGCGGCACGCGCTATCGTGCGTATTTTCATCCTGCTCCGCTTCGGCACCGCCACAACAAATATGCACGTTCGGTGTTGGATCTGCGTCTTTGAAACCTACACAGCATGCACAATTCTTCTTTACAACATCGCCTTGAGAACCATCCAGCACGCCGCGGAGCGAGCAGAGATGCAACTGGACCTGGAACGTGTGAATACCTGTCTCGGCATGCTTGAGGCATCGGGGTTGGTGGATAAGGTATCTCAAAAGATGTGGGCGGCTTTAGCAGCGGTCCATCATGCCGTGGTGGTTTCCACAAGTCACCAAGTTTATCCCATTTCGCCACCAGAAGTCGAGCCAAAGAGCCATTCACACCGTCAACTCAACGGCACGACAGGTTCGGGCTTCTTCGAACAAAACAACTTGTCAACTCCTCCGCTCAGGCCGCGTTCTCGGGGCTGCCTCTCTGCCATCCAGGCGTTTAAACGCGCCACTGATATGTTGAGAGATCCATTTGGCCACGGCCTGGAAGCGGGATTTCGGCTCCTTCCACGCGATAACGGCGCGGACGCCGTGGACTGGTGGTCTGCTGCTGCTTCATGAAAAGAAAGAACCCTGTGAGGAAATCTACGCTGTTGATTTTGGAGGCATTCATTGTTCTCCGCCGTCTTTCCTGCTTGTTTGGGACACATTCCCGGTTGCAGGAGAGCTTCTGAGGAGTTTGTTTCAAGCAGGTTTCGCCTTGGATGCCGCCGAGCCGCCAACACAGAATGCTCCAACGTAATCTTACGGCAAAGCATTGCCATTGATCAAACTTTTTTCTTCTGCTTTTCTCAGCACCAACTTCACTCGACCTCAACCACAGAAACTCTTTCCACTAGCGAGTCACTCACTCACTCTTTTCCCTCACAATGATGGCCATTGAGAAAGCAGAAATCGAACACCGACCAACGTACTGTAATGCTCTCTCCGGCGTTGGCTCCTCGTCTTCTTCCTCGAGTGTCCCTGTGTACCCATCATGTCCTACGCAGGATCTACCCCAAATTCAATGGAGATGCTGTTGTTCTCGAGGAAGGCCCTTACTTTGGGACTCTCCTCGCGCCGATGGTAGAAAAAATTCTCACCCGATTCTGTATCTGCTGTGCTGGACCTGTGGGGATGAAAGCTCAGTTCGTTTTGATATCGGACAGAGCCCCCCTGGTTGGGGCGAAACACTCTGCTTGAGCGGTTGCTCGAAACAACGGTGGTGATGGTTACCTACCTAGATAGGTACCTAGGTAGGTACCTGGTAGGTATGTTGCAGTGCGAACAAGGGCCAGCATAGCCTCGTTCCCCAGCCTACGACAACCAGAACTGTCAATTTGCTGCTTGCACTCCCCGTCTCGTGACATTCGTGCGATTGGCGAATCTCATGAGCTCCATCGGGTTTTGTGGCCTCCTACGGAGGTTGATGGGGCCATGCCTTGCATTCATCTTGGTTATAGCTAGCCCCTGGTAGCCATTCAAAAGCCTCAAGTATTGCACACTGTAGATGGAAATTTACATCGCGTCAAATGTCGACCGTTTCGCCCTAGGACATCTTGATTTATACAGCATTTGCTCCTGCCCCTCTTCAGCCTAACGAGGAACGAGGAACATGGATGGCTGAAGCAACGTGATAGTGAATAAGCTTTGGGGGCCTGGATTACCCCCAAAGTCAACTCTCTTTAGGCGGCAATCCCGACGGGTGGCTAGGCTCCTAGGCTCCGGGACCCCGCTAACTGCTTAAAAGTTGCTGCAACGCGTGAATCCGCGGGCGGTTACAGCGCGTTGCCTGGCCGTACTGGTGCCCTTCGCCTCTCCAGCGACCTTGAGTGCAACCTCAACAGGGTCTCTGTCCCTGACTTGTCGCATCTCTTTGCTGATATCTCATCCAGATCCCTGATATGTCACTGTAGTCGCTCCCATGTCTGCTGCGCCGTCGAAGCAGCGCACCACGAGACCCATCCATGAATTCTTCAAGCCTTACGTCAAGAGCACAGTCCCCGCCAAAAGGCCTTCTCCCTCACTGGAAGAGACAACGGGGGTAGAGCATTCGCACAAGGGTGATCCCCAAACGACGACGCCAAAGGCAGGAGGGAGGACGCTCAATCGCAATGCCCCAAAGACGCCTCCCTCCTCCTATCTATCACCAAAGTCTGCGCTGGGGTCGCGAACCTCATTGTCCATTCGCAGCCGAGCTTCCCACTCAAAAGGTCCGATAGAGCCTCCTTCAACGTACAAACGGGCGCCCCAGTTTGGCGCAGATATTCGAGATGACACTCCGAAGGGCAAGGCCGGTGGCTTCTCCTTTTCCTTTTCAGACCTACCCAGTTCCACGCACGCTGTCGTCAAGGACGGCAAAGTGATCGAGGTCCTTGACTCTGACGAGGATGATGACAAAGATTCGCTGGAGTCACTTGAGGATTTGTTTGGAAGGAGACAAGGCGGCCACAATACTTCACAGTCGTCCAGTCCGGAGGAGGACGCCAAAGCTGAGGTTGAGCGCGTGAGGTTGGTGAATATGTTCACATTGGGCAAGTCAGTCCCGTTGGTGGGCAAACACAAACTACAGGCACTGGATGCGAAAGTAAAGGCGCACAAGTTCGACATCAGCACTTTGATGGTGAGTCACTTTGATGACGAAGAAGTGGAGAGCAAAGTCAAGGAGGCATGGACAGACGTCGACGCAGCAACCAAAGCAGCAGGGGCAGACAGTGCCACGGCGCTCGACAAGACCCTTCTAGCCGCCGTTGCGACCACGGAGGAGGACGGTCAATCTAAAGTCGCGAGATTAATGGACGCTGTTGACCGCACAGAAGCTCTGTCATCTGACCCCGTCTTCTTGTTCTTCGGAGTCAACGGACTGAATGACTGGCATGATGAAAATCCCTCTAGACACCCCTTCCCCGAAGCTGAAATCCCAGAGCATCTATGGCAAGATGACGATGACGAATCCAGGTCAAGAGCCTATGTATCAGGCTATGTGGCTGACCTCGCGGCCAGAGGCCTGATTTCGGACAAGGCATTGAATTGGACCTTTGAGAACGTCGTCCTTGAGCAACAGGACGACGTCAGACAAGAATATATTCGATGCTTGCAAAGTGCGAGCTCCTCCTGGACAAGGACCAATATCCAGGCACAGGACGTCCAGACCGTCTTTCAGAGACTAGGAGCCGATTCCACCAGTCTTCAGGATTCTGTTGAGATAAAGCCCAGGCATCGACTCCTGAAAAAGCCCGAGCGCCGTGATCCGAAATACCTTCTTGCAGTCTTGGATCTTTTCCAGCACATCTGTGCGGACATGGACTTTTTGGCTTTGAGCAAGCTGACTTCCATAATCTGTCGACTTGCTATCGATGGCGAGCTGACCAGCAACGGACGGATTTCTTCGAGGATTGACGCGATCCTAGAAAGGCTTCTATCACTCCCCGAGCTGGAAATGCGTTCTCATGTTGCAGATCGAATCCTAGTTGACATCGGCCAGCGTTTGAAAGATGCCACTTTGCAAGCACAATTACTGTCTCATATTCTACCTTCTTCGCCTACCGCATTGCGGATACGCATCCTCCTCGCGCAAGCTTTTCTCTTTGGAGGCGATGCCATCACAGACAATGCATCCGACACCCCCAGGATTTCACTCCATGCCCTGGCTGAGCACGTATCGAAATCTCCTGACTTCGACACCCAGCGCCGAAAGGGTGGGAGCACAATGGACTACACTGCCCTCCACGCTCGCACTCATATCCTTGACATCGCCATCTCCGACGGCGGTCGTCCAGCCTCATTCTCCACGCGCGCGGATGAACAGTCTTTCAACAAATCTGTCGACCGCCTCGCAGATGCCGTCAAAGCGACGTTCGTGGCCATTGTCGACACGGGCGCCTCGCACATGACTCGCACGGAATGCAAGGACGTTCTACAGGCACTGTACTGGCGATTATTGTACAGTGTTAGGACAGAGCTGAGGCCCAAGAGACATATCTTTGATGGGAAGGCTGGGAAGCTGAGGGATGCTGAGGAACTCAAGGGCGAGGAGAGAGGCAAGAACTTTATGAGCCGGTTTCTGGAGAAGACGAAAGAGAAACTACGGGAGCGGGAAGGGGAACGGGAGAAGGGAGCTGAACCACCGGCCGAAGCTCCGAAGGTAGACGGCGACACCCTGCAAGAGCACGGCGGCGAGGTGGCCTCTCCCAGCAAAGCCGACAAATCCCTTCGTCCCACTTCTCCGCTGACGTCCTCGGAGCCTTCAGAGACGGAAAAGTCGATCCGCAAGCAGCTGGGGCTGGAAGACTAGAAATTCAGCCTTTTCGGGTGAGATTCATGCATTTATTTCAGTGCGTTGTTAGTGCTCCGGAAACAGGGAACGGTGTCTGGAGACTCGGCTGTAGGATCATGTTGTTCAGCAAGGCGCCAGTGTGCATGGATATGGATCACTCATGGATCACTCATAGATGGAGAATGGGTTTAACGATTGATGCCTCCCCCATTATCGGAGTTTGAATGATGTGCACCTCGCGAGACGATTTGTGGAAATAAGAATGACTTTGTACAGAAATCTTCAATACGCTCGCATTGCATTCGCACACCGGTCCCGACCATAGTAATACCCCCCCTTGTCTACTGTGCGTGGTGCTGCTCTCGCCTCCGACGCAATCTAATCACGACTGTCTGCCTCTTTCAGCAAAGGCCGCAAGTAAAACGCACTGATAACATGCCACAGGGCACCTTCTGACGACGGAGAGATCCCGCCTTAGGACTCGATCTTTTCCCCTTTGCAACCAAGTCCACCGTTTTAGTCATGGAATTTCCTGTTTTCGTTTTCGCCGAACAGAGTCGCTCTGATGCTGGGGAGGGCTTCGGTTTCAAGCATGTGCAGTCTCTCTTCCAGAGTGTTGTTCAATTCGATCTTGCCGCCACCAGCAATGATGAAGACACCGCCAGCCCTGTAACACGGAACATTAGCAAGAACGGATCATCTCCTCTCTGGCCAAAGAGAGAACGTACGATTCTTCTGGCAACCATTCCTTCTCGTCCACCACAGCCTGGACCTCACTGCCCATCTTGTCCTTGTACTCGGCCTCGGCCTTCTTCGCAGCACTCTGCACTTTGTCTTTATCCGCCTTCCGACATCTTAAGGTGACTTTCTTTTCGCAGAGCAGATACATGCCCTCCAGGATCAACCCCTTCAGCACTTCGTCGTAATTCTTGCTCTTGGCTCCCGTGCTCGCCAACTTGTTCCTCGCTTCCTCGAACAACTTGTCCAGCAGCTCCTGCCGGGCCGAGAGGACCTTTATTCTCGTCTTGTTGGCCATGGTGGAGCGGGTGATCTGCTGGGACATGGACGCCTGTTTGAACTTCTTCTCGTATTGACTGTCAATCGCGGCGATCTCCTCGCGGACTAACTTGGACTTCTCGATAGCGAATTCTTCGTCGGCCTTCAGTTGGATTTCACGGGCCTTTTCGAGGGCTTCTTGGCGGATGAAGGCCGTCATCTTTTTGAGCTCGGCGGCGACCTGGGAGACTTTGTTAGTAGCTGTGGAGGGGTAAACCGAGGAGGGCTCAAGCAATGGGCATACCTGGTCGTCCGAGAGCGCGTGGGACGACATGATGGCGGTTGATTCAGGTAGAAAACTTGTGGAGGTTAGAAGTAGAGAGGAAGGGGCCCGCTTCCAGACACAGAGCTGGTGTTGGCTGTTGTCTTCGCAACCAAGTGCAGTCCGTATCTATCGCTGGGGAGTATGGGATGGAGGGAAACTGCGTGTATCCCAGAAGCTGGCGTTGCGGCAATTGAGCTCGGGTCAACAATTTGCCGTGGGTGAGAGCTCCGTCGAGAGGATTGAAATCGACCTAAATCAACACGGAATGTTTCTGTTCTAGCAGGACAATGCAAGGCTGTATCAGCAGCAGCAGGTAGCTCCCAAATCGCTGGTGGAGGGTGTGAGCTTTTGGTGTGGACGGCGACAGCTCCCGCATCACTAGGCCAAGCGATCGCTGCGAAGGAGCGAATCGGTGACTTCATCCTCAGCAACTCGGCCAGGAGAGGCGCAGACAAGCAACCCTTCTCTCCTCGCTTCCACCTCAACAACTCACATACTACGTCCTTACTTCACCACGACGGCCACCCCTACAGTCATGACTATCCCCACCTGCTGAATCACATTCCCTCGAACTTCATGCACAGAAGCCCAAGATGAGCGGCTCAGTTGAGTTGCCCTCACGAATGCGCTTCTGCACATTTCCTGCTTCGCTTGACCGCCATGGGTCAACTCGGTGACATCTCGCCTCAGGGCACCATTGCTGTGCGTCCCTCCGTTCCTTCCTCTCTCTCAAAATGTCCTGGCTAACCTCCAAGGGTAGATTGGCATTCTCGTCGGCCTCATATCCACCTCTGTCCAAAGCCTGGGTCTGACCCTCCAGCGAAAGTCGCACCTCATCGAGGATGCGAAAGATCATTCCGAGCCGCGGATCCCCCCTTATAAGAGGCGGCGATGGCAGTTAGGCATGTTGATGTTCATCGTGTCCAACTTGGTGGGCAGCACTATACAGATCACCACGTTGCCCTTGCCTGTGCTCTCCACGCTCCAGGCGTCGGGGCTCGTCTTCAATACCGCGTTTGCCACTCTTTTGCTGGGCGAACCATTCACCCATTTCTCTTTCGTGGGCACAATCCTTACATGTTCGGGTGCAGGCTTGATAGCCACATTTGGCGCCATTGGCGAGCCGGCGCATAATCTGCATCAATTGCTCGTTCTTCTCGGCAAGCGCAACTTCATCATCTGGATGGTTGGTACAATGCTGGTGGTCGTGGCCACCATCTTGTTCGCTCATGTCTTAAAGATGTGGTCGTCTCATAAGCGGATCGTTGAAAGTCTGCCAAAGAGCGAAAGACCCCGAGAAGGATCAATCAGTACTGACCGCGCTCGCCTCTCTCGGTCTTTCACCGCTCAACTACCTCAACCGCTGAAACTACGTGTCAGTCGTCTGCGGCTAGCTCGAGGCTTGTCCTATGCTCTGATCTCTGGCATTCTGTCTGCGCATTCTCTTCTCGTGGCCAAATCCGCAGTGGAGCTCCTTGTCCGGACCATTGTCGACCACAAAAACCAGTTCGACCGATTTCAGTCATGGCTCATCCTGGTCGCGCTACTCTTCTTTGCCTTGACGCAGTTATATTACTTGCACCTTGGTCTTCGGCTATGCAGTACTAGCGTATTATACCCCTTCGTGTTTTGCATTTACAACATTATTGCAATTCTAGACGGCCTGATTTATTTCCAACAAGGATCGAGGTTGAGCTCTCTTCATGCGGGGCTGGTGGCATTGGGTACTGTTATACTTCTTTCTGGAGTCCTGGCATTGTCTTGGAGATTGGATGATACGACACCCGCAGAAGCGCCTTACCAGTCGCCTTCCCCACGAACTCCGCTGACACCAGGAATGGGAATTTTGCGGTCACCCGTGGACGAAAGAGCTCCGTTACTACCAGCTGGACGGAAGAGGAGCTACACGGCTGATTCAAGACGATCGGCCGACGAGCAGGAGCCCCTCAATGTTAGCCGCGCTCGCCCGCCTACGCTTGCAGTTTATGCACCGCCTGATACTGATACAGAGGGTATCTGGGCAGAGTTGGACGACCAGGAGCGCCAGGACGATTACCTCGCATCTCTGCCTCGAACACCATCTCCGTTCCTGACCCAAAACTTCAAGACACGTCAAAGAGGCGACTCGGCATCCTCGCACGCTATTTCAACGGGAAGTGCTCACGACTCGGAGCCGTCAGTCGTTCCTACGAACGATCAAAATAAATCGTTTCAAGGGGCAAAGGATGTCCATCGAAGGCGAAGCAGTGCCCCAGGAACTGCTAGGCGCGAAACGACTCAGTCTCGTCCTCACACTCGTCACCGGAGTACATCCGTTCGATTTGTCGACGATAGAGGCCCGGAAAATGCTGGTAGCGACGGCGATCAAATTGGACGACAGCCTGTTCGTAGTCGATATGATCACAGTGGCACCAAAGACAAAGCAGAAAATGGACCTTGACCAGGTATCCGTTTAGGTGGTCCCTGAATAGCAGGGGTTGAGCACAAGGGCATCTGGCTGGACACAAGAAGCGGAACTACAGAACAAGCAGAACAAATGTGATACATTCTTTTCATATATGGATGCTTCGAGGTCGACGGAATCTGAATATTGCGTTCATATCCTCTATTGACGGCCGTATAGAACCGGGAGATACAGACCAAAAGTATCTCTTTCTTGATTGTGGATCTTGCCATAGGACCTTTGGCCTGCCTTTGTAAAAGTGCAGACAATCTTTCTGGGGCGAGGTGAATTCGACCCCTTCAACAGCCGGGGCCAGTGGCGTCCAGAATGCCGGCTATGTAATAGTGCGCGATCCGGCGTTTCTCTTGACCCTCCTGGAAGATAGAAAAATAGTCAAGGGCCGGGGTGGTCTGCGATTTTCCATACTACGGACATTTTTCAAAGGAAGGCCGACACTGAATCTGTGACGGTGGCGTCCTCTTGCCCAGTGGCCCTGCCCCTTTGGGCAAACGCTGAGGACTTGATCCTTGCAATGATCTTAGAATCGTGATGAAAGTGTGAAGCACAGTAGAGCCTGATGCCTCCCCAGGTATGCCTGCACGCCGTTACCCTGTCAACGTCATTGTTGTATATGAGTGACCGCGCGGGTCATATCAAGCGCTGTATATGCGGTTCTCGTTAGAATGCAGAGCGTTGGCCGAGGAGTTCCATGTTGGGAGGGGCGTTTGAGTCTCTCTGGTGCTGTTCGCCGTGTGTGATTTTGCTTCGTGTTCCCTTTTTGGGGGACATCTTCATTGTCCTTTTGGCAGGAATCGGGACCGTGACCTTGCCCTCAAGACGGCTCAGGAGAGGGAAAGCGAATATCGCCTGTCCCTCGAGCACTGGTCAAAAAAGCCTCGGGGCGAATTGATAATCCTCGACCGAGACCGGACCTCAGTTCGGTACAAATTGGAGTTACATGGGCCGGGTTTTTCAGGAGCCATCCTGGGTGCCGTCCTTTCTCACAGGCACAGGACTATCCGTCATGCCAGTCCGGTCCGTGGCTTCGCCCTCGGTGTCACTACCACCGGTCTCGTCGGCGTCGTCCGAATCCTCGCTCGACTCGTCCCAAATCTCTCTGCTCTCCCTTTCCACCCGTCTCATGGCGCCCGCGACCTCGTCCAGTTTGCTCACCACGTCCAACACCCCCTTGTTGACCTGCGAAAAGTACCGATCATTGGCCTCGCGTCGTTGCCTGGCGAGCTGAATGTCCCGCTCTGTTTCTTCTTCGAGGTTCTTGTCATTCGTGAATGCGCTGGGCTTGCCATCTGAAGGAGAACCAGCATCCTTGGCTGTCGCCGGCGAGGCCGTCGTGCCGGTCCCCGGGGCCCCTGCTGTGCCCTTTGCTGGTCGTTGTTGAGCGGATGATGGCGTTGCGGAGGTCTTGCTCTCCAATGTGGCGCCCAGGTCCGTCTCGTTCTGCGAGACGATGTCGAAGTCGTGGTCCAACGATTCATCCGCCTCAATCTTGGCCCATGTCTTGGCCAAGGACAGTTGTGCGGTCCGTAACTCTTCCAATGCTCGCAAATGAGACGATCCAAACACGTGGGAGGTGTTCATGGCCGAGATCTCTACGTCCGCAAGCGTCTTCTGCATTTCGGCCCAGAGCTGCTCGGCGCGCTGATCATCCCCGTCTGCTCCCGCGGAAGGGTGACGTAGCTGAGCTGGAGACGTGCCGGAAAAGGATGAGGCGGGAGGGACGCGAGAAGGGCGGATGATCTTGCGCTGTCCGCCTCCATGTTGGGACCCTCCTTCAGCTTCGGCGGCAGGACGGTCATTAGGGATGACAAGGGAAATGTGCGATGCATTTTTGGAGGGAGGACCCTGGAATAGCGCTGGAGGAGGGAGACGGTGCGCGGTCGTTCGAGTAGTGGTGGTGCTGAGCTTGGGTCGTTCAACACCGGGCGCTGCGTTGGGCACTTCAAGTTGTCCCGGTTTTCTCGCAGCGGATGACGCCATGACTTCTTAAGCGGTATTTGGCAGAGAGCTGTGCCCTCGCCACTTCTGCAGAGACTATATCTCGGTGGACATTAAGCAATCAGTCGAGTCTTGTATAGAAGACCAGGTTGCACCATGGGTAGACGTAACAAGGCTGAGGTCGGGGGTCAAGTGGATTGGGCCGGTTCCACGCCAAATGCTCCACCGTACAAGAATTTCTGCCACTTCTCACCGCTTTTAAGTCTTGGCGAAGCGCACCAAACTTTCTCGAATTCTGGTGGCTTGGTCAATATCGCCGTCGCTTGATCCCACGATCTCAGCACCGCTCCAACCTCAAGAGTTTTATCAATCCATCTGCTTGTCACAGTCGCCCAGTACGTACAGATCCTCCACCTTTCCCGTTCGTCTCCTTCCGTTGAGAAAATATTCACCACACACAAAAGACATCTCCTTCAATAACCCTTTGAAAGCCCGCACACACCTCAAGTTTAGGGCTCATTGAGCATCTATCTGCGGTTTTTCATTTTCACACGTTGCTTTTCGACAAGAGGCTTTTTCCCCTCCAATACTCAACTAACACATTTCTTCACTTCTAGAAATGACAAACAGAGGCAAACCCCGCGGTCTCAACGCCGCGCGCAAACTCGTCGCCGCCCGCAAGGAAGGTCGCTGGGCCGACCTGCACTACAAGAAGCGTCTCCTCGGAACCGCCTACAAGTCCTCGCCTTTCGGTGGATCCTCGCACGCCAAAGGGATCGTGCTGGAAAAAGTCGGCGTCGAGGCAAAGCAGCCCAACTCGGCCATTCGGAAATGCGTGAGGGTGCAGTTGATCAAGAACGGGAAGAAGGTCACCGCTTTCGGTACGTTTTTCTCTACCCACAAATCCTTGCACAAGAAAGAAGTAGAGGAATGGGGCAAGGAAAGAAGAAAGGAAAAAGGAATAGGAAGAGAAAACCCAACTCATAAACTGGAAGGGGGGAGAGATGAAATGGAGAAAAGTACATGACATTTTACTAACCAATCTTATGCTCAACCCGCAGTTCCCAACGATGGCTGTCTCAACTTCGTGGATGAGAACGACGAGGTCCTCTTGGCTGGGTTCGGTCGCAAGGGCAAGGCCAAGGGTGATATCCCCGGTGTGCGGTTCAAGGTCGTCAAGGTGTCCGGCGTGGGTCTGAGCGCCTTGTGGAAGGAGAAGAAGGAGAAGCCCCGATCGTAAACGCGGGTGATCATACTCTCCATAAAAAAGGGGAAGTCACAGGAATGTGAGAAGCAAGTGGGATGGCTTGGCTTTGGTGGGCAGATGATGAGAGAGAGAGAGAGAGAAGACAACGACACAACACAACATATCTATTGCTGTGCTATGCTTGGTGTGAGGCCCAAAGGAACGGGAACGGGGACCCAAAAATATCCTCAGGCACAAAACCTGATGACTTGAAAAGGAGAAACGCCCATTGAAAGAAGAAAAAAAGCAAACAAAAACACCGATTTCCTGTCCCTGCCTCGCCTTGGGTCCAAGAAGCTTGCACAATGTCGGCAAAGGGGGAGTTGAGAATCCAGCATAGTTGCAAAGAGGTCGCCACTTGTGACTCGAGGAGCTATCTTCCAGCTGCTCCTCGTTCGTATGGGGGAGTGGAGTTTGTACTCGGTATGATAGGACTTCTTGAGGCTCTCTTGATAGAACGATCCTGGGTCAAAATTCAAGACCGAACCGGTCACATCAGACAAAAACACGGAAAGCACCGTTTATGAAAGTCTGGACTACCCCTTGCCAATGCACAATCTCGAACAAGAATTAAAGATTGCTATGTGTATTTCTCAAAAGTAAAAATGTACTTTTCGTGGGGTATCCTCACTCAGGTCCTTGGCCGCCCACGGATGTGTTTAGCCTCTAACGAATGAACGCCATATTTTGCCCTTGCTCTCTTCACATCCCGCTCCTACAGCCCTTCCGCTTACCAGGCAATAAGAATATTGCATAGAAAGGATGTTTGTCGAAAAGGGAAAATAGAAGAGGCCGCGGCAACCCACATGGACCTCGAAAACGAAAAGTGATTCCATCGATCCCTCAAGTCAATGCATCACATCCATGGCCTCTCGCTTGGGCTCTTCAGTGTCGCCCTTAGCGTTCTTGCCCTTTCTCCCCCGAATCAAACCCAGCGGAGGCGTCTTCAGTCCGAATATGTCGGTTTCTCCGTCATTGCTGATGGGGCTTCTAGCTTCATCATCTTCGCTCCCTTCCGGGCTGGGTGCCTGGCTGTCGCGCAGTGACCGTTTCCCTCGCATCATCTGTTCAGAATTACCCTCGTCAGCAATGGATTCAAAGTTAATATATCCAGACCAAGGGTTTTCTGTGCTTACCCATGATTTCACGCCTCCAATCAACCCCAGGCTGTATCCCGCGGCAAAGTCCTCGCTCCTACTGAGCCTACCAGGGGAGTCACTTCGCTTCTCTGGGTTGATGGCCGTTTCTAATTGCTTCAATTGCTCGACAGCAGTCATTCCACCGCTGAGGAGGGGACTCTTGAGACCTCCTTCGCTCAATTGTCTATTAAATGGAGCCGGACTCGCGGGTCTCGAACTGGCATTCGTCCAGAATGACCGCAAGTCGCGGGAGATCTCTCCGCCGGCAGTGACCCAGTTTGATTTGACGCTATCTCTCAGTTCCTGCATGTGTCTCTTGAGATCAAGCTCGTTCTTCTTGAGCCAGCTTATGTTCAGCTCCTGCCGGCTTGTCCCTCTCTTGAGCTGGCGAACGATATACTTTTCATAGTCTCGGACAATCTTTGTAATGATCCCGGTTGTCGAGACTCCCTCGGTTCGCTGTGTGACGAGGAACTTGCCCTCCTTTTTGATAGGTGCATAGATATCATCGCCTTCGTCGGCGCCATAGGGTTCGTCGTCGTGGGCCACGTAATCAATCTGATGCTTTTCCAGGAACTCTGGCGTCACGATCCAGGGGCAGTTAGGGATGACTTCATCAACCCATCGGCAATGGCGAAGCGTCTCTGCTCTTTCTGCACCAGTGAGCACGGTCAGACCTTTGCGCTTGTGTGTCTCGGCGTCTCCCGTAACCCCGACTATTAAATAGGTATTTGGGAATGCAGTCTTAGCTTGTTCAAGCTGGCGCATATGCCTTGACAGGAGATTAGCACTTTCCCATCTATAAAGCGATGGACGGGGTGGCCTACCCAAGGTGGAAGAGATCAAAGACTCCATCGGCGTAGACTCTGACAGGCCTACCCGTCGGTGGTGGATTGGTCTTGTACCCCCCGACAGGATCCCTCGAGCCTGCTTTTGGTACATCCTCCATTGTGTCCCGGTCGTCCTTGACGATTGCTTTCTTCATGGAACTTGTGACGGTTCCTTTCCTTTTCCTGGCTGTTTCCTCGATCTCTTGGCTGTCCACAGTAGTGCTTGAAGGCTCGCCGGGGTCTTCCTCATTGGCAACGGCTTTTTCAACCGTTCCATTTGGCTCGACAGGTTTGGCGTTGGACCGGGTGCGAGCTCGCTTGCTAGGCGGCACCGTGCTGTCGATAGAGTTACTAGGGGCATGTTTGCGGTTCCGTAGATTGTGCGAGGGCGAATCGGCCAGCTCTTCACCTGAAGCGTCGCGCGACGAGGGTTGCTGGAGGTCCGTTGGGACGGCCGTCCTTTTTCGCTTCGCGGATGACGTGGATGATGGCGACGACATGTCGGGAAGAGGTTCAGGATCTCCAGCCACGATCAAGTTGGTACATGTAGTCCCATGTCAGGTAAGAAAAGAGCAGGAGTCAAGTCGCTGGGAAGCGAAGAGGAACGAAGAGACAAAGTTTCCAGCAGGAAGCTGCCAAGATCCACAGTGAGCAACAAATTTCGGGGATCGTGAGAAGCGAGAGGGAGGGGGCGTTGGAGTTCAAGTTTCGTGATGGTCAGGATTTATCACAGCCACATCAAGATTTGGCCACGGGAAAGGACCCTCCTGGCACGGTGCTCCATACGGTGGAAGACCTTCGCCCCCCCAGCAACTCGGCATGGGCAAATCCAAAATGCACTGGGGAAAAGAAGGAAAACCGGTTGTTGGCAATGCCGTCAGAGGTGGCACCAGAAGCCAAAGAGGAGAGCGGGCATGTGCCTCGCGAACGTCTCCTATCCGTCCACCAGTCATGCCCGTTCATACTAAAGAGGAAGCAGCTGCTGGTCAAACGTCATCCCATCGCACACTGGAACTGGGTGGCACCAGCTGGCGGCTGTCACTCAATTGGCGAGCTGGGCGCAGGTGCGCCAGTGGATGGGATATTATGATCCTACACCACAAATTGCATAGGTTGCGAACTTACCGAGACGCATATCAATCTAGAAATGTGAGACGCAGGGAAGTGTAAGAGGGCATTAGGAGCAGAGTCTCTTCGGTCAATCGCTGCCACCAGAAGTTGTTTTGATCTAGACACGCGAACGCCGCACACACCCCCTAAGAAAGACGTCGGTCGAGGAATAACTGGTGGTTGCCGATGCAGCGCTCA
The DNA here is from genome assembly GCF_000836435.1 of Fonsecaea multimorphosa CBS 102226. Classification (NCBI taxonomy): domain Eukaryota; kingdom Fungi; phylum Ascomycota; class Eurotiomycetes; order Chaetothyriales; family Herpotrichiellaceae; genus Fonsecaea; species Fonsecaea multimorphosa. The sequence continues at coordinate 823,325 of NW_015971645.1, forward strand.
AAAGTACTCCACGTAGGCCCCTTCCCACGCGATGTATATAGATAACAGGTACAGAAAATGGCATCAGTCTACCGTCGTGCTCACTGCCTCGTCGCGCGATGGTATGAGAACAGGGCCGCAGGGAGAAAGTCCTTCTGCACGCTCTTCCATGTAGGTCTAAACCAGTATCATGCATGCTAGGACTCTTCGTCAATGCGCTGACGGCAGGGGTATCTTGCGTCGGGAAGAAACTAGATCTGCCTGTCTGGTCTCGCTCATCCTTTGCCTTCAGGCAGCAGCCTTCTGCGTCGTTTCGTCTGCCGTTCCTGTGTTCTCGGCGTCTTTGCTGTGCGAGGCATCCTGGTGACTTGATGCTTTCGATTCATCACCTGCCGATTGGGGAGCCGGAGTGCCTTCGCGTTCACTTCGCGCAGACTCGATATCTGATGTGTCTGGGGTGCCTTTCTTGACCTGGTTCGCCGCATCTTTGTCTTCTTCACTTTGATCGAACATTTCCGTATCGTCTGAATCTGTCAGGACCTCTGTTCCATCCCCAAGCAGAATAATCCTCCCACTCCGACCCGCAAACCCTCGAGGCCGGTGGTCTAAATCAAGCTCGTACTCGTCCGGGCTGTCATGATCAAACTGGTGTCGGACACCTGGTCCACGGAATTCAGCTGCATATTGTTAGACAAGACTTGGCCTCAAGGAAATTAGGGTTGGACTTGCCGTACTCTGGTGGCGCACATGGTCCATCACCGTCTGCCACTCGCTTACTGATCATCTCATACCACTCCTCTTTGCTTTTCCCGTTCAACAGACCGATCACAATCATCGTCATATTGTCACAGCCAACACCTCCGGTCTCACTGTTTGACGCAAGGCAGTTGTCCATCATATTCTCGCAAATGAGCTGTAGCTCTTGTTTGGCAGCAATACCTCTCCGCACAAACTCGATCACGGCTTGCGAAGATTGACAATCCCATATACCTGGTCCATCATAAGCCACGCCAAACGGGGCAAAGGGCTCGAGGGAGAGACTTACCGTCGCAGGCAATCACTAAGAACTCGTCGTCGGACGAGATTTCATGCGTGATCACATCGGGAAAGGCTGTGACAATCTGCTGCTCGGGGGAGAGGTCGGCGCTCTTCTTGAATTCAAAGTCGCCTATGGCACGTGACAGGGCAAGATTGCCATTGACTCGACCAAAGTCCACAAAGCCTCCGGCGGCACTTATACGGGCTTTCTCGCCTAGCCTTCTGGTTAGCTTGTGTCAACGGCAATACAATCAAGTGGCGTACCTTCGTTCTGGGGTTTGTGGTCAAAGGACAGGGGCTTTGCTCTCCCTTTGACACCGAGGACAGTGCGAGAGTCTCCAGCATTGGCCTAGAAAGGTGAGTCAGTGCATAAAAGGATGTGAACATTGCTGTACGCACCACCCATATTTTGTCCTTTGATATGATGCCAACGGATGCGGTACATCCGGACACCTCGTCTTCGTAGCGAGCATCTGCACGTTGCCTTAGTACCAGAAACTATAGAGTTCGCCTTGGTGCCGTTCATACCATTGAGGATTGCACGGTCGGTGGCGAGAAAGCCATCCTTCAAGGCTTGTTCAATGTCTCCTTTGGAGAATGCGTCTTGTTTTGCGACAATCTTGTGGATGTTCTCCCCAGCGAACTGTGCGACTTTTTCCCCACCATGCCCGTCGTAGACACCAAAATACGATAACCGTTTATCTGGAGGGGCTGATTGTTTAGGTTTGCCATTTTCGTCGGGTTGTAGGTCGAGTACTGCGGCGTGTGCGTCTTCCATACTTATACGCCATCCTTGCATTGCTGAGAGGCCATAGTAAACACAGTCATCTGCGCCGCTATCGGATATCTGTCAAGTATTTGCGTTAGCTACTGTGTTCATGACTCTGACGACAGAGATGAAACTGCAAACAAGAAGCGGGCCTGGCGGTCTTCCGGCTCTGAATCACACGCAGGCGCAAGTGTTTCTGCTGAAAAGCATGGGGGAGGGGGGCAAGAACGCATCATTATCTGGGCGTACCTTTTCGACCACGGGCTCTGACAGAGTCTGACCCATGCTTGTATTTCTTCAACTTGTGATTGGAATTGGAGGCGACGGTGCTCATGTACTCCTTGCACGCGATGTCATAAGCTGGCGGGCGGTTGTGGCAGGTCGAAAAGGCAGCGGAGGAGGACTAGAACGGGAAGAGGGCGCAGGCTCTGCAACCTGAGGGAAATATGCAACGTCTGAATGATGCACCGAAGGATGGATACAGACAGCAACGCAGCCGGGTCAAGGCTCTTTCTGGCTGCCGAGAAGCAAGGTGTCGCGTGCAGAAGTCAGAGATGTCACTTTAACAGAATAGAATAATCCGAGTCTGAAAGGTGGGCAGGCGAGTCTCTCGCAGGGAGTTGCAGGTGAGTGATGCTTTGTGGCTGCCACCCAGGTTCGGTGCCAGTTTGGTGCCGGTTTGGTGCCAGGGCGAGTAAATGACGATAGATTCCAAAAACCCACCCACTGCAACCGAAGTCCCTTAGTAAGGAAAGCGAGGAGGCCGCCTGCGCCCTCACAGCCCCGTGTCGGGATGCCAAGCCCTGTATTTACAACGTGGTGGGCTCGGTGGTAACAGCGTAACTCGGTACATACGCCCTCAGCCTTACTAGCCTATGAACTCTTTGGTCACTACAAACTACCCATGGCAGTACATGGTGCTGCTCAAGAGATCCATGCATGTGGCTTGCTCTAACTAGACGTATCGACTTCGACAATTATATGAAGCGGAAACTTCCCCTTCGGCTGGCTTGGGATCGCTTCAGTCCACCCTCTTCAACACTAATACGTCGCCGCCCATTCACTGACCACGCTTGCTGCTTCGCATCCGTGCTGAACTCACCGTTCCTCATATTGTCTCGCGAAGGCGGAACGGGGTTAAACGGTAAACGTGGTAAAGATTGCGAGCTGTTGCTAGCCGGCCACTGTTTCCCTTCTGCTCTTGTTTCTTCAATGGCAGAATTTTCGTCCTCCAGGTAGCTGTCTGAGGAAGTGACTGAGTCGAACTGCCCACTGCCGGCGATACTGACCTGCGTCCGCAACATGGGTGTATTTCCTGGGTAAGAAGGCACAAGACTACCCATTCGTGCAGGCTCCCGAGCCCCGAGCTCAAGGCCAGACCACCTTGACCATGGATGCTCGCGAGAAGCTCCAGCCGTCGGTGGTGATGTTGGTGGGCCTCGGTCCGCGAGCGCTGCCGTGTTTCTAGGCCATTTGGTTTGCGGTGAGGCCATCATCCGTGCCGAGCCTGCATTTGAAAACCTTGCAGAGCCTTCTAACCGGGCTCGTGCACGTTCCGTATGCCATTTCTGACGCTGCTCCTCAAAGGATAGAGGCTGACTGCTATCTTCCGGGACAACTCGTAGACATGGACCTGATTTCTTAGTCTGAGACCCAGCTCTAGCGGTGGTCGCTCCAGTCACAGGGGGCGCAGGGAATGAATCTAATACCAGGGTGGTCCTCCTGCGATCACTCGATGGATTGGATGCCCAGGTATTCCGCCAGGACGACTGGTCCAGACCAGAATCAGGAGTAATAAGGATGCCGGCTCCATGTCCAGCGCCGCTCCTCCTGTCCGGCAAGCCGACCACGTGTGACACCGGACTTGCATGGGTATTGGTAGTTGAATCCTCCAGTTGACTCTGCAAGCCTGCTTCTGATAATCTACTCGGGAATGCTGGAAGTCCCGGGAGCGACAGCCTCGGGTTGGCAGGCAAAGGCAAAGGCTCATATGCCGTGTCTCTCGCTCTGTCAAATCCTTGAGCAGCTTCCAGTTGGGCAGCGAAAAGGCTGCCAGGAGTGAGAATCTGTGAAGTGCGATGCTGCGAAAGGGGATGTGGACGTCCTGTGCCCGACAATCTCTTCCTAGAGCTCTTCAAAGAATCGTGAGACCATGCAGGCGTCATTCTCAACGAGTCAGAAGGGACGATATCTTGAGCATAGGGTGGACGGCCAGCCGTTTCCGCAGCTTGTGCAGATTGATTAGGCGGCTCGTACGCACGCCCATCAGCAAGTGCGGAACCTTCTTCGAATGAGGCATTATTGGTTTCTTTGCCCTTCCTTCTCCTCCTCAGACAACACAGAGTCAGGCAAACCGCAAGCAATGCTCCAACAACAGAAAATACACAGGCCAATACAATATGCAGTACATGGCTGTTCGATGTGTTACCATTGGGAGAACTCATTGCTCGCTCAGATGCTTTGCTCGTGCCACTAGCCTTGGAACTTGTTGGTAGCTCCGTGGTATGCGTTGGTGTCATTGCGGTAGCAATGGGTTTCCGAAGCACTTGTAAAATCACCTCTCCTGTCGCAACAGTCGATGAATTGGCAAATGTGATAGATATATTGAGTGTCTGAGGAGATAGATCTGGGGGCACTGAACCTGACAGAACCCAGGTCTGATTGTTAAAACCAAGCCAGGCTGCGGCACTGCCCAGGGCCGCCACAGCTCGGACCCAAGGCGAGGAGGTAGGGTTGATCGAATTGTACGAGAAGCATTCCCCCGCTGTAACGTTGACAACGCCTATGATCCCAAGAGAAACATTCGAAGCCCCAGTATTTTCGAGAAAGATGGTAGCATTGGCAATATCATGATAAATATCCATGACAGTAATAGTGATAGTAGTGTTGGCAGTATCAACAGCGGTACCACTCAAAGACAGTTGTTTTCTGTCTAGCTTGACCCATGCTGGAACAGTCGCATCTATACTGACAATCTGATCGTCCGTAACAGGGCCCCCGTCCAGAGTGATCAGGGGCCGGAGTGGCAAAGTTTGGAAGTGATCACCACTGGAGATCTGAATATCTTGAGAGGCGGGCGAAAATGCCAGGATCCTGCGGCTAATAACAATCTGAAAATCAACCGCCGATTCTGCAAATCCAGGCACATTTGAAGCAATAAGTCTTAAGGAGTACGTCTGGGATTCGGCCAAGGGGGACACCAAGGCAGGAGTTGTGCCCGAGATCTCAAGCCGAGATTCATCGAACTGCACCCACGGAGGCAGAGGGGTATTATCGGCCGAAACTGCGTAGTATCTTGTCTCAAGCGTAGCGCCATCGAAGATTTGCTTTTCGAAGACTAGATGAAAAGACTGCTGTGGATGCGCCAGTAACGAATTCGGCGGGGAAACGAGGCCACTCTGCTCTAGTTGAGGCAATACAGGTGCATTGAGCGTCAAAGTCGAAGATTCGAGCACAATAAATGTGACGTTCGTCGATGACTGTCCCGTCAAGTCTGAAGCGACCAATTGAAAGATCGTGGTGCCTATGTCGCTCTGATTTGGGATCCCTCGGAACTGGCGGGAGGCACTGTCTAGATCAAGCCACTTTGGACCGTGTGCTATTGTGTAAGTGATCTCGGGAGCGTTTGAGGTGAAAGTATCGGCGGAGAATGCAAAGTTGTACGGCTGTGACACGTATGCAACAGGCGGAACTTGCGAATTGAGCGGAAAAGCAAGCTCCGGTGCGGCTGCGGCGAGACTGAGTATCACACTGAGCGAAGCCGCCAACAAAGGCTTGCGGATTTCTGTGAGATACATTCAAGTGATCAACTGGAAGGTCGAACTCATTCTGCAATGGGGCAACTCGAGGCTTTGGCGGAGTCTTGTCGAAGAGCATTTGCAGAGAAGATTTCCCTGTCGCGGTTGCAGACGCGGTTTGCGCGAGGTAACGCGGTCGCAAGCATTTTAATGATGTTCCCGAGGGGTTGGTCGACTCCCGAGAGAAATTGATGGTGTCTGCAAGGGATAAATCTGCGCACAGAATGTGAAAACCCTCGAATCCCAGAAGCTCCCACGTCAAGGCTGCAAAACTCGGACCATTTTGACTCCATTCTTACCGGGGGAATAGTAGTCGTTGACGGTTTCCTGCACGACAAAGCCACATTTAGAGTAGAGGCTCCTGGCGACTTGATTTGCTTCGTCGACCCAGAGATCGATTGCCCGACAGGACCAGCATTTCGCATCCTCGATGACCTTTTGCATCAACAAGCTACCTATACCCTGGCTTCTTGCAGCTGGGGATACGCAAATCTTGTGGAGAAGAAGCCGATGGTTCCATTTCACTGCAACAGCATAGGCGACAACCGGCGGCCATCCCGCTTGATCTAAAAGTCCGACAACAATTTCCATATTGCGCTGCTGAAGGACTCTATCGTCCAAAGGGAACACTTCACGTGGAGCAAATACCTTGCGTTCCAGACTCCTCATTTCATGTAGAATGCGCGGGATAGTAGAGCGAGGCAGTTGCCGGATGTTGTGGAAGAGGGGACGACTTTGACACGAGGCATCGCCACATTGACTTGTTTCTGCCTTGCAGGGCATGATCAGGCAAGAGATTTCAGTGCCTGCCACAGCATGAAGTTGCAGTGATGGCAGCAGCCGCCATCCTGTATCGCAAGCACAAATCAAAGCAGGACAGAGAAGTTAAGTTGAAAGTGACCAAGACTGCCAGCGGTTGAGGTCTGTGGGTCTTGGCTGGGAAGTTTCCCATGGCTGAAGCAGCGCGTTTTTCACCTAGACTCGGAACAACGACGCGTTTCGAACAAACACCTCGATTTGCTCACTGCTTCCCACCACGACTTTGATTGCTGAGATCTCGGCTCTCATATCAGGAGTATTGTCATTTTGCGTGCAGTAGACGATATGCCTGCAACCACCGATAAACGGGAAAAGGCTCGAGAAGTTGTTGATATCCTCGAAGAGATATCAATTCTCCTTGTAAGTGATGATAATCCCTTTTGTGCGTCTCTCTCACAACAATGGCAGAACACACAACTGGATCGGACACAGCTGTCGCTTTGTGTTTCCCTCATCGAGAACGGGGTCAATCCAGAGGCTTTAGCAGTGAGTTGAGGCCTCAGACTGGTTCACAAGGAGGCGAATGCTAAGTGATTTTGAGACCGCCATCAAAGAACTACGACAAGAGACTCAGGATTTACAACCAGAGTCTGGACTATCTGAGTGAAACCGATCCGCTGCAACGTGCCATCCGCTGCGTATTTGACGTACTTCCGGAAATCAAGACTTGACTATGGACTTGTGTCAATGAGATGTTACGCCCTCCCTCACTTCGGCAGACCGGTAGAGGTGAAGCTGTCCCGAGCAGTGCCTCTACTCAGATTGCAGCGAACAATATATTCGGGAAGCGTCCGAGGATCACCAAGTCGCAAGATAGCTACGAGTCAACTGTGAAGAGAGGTGGTTGCTGTCTTGTGGTGGAGTGTACCAGAGGGCGCTTGCACAGGCCGTTGGCCAGAAAGTCGACCCTCTGTCCTCGGAAAAATCAGCATCGTATTCATGTCTCGGATTTGGTTCCACCCTCAATCACATACCGGAAAGCCTGCGCAATGGTAAAGAGGGGAGATGCAGCTGAACCCATGGAAAAGCAACTGGCATGAGACGCATATCATCAATGTGGCTTTCTGCACATGTCTCGCGATGCGATGCGACACGCGGTCATGCATAAATGTTCCTCAGCCCCAATGCAGGGTGTTTCGCCATAATATATCGAGTCCACGTGACTTCAGCGTCTTTGGTTCCTGTTTCTAGTTTGGGAGAAGATCCTTCGGCAACGACGCGTAAGATCTGTACGGGTTGCGCCCTTGCGCCTCGTAAGACGGAGTGGCACCTCCAATGGCTTTTGGCAGCAGATGGAGGAATGAAGTAGGCCAGGCAGCATTGGCAACCTGTGAATGCTGAACCAGCGAATGCTGGACCAACGGCACTCTGTGAGAGCCGCCTACCCCTTCTTGTAGCAGGTTAGCCTGATGCGTGTCGCTTCAAGACAACGACTGTGGCTGGATTACGCAGATGCCGCCCAAGAAGAAAAGGCCACAGGACGCGGCGTTTCAAAACGACGTGGCCATGCATGACGTTAGCCAAGTGCTTGGTGGGCGACGATCTCAGGGTGGCTGAGGCCGCCAATCGGAGGCCCACATCCCAGGCTTAGGGGCCTAACTGGCGCCCGTGGTGCCCAAAGAATGGCCCTGGGAAGCGGCTAGTAGGCCAGAGGCTGGGGATGCCCGATCCACTCTAGGGGCCCTTGGGGTTGCCTGGCTTTCGCTGGGCTCCGAGACCTGCACTCAACCCGCTAATTCTTTGCCATTGTGGAATCAAAGCTCCATGTCTCGCTGGACGGATGCCCTGTTTTCCTCACCACCCCAGCCAGATTCTGACCACACCGATCAGAGACTGCGGTCATGGCCTCTTGTTTGACGCAAGTCGAGGCTGAGAGCAAACGACGGCACAGGTCGTCCTACATTTAACGGGGCCCATCAGCACTGCCCTGACCTGTCACTTGCTCAACTCACCACATCCAACCTGTGCTCCATATTTGTATTTCTGCTGCAGGGCCTCAAAAGTCGTTCATTTCTGGAAATCCATTCGTTCTTCTGCACAGAACCATCCTATCCCACAAGATCTCCTTTCCAAGATGCGGTTGTCTTCCCTTCTCACACTGGCATGTGCTATCACGGCTTTCATTCTTTCTATCCTCAGTCTCCTTGCTGGTGATAAGCGGACATTCCTCCAGGATACCGAAATACTGACAGTAAGCACATCTCCTCGCAGAATATATAGGTGCATCATATATTGACTCGACATAGCTCAACATCTCCCGGCTCGGTCACGGGAGTCTATTTACCTCTAGTAGCGACAGCGGGTTGCTCTCGGGCTTGAGCAGCACCATTCAGCAGGATATCAACGACATAATTGGCGATGCAACGACCGACATTGCTTCACTCCTGGGCCTCCCCGATTTCTTCAATGTCCATGCCACAGACTACTGCCAGGGCGATTATTCGCCAAACTCCACTGTGCACCATGCCAAACACAATGTAACTCATTGCTCGAAGTCGACCTTGGGCTTCCACTTCCAGCCCACGAAGATTGTTCAGGATCTTCTGCCGGACGGAATCACCTTGGACGACATCCACTGGCCAAGCGACATAACAAATGCGGAACACACCATCAAAGTGGTCAGCCGTATCATGGTGATCTTCTATATCATCGGCATCGTCTTGTCAGGTGTTGCCATGTTCACTGCCGCCGCCGGTATATTCACCAATGGCCGATTGTCAGCGTTCTTCAACTGGCTGGTGGATGTGGTAAGTCCTCTCCTCTCCTGGTGACGAAAACCAACTTGTATTAATCATGGTCTTTGCAGCTTGCCTTTGTCACTCTCGGCGTCGCCTCGGCCGTAGCAACGGCCGTGATGGTCATTGCCACCAACCGAATCAACAAGTACACAGATCAGATCGGCATAGCTTCAAGCAAAGGCGGGAAATTCCTTGCGATGACCTGGGCGGCCACGGCAGTCATGCTGCTGGCGTCGTTTGTGTCTCTTGTACAATGCTGTGTGGGTCGACCCAACAGGGCCAAGAGATATGGCGGGAAAGATGGTTACTGATACAGTACTGTGAGTGATGGGGCTGATGCATATGCCTGACGGCGTTTTGAGGATTTTATGTAGATAAGAGAGCGAGCCATCACGGCGCACGACCTGCATATTGTACAGAGGCGTACTAGGCGTCGGGACAACCACCAGCACCAGACTTGGATAATAGCCAAAGGTTGGGTAGCAATTGCTATTCAGAATCTTGCACAAAGCTACCCCCATTTTCTTCTTCTGCGGCAGGATGGATAGTACCTAGTAGTGGTGGCAGCGAATGTGATGTGACGTAATGAAGCAGTTGTTGCAAGTTGCACCCCAAATCGGCGCCTTTTATTTACACCCGTTTAAACCCCCATGAGGAGCCCGTGGTTGATATAGCTCTTGACTAATGGGCTCATCGAACCAATGAGGTGTTGCTAAGCCGTCGCTAGTTGTCCTCCCGGTGACGCACTGGCACGCGGGGCATGAAGCTTTCACTGTTGGAGCGACGAGGTACATTTACTAGCCGTTGTGCCTCACCTCTCGCATCCCACTTGATCTAATTTCTTGTTGACCGCTTCCAAGCCCATATATCTTCTCTGACACCTCCGACTTTTCTGCCCAAATTTTTTCTCCTTCTCCCAAGGTGATTTTCATTCTCCTGCCTTGTGCTGTACACGAACTTCATTTGCTTTGAGCTTTCAGAGCGGCTTCGTTTCGGACGAGACCTGTGAGTACAAACCAGCGGCGCGGCGTCGTTATCACCATGCCAGTTTTTGGACAGAGAGCTCACTGACCTTGGGCAGCAACTTTCCATAGTCCCTCTCACCTCTTCTTCACACATCACATATCCCCCCATCCACCATGGTTGGCACAGCCGTCCACTTTGGCGGTGGCAACATCGGCCGTGGTTTCATCGCGGAGCTGCTCCATGAGACTGGTTATGAAGTCATCTTCGTCGATGTCGTCGACGACCTCATCAACCGAATCAACGCCTCCAAATCGTACAAGATCACCGAGGTTGGTGAAGAGGGGGAGAAGAGCAAGGTCATCACAAACTACCGTGCGATCAACTCAAAGTACAACATGGACGAGGTTGTGCAGTGCATCGCTGACGCCGATATTGTCACCTGTGCTGTCGGCCCCAACGTCCTCAAGTTCATTGCCAAGCCGATTGCTGATGGCATCGCGGCACGCACAAAGTCCAAGCCTCTTGCCGTCATTGCCTGCGAGAACATGATCAACGCTACCGATGCCCTCAAGGCCCTCATCACCGACGAGAAGAACATGAAGCCCGAGGTGCTCAAGGAGCTTGACTCCAAGGCCGAATTTGGCAATTCTGCTATTGACAGAATCGTCCCAACCCAGCCTCCGCATGCCAACCTCGATGTTGTCATCGAGAGCTTCTTTGAGTGGTGTGTTGAGACCACCGGCTTCAAGTCGGGCCATCCAAACGTCAAGGGCATCCACTGGGTCGATGACCTCGAGCCATATATCGAGCGTAAGCTGTTCACCGTGAACACCAGCCACGCTACTGCCGCCTATTTCGCCTACAACAAGGGTATCAAGACCATCCATGAAGCCATGGCAGATCCCGAGATCCGGCAAGAAGTCCATGAGGCCCTCGAAGAGACTGCGCACCTCATCAGCGGCAAACATGGCATTACCCCAGAGGAGCAACAGCAGTACGTCGATACCATCATCTCTCGCATCTCCAACCCGCACCTTGAGGATGTCCCTGTCCGTGTCGGTCGTGCACCGCTCCGAAAGCTTGGTCGCAAAGAGCGCTTCATTGGTCCCGCTGCTCAGTTGGCCGAACGTGGCTACGATGTGACTGCTCTGGTCCGTGGTGTGGAGATGGCGCTTCGATTCCAGAATGTGGAAGGTGACGAAGAGAGCAAGGAATTGGCACAAATCATGAGCACCTTGGGTCCCGAGGAAGCAACCACCAAGCTCACTGGTCTTGAGCCAAGCCACCCCCTTTACCCCAAGATCCTGGAGAAGGTCAAGATCGTCCAGAACGAGAAGAAGTAAACTTCACCGGCGTCTGCTTGCAGTAGATGCGGTTGATCGTCATGAGACAAACGAGAGGTGTCGGCGGGTATCATGGGGATGGTCCTCCTGCTATTTTGCAGAGTTTGAAAAGCACACTTCTCAGAGATAGACTTCGCAGGAACAGTGCCATGAATTATTCAACGTCAGATCCCTTAATGTCGTAGCGTATTGGACCATTTCAATACCCACCTCGAGTCATTGTTGCCGGTATCAAAGTTCTGCTTGAGTCGTCGTTGATGTTTCACAACCGAGTCGTTGTCGTCGGATCAACCGCGACCGGGATCTTGTGTTCTGACTTTTCTGTCTTCAGCTACGCCACGGATGGGCATCAGGCCGACATGTTTTCCGGTCGGCACCAAAAGTGCTACTTGGCAGGAATGCCTTCGCTCGGCACTTGCAGTCTGGAGGGCTGCCCCACAAGCAGAGCGTCGGCGAGTTGTCTAACGACGTTGAATTGTGAGTTGACAGATCTCGGACGCTGTGAATTGTGTAGAAGTCGATCAACACCTGCACAGAGCCAACCGGGCTGACGCTGCCCTCACATTGCTCACACGCGCTCGCCATGCATGCAGCCAGCCAGGCCTCTTACACAAGCCATGCAAGAGGCTCAGATCCAGCAAATGAACCCCATGCGGAATTGCGAAAATGCATCTCCAAGCACCGTAATTGGGCTGATGCGGAGTTCCGAGTTCCCTGGGAGCGATGCCCGCTTGTCTTGTCCAGATCTGCATGGGCTTTAGGTACTCAAGCAGGGACTCGAGGGTAGGGCGATGGTGGCGGTTCTCGAATCAGATCCAGACCATCCCAAGATGGACCCGCAAACGCTCGTCCTGGACCGACCATAGAGCGAGTGAGCCACATGAAAGATGAAGCCAGGCTAGCAAAAGGAAGCCCGGGCTCTCTAGTTTCGCCTACCGCCTGGTCAACCGACAAATCGGCAGTCACACATCAAGCTCTTGGGCCAATGGCATCAGCAGGAGGGGAATTTCCGAGGGGTGTGCGCTCTGGTTATCTTCTCCTAGGTCGTATCTGAGGGGAACCTTTTCCCGCGCCGCGTCTTGTCATACTGTCGACTGGCTTGAGGGGCAACAATTGTGGCTCGGACATTCCTAGGGCGGGGAATGGGCTGAGATGGGGCGAGTCGCCAAGCGGGAATAAATTTCCACTCGAAACCCGTTGGTACTTCCTCCTACTCTGCCTGACTACAACCTCAGGGCGATCTTATGGATCGAAGACCGTTGCAGTCGCTGCGCCCGAGCAGCAACAGCAACAGCAACAACTACATCACCACTTCCGACCGGCCTGCTCGCACTGGGAGGCTGGGACGCAATAAAATCACCCGGGTCGGCACGGCATGCGAATCCTGTAAACGGCGAAGATCTAAGGTGGGTGCACATTTCTACAGACCCTGATTATCGGCCGTGCGGATAATGGGACTGAACCAGACCTGGAAATGCAGTGTAGCGGGTTCCCTGCACCATGCAAATTGTGCTTGCAAAGCGGCATCGAGTGTACATTCGACCCTTCGCTCGACGGCCGGCGAGCAGGAACTCGTCTTGACCGTGAAGCCTTGCTTTCACAAAACCGCCTTTTCACGGCACTCCTCCAAGTGGTCCGATTCCGCTCGAGCTCACAGGTCCAAGCCATCATCAAATGCATCCGCGACGATGATCCGACCCATGATATCTTTGCAACAATTCAGGAGTGTCTCGAGCAACTCGACGATGGCCAGACAGCGGTAAGTGGAGCTGATGGATCACAACCCGACTTTCAACGACAGCTTCAAGCTCTATCGCCTGTCGAACAGTCTGCAGCGGACGACTTACTCGATACTGTCCATCTACATAGCGATACACATGGCAGAAAAACCGCTCACAATATTACCACCCCACCAAGCTACGACGATATGGGGGATGACACCCAGCCAAACGATGGGCTCAACAACAATGTCTGCCCAACGTGCAATCAGACTTCTCACACATTATCCGGCGCACTCACTCCTCCAGAAAGCGCTCAAGAGCACCCAGGGCAGCCAGTGGCTGACGAAAGTTACCCAGGAGAATCCAATCTCTACAGCGGCAATGCTCACCTTGTAGACGAAGCGATGACTTCGGACAGGACGACGCCATCTTCGACACAGCAAAGCAATATCTCCGACTTGCAGCACAATAGACGGGGATGGCATTTCAGTTTGTGCACTGCAGAGACTCAGTCAGCTCATGCTAATGGGGCACCGAAAGACGTTCAAGCTGAAGACGAGGCACATCAAACGGATGCTTCATATGAAGTGGTGGCTAAACACGCACATGCCAGCCAGGTCGCAGATGCAGAGAAATCCTCAACTATACCCAGAATCAGTGTCAAAGGTCCAAATATCCCCGGCCCTGCCCATAACCACGTATCCCCCCTATACGGCATCCAAACGCTGGTCGCCCAGGAGAAAACCCCGCTGAGCGACATCATCACCGGATTCATGGACAGTGCTAAGAACTTGCTCTCCTTTGGTGCCTCGCCGTCCGGAGTTCTTGGCTCGGACGAGATTGATGTGGAGCTGTTTTTCCGTGACCGAACTCAAGAGGATGACCTGACAGTCAGTGGCTGGGCTTGCCAGGTAAGAGCTTCGCCTTTACGCCGCTCTAAAGCAAATTGTTCATTCCGAAAACTAATTGCAACATTCCTCCAGGTATGGCGCAGCTTCGACGACTGGGACGTGTATGTCCGACTTGCGCAAATTCTAGCCTATACCAAAGTCATGCGCTGGATGCTGGTTCCCACGGCACACTCGTATGCTGCCATTCCTGCCATCCTGAAACCCCGACCGATTCAATACTTAGTACCACATCACATTGCGCTTGACTTCTTACCACTTCCGCCGTTGCGTGAAGCTCTAATCAAGAATCTGAGAGACTGGATGACGGCTTTACCTGCAGCCCCACTGAGCGTCAACTGGGTTCGCGGGATGGACGAAGCAGTAGAGTGGGACGAGCCTGGTCGTCGCCGCTTGCTCTCCAAAGACTTCGTGGAACATGTCACAAACTACCACAACTGGAGCATTGGTGAAAATATCCTTGACACAATCCCTGAAGTTCAGGGGCTCATTCGGCTTGATCGCGTATGAGTATTAGCGTGGGCGTTACTGGGTTTCTGGGCTATTGAGATATATCGAGGTGCCATTTCCTAATATTACCTTTTTCCGAGACACGACGAAGAGCAGGCCTCTACTTTGCTATTCAAATTATTACATAGCAGGGAACGTACGTCTTTCCCTTCTAATTAACATGGATGCAACAACTACCGGCAAGCAATTCCAGGTGCCACTCATCGACTCTGGGCCTCTCTGAGCCACAACTCTGAGAGCTTGTGGTGGCAAAGTCGCCACTTCCGAGCCGCCTGCCCAGTGCCCACGCTGATCAATGATCCAGAACAAGGTCGATCGCTGATCGCGGGCTGCAACGTGGCCCAGAGTTTCGTCTGAGTTCAAGGGCTAAGAAAGGCCCCTGTGGGTGGCTGTTCCCCGAACAAGTCACCAGGCACGCCTGCATGCACAGGCCAGGAACATGTTAGCCGCAGTTGCGGAGCCTCATGCGCGACTTTCGTCGATCAACTATTGCGGATTCTCTCCCTTCGATGGTCCCAATTGTCCCCGATCCGTCTCGCCGTCTCCAAGAGATGAAGAATGAGAAGCTTCCACTGTGTGGGCAAGCTTTGACGGAAGCACGAAGCAAAAATTGCGTGCAGGATCCCACGATAGCTGGATTAGAGACCGCCTCGAGTCGGGGTGGCACTGGTGCCCTCGAGCGAAGCACCCTCAATAGTGAGAAATGGGAAGCTGGCCGAGACGGGCCTCGCAAGGACGTTGCAGGCCCTTCTGCTGCGGCGCCGCAAAGTGACGCTGCCCAGATGATCTTGGTCGACGAAGTGAACAGCAGCATGCGTCACATCCAGGCGAAGTGGTGTCGGTCGTCACAGTCTGCTTCTTCGACTCCAAGGCAAGCAAAGACAGGACAGCAGCTGTGCATTTCAATCTCCAAACCTTGAGCCCCTCACGAGGCTGAAGCTCTTAATGCATACCTAAAGTTTGGTCAGTATCTCCTGGTCAAAAACGTCTGATAGATCCCCCTGGCCATTTGAGCCTCGGATTCTCCTCACCTCCCCTCAGACTTGCAGAGCTCCTAGGCGCCTGGACTGACATCTTTTGTCCCACTAAAAGGCAAGGAGCGCCGCTGGCAGCTTCCTTGTGTTTGAATGATAGGCGGGAAATCCAAAGACTCACCGTTCCGGCCCAAAGAGATCGTTCAACCAGGTGCCCTGGAAGCTGCGCCTCACATCTATGTTTTCCAAGGTTCCCAGCACCAATGCGCTTCACAGGTTACACAAAACCCCTCAACCCCTCCTCAGGTCGCGACGAATTCTCGAACCTCATCAGAGACTTCTGCTGAAGAGACAGCAAAAAGGCCATCTCGATTGTGTCTGTTTTCAGAGCAGGCCCCATTTACAGTCATTCGAGTGGCCATGTCGGACATGGTGGACCTCTCCTCCCTTCGCGGCCGATCCGTTATGATTCTAGGTGGGTGCTTCGGTCCGACTTGAAAGAATGATTTACAGATACGGTCTTTCTGAGCCCCTTTACACCACCCAAATATACTTGTCTTGTTCTTGCGCTAATACTTCTGTAGGCGGAGCTTCAGGATTGGGCCTTGCCATGGCCAAACGCTTCGCCCATGCAGGGGCCCACATCACCATCGCAGATCTCAATGTCACAGGTGGCACCCGTGCCGTTAAGGATCTTCAAGCGCAAGGGCTCTCGGCAACGTTCGTGGGCTGCGACACGGCCGACCATTACAGCTCTAGACTAGCTTTTGACCATGCGCTTCAGACGTCGCCAAACAACTCCATTGACGTTACGGCGTTGGTCGCGGGCGTCATAGGTGAGACGGGAAGTCTGGTCGACAAAGTCCTAGATTCATATCGCAAGAAACATCTCGCCCCGCCTGAGTTATACCATTCGGCTTTGGACGTCAACCTTCTTGGAGTGTACCAGTGTGCCTATCTGGCCTTGTGGTATATGAAGATCGAACAGCACGGGTCTGGCGGACAGGCGAAAGACGAGGGGTTCTCCAAGTCGCTCATCTTTGTGAGTTCGACAGTTGCTTACACAGACGTTGGGAACTTTGCCGATTATCATGCTTCGAAGTGTGAGTTCCGTCCTCTTCTAGCCCAGTCATTCTTCATCGTCCCGCCATGCCCTCGCTTGACGTTCCGGGCGGACGATGAAATAGCCGATGCAGATCGTGGTTACAATCAAGACGCGAAATTCCCTGCAGCTTCCAATATTGACGTCTATTTTCTCTGCAGTCGGCGTCCGTGGCCTTTTCCGTGGCCTACGCCACGAGACTCCCCGCCTCAACATTCGCACAAATTGTCTCGCGCCTTACTTTATGCGTACTCCGTTGGTCGAGAACGCACTGGATACATTTGCCGCTGCAGGCATGGAACCTGGGAAAGGATTCACCTTTGTGGATGTTGAATCTGTGGTTGATGTGGCGGGCCGATTCGCGGTGGATGAGAGCTTGCATGGGCGCGTCGTTGCAATCCTCCCGGATCCGCAGGGCGCTGTCGATTTGAGAGACGATGAGGAGGGACTGTGGGCAGGGAAGGTGTTCAAAATGGTGCAAGACCAGAGGAGGGCGGTGGGGGATATCATTTAGGATGCCTCTACTGGGAGTCGAAGAATGGGGTGTATCAGGGACGTCAAGCTGTCAAGGCGGGACGCTCTTACGACTACGGCATCACAAAAATGAAGATACGAGCGACGCAGCGAGTTTTAGATGTAAGACCACATACATGGCACATGAAGTAACGATTTATACTCCTCGACGACAACAGACAAATCAACGGAATGCCATGAGTATTGAGCTTCTCCATCAGAGTCCATCTACTATCCGCTGGCCTCAGTCATATAAATGGCTGGCAGGCTGATTGATTGATTGGCTGGCCGGCCGTCTGGCTGGAACTGGCTCCGTTGTGTCGATACTGAATAGTGTAAAGTAATCCACCACCAGTTTCCCCCTTGGCCATGGTCCCAGAACAGGATATACCTCGGCTCTCGAGCCGTTTTTTCTCCACACGAGGAGTTTTGTAGCAAATGTTTAGTATATAGATATCCATTAGACACACGAATTTCCCCCGAGCACAGTGGGAGACGGACGAAGGCATCAGTGGTTTTGTTGTTTTTGTGTCTATACTTAAGGGAATACTGGGCTGGCTAGAGGTCTCGTATTATCGTTTGAGAGCAAGGGATCGGGCACAAAACAAGTCGGAAGGAACGAGCAGGCTGGGTGAGGGGAGAATAGGAAGCGAATTCAAATAGGCACGCAAAAACAGCAAACGGCAAACAGCAACCTCCATCACTGGCAGTCAGTCAGTCCAAGCCATTCGATTCGACAAGTTCAATACCAATCCCCCTTTTTGTTCTAACGAACGAACCACTCCCCAAAAAGCCATCCGCACCAAGTATTACACCTCATTTCTCGCAAACCCCCACCGGCCAGAAAAGAAAAGGGGGACCAAAACAATGTCTTCATACCCATCGACACTAACCACGCCCCCGCCGGCAACGCCAAAGACGATCCTCCTCTTCCCCTCCCCCGCGGTATTGGTGGTCGTGCTCAACAACCCACGGGGGCTGAACTGCCTGTCGACGTCGATTCACTGGGCCCTGCACTCCCTGCTGGAGTGGTACGACGACGAAGCCTCGCTGCGGTGCTGCGTGATGACGGGCATGGGGAGGGCATTCTGCGCGGGCGCGGACCTCAAGGAGTGGAACGAGAGCAACGCGCGCAGGGCGGAAGGTGGTCAAGGGCAGAGAGTGATGCCGGCCAGCGGGTTCGGGGCCGTGTCGAGGAGAAGTGGCAAGAAGCCCGTCATCGGCGCGATCAATGGATTGGCCTTCGGCGGCGGGATGGAGATGGTGGCGAACATGGACTTGGTCGTCGCGTCAAAGTCCGCGTTGTTTGCGCTGCCGGAGGTCAAGAGGGGCGTCGTCGCCATCGCGGGCGCGCTGCCGAGAATCGTGAGGACGCTGGGAAGGCCCAGGGCCATGGAGATGGCCTTGACGGGTCGGACAGTCTCGGCCGCTGAAGCCAGGGAATGGGGCATGGTCAATGCGGTCACCGACGATGCACCCGTCGACGCCGACATCTTGGACAGGCCGGTGGTCAAGAAGGCCCTCGAATACGCAAAGGACATCTGCAACAACAGCCCCGACAGCGTCATCATCAGCCGCGCGGGGGTCATTCAGGGCTGGGAAGATGGGAGTGCTGAACATGCGACCCAGAACATCGTCGAGGTCTATTCCAAGAGGCTGAATGAGGGAGAAAACATTCGCGAGGGCGTCCGAGCATTCGTAGAGAAGCGCGCTCCACGATGGGTCCCCAGTAAATTGTAACAGGCACAGTACAACGAAATAGGTTACATTACAATCAAGTTGGATTATCATCATTAGCCACTTTTGCCTTCGTAGTTTCTGAAGGTGGAATGGAGCTACCTGGAACATAATGCCGGGCATCAAACACAGGACTTTGACGACTGAGTGAATCTGATTTGACATTTTTCTCTGCCTGTAAAGCATGACACACAATTCATGACTGTGCACACTAGGAGTGTATTCCTGCTGATTCCCAGTCTTTGCCCACCGTATCCCGCATCCATTCTTGAAGATACTGTCTCGTACAAAATGCATGGGAGAATACTGGACCATTGGAAAGAAATCACCCTGGAAGCAGCACATCATCTTGGCAAAACTCCGATGTTGATGTTGATTTGAGCAAAATTCGAGGACGCCAATCGATCAGGGGAGAGCTATTTGGAAGCCGTCTCTCAGCCGATATCAGACCGCCATTGACAACGAGCTAGGCTCATGTGCCAGAAAGGTCAATGACCGCACGAGAGCCGACCGTTGCGTAGGTTGGGGGGTATCAAATATGTGAGAGAAGGTGCGTGGAGTTTTATTATGCACGTTGATGTTGAGGCATCTGGGGCATGCCGCCGTACTGGCCGCTCTGGTTCTGTTGTTGCAGTTGTTGGTAGTACAGGGCTTGCTGCTGCTGTTCGGGAGTCATGCCGTACCCAGTATGAGGGGCAGGTCGGGGTACGCCCGCAGCGGCGGGAGGCATGGAGGGAACGTCGTCTGGTGAGGCGACATCGTCGGCGGCGTCGACACCATTCTCATTGCCAGAAGGTTCGGGAGCATTCAGGCATGCCTAGAGCCAATGTCAGGACTGCCTCATGAGACCTTGGATGAACGAAGACGTACCTGGATGAGATTCTTGCCCTCGGCCTTGGTGACCAGAGGTTGCAACTTGGGAGTGGTGAAAGTGTACACAAGACCAGTCTCTGAGACGACCAATAGGAGGACTTGAGTCCCGGTGAGCACGGACAGTTCGTATGCCTACGGGAAGGAGTCAGTACAGGTTCCTTGTAGTGCCTGATGGTCGGGGACTGCGCCTGACCTTCTTCATAATACCGGCCTTTCTCTTGGAGAATGTGATGTGACGACGCGACTTGTCTTGAATGAACTTGATCTCAATCTTTCTGCGTTCTCGTCCTCCCTTCTCGTCATCATCATCGTCATCCTCTCCGGCCATGGATGCTCTTGGGCGCTTGGTGCCACGGGAGTCGACGCCATTGCCGGCAAGGTCATCACCGGGAGAGGGATGTTCGAGGCTGGCAGAGGGATCGGTGATGTCCGCCATAATGGATCGTATGGAAGTGATCAAGTATGACAATGTCCACCCTAAAGAAGTAAAGTGTCAATAGACGAAAGAGGAAAGCGGTCGACGGATAGAATACCTTTTAAGAAGTGGTATGGTCAACTGAGTCTCGGAGAGAAGCAGTGATTGGCGGCGCGACTAAGAATGGAGATGTGTGTCAGTGACTTGATCAAGTGAACAAAGACAGGGCTATGAGCAACTGCGACGATTGGTGAAGAGATGGCATGGATTGGACAGCGCAGGTGGTATAGGTACAAATTCACAGACACGTACTCGGCAAAGTGCAGAGACACGGGTGCGGTAAGCGCAGGTACCACCACAGGAAATCCGGGGCAAACGGCAGGTAACTTGGAAGGGCGAAGAAGAGGGTCAAGCTTTGTGGACAGAGGACGGGATGTGCAACAATCAGCCTGCAAAGGGACAAGAAGTGGGTTTGGAATACAGAGAAGTAACCACTTTCTGTATGGCCTGAGATCTGGATAGAAAACGGTTTGGTGTGCAGGAGGGAGCTTCGGGAGGTTCTGAAGAAGGAAACGAGGACAAAGGGGGGGGTTGGAAGGGGAAAAGAGGGGCGGAGGTCTTCGGCAGAACCAAAGGACCAAAAAGACGGCAAAATGGAGCAGGCTGGCAAGTGGGAGGGGAGTGGGCAAGAGGGCTGTGCAGGCGGCGTGAATATGCGTTGCATGGGAAAAAAGGTGGTCTGAGACTCTTGAGGTAGCGGTTGGGCGGTGGACAGTAGGCAGTGGGCACCCGTGGGTTGCAGTGCCAGATGAGAAAATAGTGGTGGACCAGTGAGCGAGTCAGCGTGCAGCCCGCCCGAAAGGCCGTGACCAACAAGTGGGGGGCTGATGGATAGGCCTTGGCGATGAGCAAGACGGAACCTGGGGGCGTGATTCAGGGCACACAACCAACCCTCGTCCGGCTCTCACTCTCACACGCTCAAGTCGGGACTCCACTTTTTCTTTCTTTCTCTTTCGCAATTCGAGTCTGGCTGGGGGGGAGGGGAGTGTGGGCGGGCAAGTG
The DNA here is from genome assembly GCF_000836435.1 of Fonsecaea multimorphosa CBS 102226. Classification (NCBI taxonomy): domain Eukaryota; kingdom Fungi; phylum Ascomycota; class Eurotiomycetes; order Chaetothyriales; family Herpotrichiellaceae; genus Fonsecaea; species Fonsecaea multimorphosa. Next base: position 844,589 of record NW_015971645.1, read on the forward strand.
GATTTCCCGTTGTCCCTTTGCTCAGAGCTTTGTTTCTTCCCAGAGAAATCGCCAGCCACCCACGGACCAGCGAGCACACGCTCTCATGTTGGGCGACAGCGAGAATGGCGATAGCCACGGGCATGATCGACAAATCTCGGGTGTCATATATACCAACGCAAGATTGTGAGGGCGCTTCGCTCGTGTTGGTGGAGGAGCTGGTCGTGGACGTGTTACTGTGCTCAATGGGGGATGGTCGAAAAGGATGATCTTCGCCTTGTGGATGGAACAGGAAACAACGACACAACTAAAAAGCGAACCGAAATGCCATGAGAAACACACGTACCTTTTTCCAAGAGCCAGGAATAGCGTCAAGAGTCAGATTGGGACACGACTGTGACGTATCGCAAATGATCAATTGATGGATGGATGGGTTGGTGATTGAAGGTACAAGTCAGTGGATGGAATTTTGGTTGTTGGGCGAGACCGAGGGTCGATGGACTCGGGAAGCCGCTGGGAATTCGACGGTCGCCGCGACGCCCAGATCGACGCAACAAGCTGCACCGTACAATGGGCACAGTGGCAGATCTCTCTGGATCTTGTCGAACAAAGGCTCGACAAACCGATTTGGATGGATGGTGGAAGGGCCAGGGCGCGCCGTGAGACACAGCGACAGGACAGTGGACAGTGGACAGTGGCAGAATGGAGGATGGACGAGAGAGGAAAGGGAGTCGGAAAGGGCATAGCGGCAGCTGCCTGCCTTTTGTAGACAGAAGGCCACCTGGGGACCGCCCAAGCTCCTCTGGCAGCCGCGGCCACGCCTGGGCCGTGATTGGGCCAGGACCACCAGCGGATCATTCTTTCCCCGACTTGTCTTGGGCCCTGGCCCTGCTGCCTAAGGGCCAAAAGGGCTAGCGGGGCCTTTGGGGGTGGCCCAGTGGCACCAGAGGCACCAGAGGCACCGCGAGGCGCGGTCTCTACTGGCTGTTGGGCGGGTGTCACTGGTCCAGTCCAGCCTAGAAGCCCCGCCCAACGGAGCCATTTCCAACTAGACCGAATCGCTAGTCCGTCTCCTGCGTCTCGTTAGCTGACTGACCACCACGGCCCACGGCCATCTTGATGCAACTTATCGCACAAGTGCTCACCGGCTCACGCTTCAACAGAGCTCATGGGCACGAGGAGCATCGCAGTCCCCCATTTTCCGACAGTCTTCCAGACTCTTTCCCATCAAAGCAGAAGAATAAGACTGAAGACGAAGAGAACTCCCCTGCCCCGAGGGATGTTGTTTATTTCTTTTTCTTCTTCTTTTCCACTTCTGGAATAATTCAATTCGACTCAATTCAATATTGCTGTCCCTCACTATTTGTCTCTACTGTCAGTATTTCCTCCGGCCCCCCTCCACCACTCCTCTCCTCGTCTGCCTCCAAAATCCAACTCCTCCACTCACCGGCTTGCCTGCTCCCTTACTAGCGCAATCCTAAGAGCCTGTTAGCCCCGAGATTAGCAACACCGCCCTAATGGCCCAGCTGATTCATCACCGCCACCGCCCGTCACTAGCTGGTCACCATGACCTCCGTGCCTCTCCAGCTTCCACTCCTTCCCACAGACATCCGCTGTCCGATAGCCATTGGGATTCCATGGGATACATTGGACATCCAAAGGAAAAACACAGTAAGCTCGCATATCAGAGAGTCAATGACATCGGCCCGCGTGGTTTGGGCGTCTATGGCTTTTGATATCCACCCAGATCCTATCCACTTCTTCCCTTATGGGCGGAGTTGACCGGCTTTTTGACTCTCATGACCCGTGCAACCCAGTCGTGCTGCTGCTCCTGTCTACGAGTAAGCCTTCCGGCAAGTCAAAGAGACCCCAGAGATCGTTGAGCGAAAGGCCTTTCATACACGTATCTGTGGAGAGGCCGACCCACAACAGCCTCGTTCCACCTCACTTACTCATCAGCGAACCATCATGTACATCATCCAGCCATTACGGGGGGATCTCCTGCCCATTCCAATCCCAGCATTTCCCCCGGCTACTTTCCTCCAGCCCGTTGACGACGTCTATCAGCCTCTGTGCACTGAACTCGGGGCTGAACAGCTTCTCTCGTGGCGTGCTGTTCCAAAATTCCTGACTCAAACTGGTTTTGACCGTTCCAGGATGCAGTCCGACGCACATGGCGCTGTGTCCGCTCTGCATCTTCAGAAAGATGTCTGTGGACCTGACCACTTGATTGACTCCAGCCTTGGAAGCCCGATAGCTGTACCATCCTCCTAATTGATTGTCCGTGATCGATCCGACTCTGGCGCTCATCAGTGCCAGCACAGCCAAATTGGGTAACCCCTCCTCAGTTACCAACTTTGTCGACTTGCGCGGGAGGAAGCTGGCGAAGTGTTTCACCAGCATCATGGGTGCCAGAAGATTGAGTTTGAGCGTCTGCAGCGCGGCGTCATATTCAATCTTATCTGGCGCTCTCTCGGGTATTAACATGCCAGGTATCAGGAACCCCATGCGTAGATGAGCGTTCTTTTCTTTGGATTTGTCGTGGTATCGATCCTTACAATACTGAGCCAACCTCGAAATCGAAGCCTCGGAAAGCACGTCGCACTCCTGCACGTCAAGGCGTGATGCCTGTGATCCAGACAGCTCCAGCGACGAGAGAAGCCTCTCCTTGACGCCCGCCAGATCCGAACGTGCCGTCGCAACAACAGGCACGCTCGTAGGCAATGTCCGCATCAGATGACGGGTCAAAGCGAAGCCAATGCCTCTGGATGAGGGCGTCACGAGCGCCCAAGCCATCGCCAGACAGCTTTTTGCTGTTGTTGCACCCGATAGTATCCCATGCGTTTGTGGAGGGGTCGTTTGGCTTGAAGCCTCGCGAGGTGCTTTAGTTACCTCGACGTATTATTGATGTACCGAGTACAATGTTTCCCCTACTCGCGTTCCCTGTATCTGCGCCCTCCCACCGTGCCGTTGAGTTTATCATGCCAACACCGTCAAGATCGCATGCATCCCGAAACAAACCGTTAATCTATCAAGGCCCCGTATTTGGCAGTTCTCTCCCAGAAGATTGAGCTGGCAAAGGCGGGGGGTGGCTGGTCATTATGTGAACGCAGAGTTGGTTGGCGTCGAGAGTTATGGTATGTATGTGATGACGATCATGAATGATTTGGTGATGTCGACGATTCATGTCAAACTCGACCAAAACTCAAATTCCCTCGTAACCTCCTTTTATTTTTCACTCTCGGGGCCACTTGCATCGGCGGGCATGCCACGACGTGTCTCGCACAGACAGTCAGGGCGGAGGAGCTGGATCTCGAGCGCGTGCAGAAAGGGCTTTTCATGGGGTAGAAATCTCTTGAATCTATCTATCCGTCTGTCGTGTTGATCATATCTAATTTCACATATTCATGCCGTAAACCTCACTACACAACATCTCGGTGTCATTGCTCCCACATGTCCCAGTTCAGTGAACAGCTTCGCATATCCAACGCCAAGAGAGCCCCAAAGCCTTCCTCACAGCTTGAAGTACACAAGAGCTCCAAGACAGTTGTGCGCCAATCCTCTCCACGATCTCATGACCCCGACACCACATTCTAGTCCCCCATCTCTACTCTCAACTTGGTATCTCTCCGACTGTTCTTCCTCGCCCTCACCGCTCTCGGTAACCTAGACCCGTCGCCGGCCATCCCGCTCCTTTGCCCTTAAATCGGTCCAAATCCTCTTTTCTCATCAATGAGCCTATATCGTTCCTTCTCCTTTCGATCCTTGATCAAACACAACGCCGCCAACAGGAGCATCATATCAACAGCGACAAATCCGAAGAACGTCGTAAAGACCACATCCAGGAATCGATTGGCGAAAGTGCCGAAGGGGGTAATGCAGGGTCCCAGCCTTGCCGCCGTCGCCGCACTAGTACACGTCTGGTCCTTGACAAACAGCGCGGGATTACTGTATCCACAGCATTGGAACTTGGTCTGTAGCATGGTTTGAATGGCAGGAGTTTGGGCGTTCCAGATCGGAGCGAGGTTCTTCTTGGTTTGGAGGGTGGAGAACCAGATGTCCAGACCAATGGCCAATGTAAGGAGGGCAGCAATGACAATTCCCCAGGCGTGGATCTTCAAGAACGTCCGGTTGCGCCGCATGAAAAGGGCAGGGACGGAGAGGAGGAAAGTGATGAACATGATAATGGAGTTGACCACGCTCACTGTTGCAGTCCATAGTTAGTCAACACATCCAAGGAGGTCGAGATACATGAGTGTGAAGGCTCTACCTGTAAGCGGACAATTGTCCAGCAAGAGGTTGGACGCAATATTGTTGACATTGTTGTTGTCCTTGATATTCATGCGAGTATACAGTGGGATGAAGAGATGAAGGCCCGCGCAAAGGAGGAAAATGACGTCGAAGACGATAAAGACAAGGAGGATTTTGTTGGCCATTGTCGCTGCCGTGAGTTTTCGAGATCTCGAGGAATGTCAAGCCGTAGCGAATCTGGTCTTCTGCAGTAAATGGGAAAGAGTGTCGGAAGGAAAATACGAGACCTGCTCGAAGGACGCTGTCGATCTAGTCGAACGAGAAGGAAAATGAAGCTCTAGAAACAGAAAAAGTGAACGTGGTCGAAGGAAAGAGAGGAAAGAGAATCGAAACGCACAGCGCGACAGATAAAGAGGAGAACGTAAAGACGCAGGTTTAGGGAGACTCGAGTGTGTGTCAGGAGGGTTCGGTTGGTTGTGGTTGAAGCTCCATGGTCGCAAGGGGGCGCTTCAGGATACACGGCGTTTCAGACTTGCTCCACTGAGGGTGCGTGTCCTCGGTCTTTGTCATTCCAGGACCCTCCCTCATAGCTCGGGTTGAGAGGACGCTACGGGCATGCTTCTCCTGTAGCATAATGTCAAGGCACATTCGCCGAAGAGGTACGAGAAGGTGAAGACAATGAAAGGAGAGTGGAAAGGAGGGTTGAGGAGAAGGTCAATATGACCCTTGTGAAGGGGCGAGGAGGACACTGGGAGTAAACAAAATAGCCAATCGGCATGGCGCAGTTTTGGCGGACGGGTTCGGCATAACCTTTCTCCACATCGCCATCTGCACCCTTAGAAGACGAGCTTCGAATCGAATGATCGTATGGGTAGATGTTGTCTTGTTGATTGCCTCCTGTTACTGCTCAACCTAGAGAAAATTAATTAATCCATGGTCAACACTGCTCCTGTTGTGCAATATACCTTTGAATCCCGGCAAGGCAAGCTCGCAGCTGGCACGTCTTTTTGGGCAAACCCACCTCAGGTCGACTGGGTGGTCCTAGCAACAGCTTGAGCATCGTCCGTCATATCAGTTCCCTATCAGTGGCCGAAACAGCAAACTCGCCATCGCGCCGCCCGATGGATCCTCATCTCCTATAAGCCGAATCGAAGCATTACAACAAAAGCCATAGTATGCCAATTCCTTCCTTATTGTAACCTATTGTACAAGATTGCATTATACATCATTTCGTCAGTGGACTGCGTCGTATTTTCCATCAACAACTGGCAGGAGGAGGGCAGGCTTCAGCCCATCGCTCGAGGGGGCGCCAAAGATGCTGCTTCAGCACTGGGCGAATCATGTTCTTTTGTGATCATCATGATCGGCCATTCAAGCTGTTCCTGCCACGCATCCGGTATCGATTCCTTTACCGTTTCGAGCATATACTTGGCCCACCCACTGATGAACCAATTGTCTTCCTGGTGAGTCTCTCCCCAGTATATGAGAACGCAGTAATGTGCAAGAATAACCATAGCCTCCGGCTGCTTCTCGCTCAAAAGATCAAGAAACTTCGGCGGTAGATTGATCGGCCAGACAAATGTTGCTAGAACAGTTCCATCGCCACGCGTTTTCAGTAGTGAAGCTTGGATAAAAGTGCTGAGGAGCGAATGGATCGCAAGGTCGATGGCCTGCGCTGTCTCTTTGTCGTGTTCCGAAGAACCGCAAACCCGAAAAAGCTTAGTGATCTGATCGGTATCTGGAAATCTATAGGCCGCAATGTTGTCCATATGCGCCATCTCGTCCAGTAACGGCTTGAGAAAGCTGCATCGGATTGTGTCGTGGTGCATATTGAGGACCATGTTTGCCCCCCTCAGCAAATAGAACCAATGCAACACATCATGAGTAAAGTCTTCGGGTTTGTCTTTCGCACTGGAAGCAAAGGCCAGAACGATCAGCAGGCAAGAAAAGGCAAAAAGTGCCTGGCAGTTGGTTTCGTCGACATGTGCCAGTGTTTCTTGAAACTCGGTCAGACCCAGGCTTTGATGCGTCGTCCCAATCAATTCATACTCGGCCTTCCTGTCAGGATAAAGATAGGCAAGGTGGAATGCTGACACAGCCAGAATGCCTCGGAGAAGGAATTCGTGCTTCAAGCCCAGCTTAACCGCATGGACCTGCCACAATGCCTGTGCTTCGGGAGTTTGGGCATTTGCTAGGTCGAGGGCGACCACGCTGGTGAAATGATGCATCAATCGAAGGTCGGTCACGTCCAGATCCGTGCTCTTTTTGGTGCTCACGAGGTCAGGCTGCTGAAATGGATCGACGATAGGCAGCGTAGGAGTGCGCTGTGACCCACTGACCGATCCTGCTTGACTCCCTTGCCTTCGTACATCTGGAGCTGCAGTGCTGGGAGATTTGCTACTACCGGGAGACACGGAAAAGTCGCAGAATATTTGGCGACGTTCGCAGTTGTTACAAACTGGATGCACCTCATTACACTGCGACGCGACATCAGCATATAAGCCCGCTGCTGGGAGTGTCTGGTTCGAACATGCTGACCTTGATTCGCCGGACCTTGCATTGACTACATCCATTCTTCGACTTTGTATGCGAACGCCGCTGATTCTTTGGCGGCATGAGAGAAAGCGCACTGTCAACAGCAATTCAGTCTGTGGGCGTGAGTGATCTATCGCATGTCATCACAACAACATGGATTTTGCGACCGTCGAGCTGAGCATGGGGTTAAATGTTTTATCGGAATGTTACGCGTAAGCCATGCGCTTATTATAGGAGAGCAGGCTATCCAGATAGGCGCAGGATATACAGCGGCAGAGTAATAGTGCCAGCAAAACTAAAGGAAAAGAGACGTGGAGGCGGAGCTATTGAACGAGACATCAAATTGTGAGGACGAACGGAAGCCCCGAGGATCAGGCTCCAGAATTGCAGGAAATCGACATGATCCCATTCGAGAAAATCGCGGTCCGACCGCCAAGCTGCCCACGTTTTTCTGACTCAGCAACAAGCCCTGGCATAAGACGCCGAGGGCTGTATCCGACAAAGCATCCAATATACAACGTACAATGAGGCATCTCGGCATGTCAATCTTCACCAATTCCTGGGTCTCCGCGCCTTGTTCTCCCGCTGCCTCTTCTCCTTGAGCACAGTCCTGCGTCGCAGCTTCCAAGACCGATTGTTTTCCGCTCGATTCTCCCAGAACTTCTTCTCAAAATCACTTTGGGGTTGGGATGTATGCTCCTTGGGCTTCTCCTGCGACCCAGATTTGGCTTCCAATCCAGCTTCATCAGCTCCATCTTCTCCGTCGCCTTGAGGTTCCTCATCTCCTGGTAGTCCAGAGCTGCCATAGCTGTTGAAGCGGCTAGGATGTGCAGTGTCAGGCGTGGGGGCGGCGCTCCGTAATCCACGGTAACGGTGGTCCTGCGAGCTGAAGGGTGTCAATGGGATGACCGGCTCTTCTGCGAGGTCTTCGGGATCTCCCGAGTTGAAGAAAGAGAACGATGTCGAAATCTCCAATGATGGCTTTGCAATATCCTGTGAAATAGGCGCTTTCGGCTTCTTAAAGAGAGCCTCCAATGGATGTATCTCTGATTGTGTATCTGCCTCTGAAGTGTCATGGGCTGAGGCGCTCGTGGCCGTCTCTTCCTCGTAACCCGAGTCGGGTGAAGAACCCGAACTGCTCGTGTCCTCATTTTGCTCGACTTCTGGAGAGCTAGAATCCACCTCGCCTTCATCAGTGTCTTCAGAAGAGGATGAGGATGGGGATGACGGAGGCTGGGAAGATCCACGCCGCCGCTTGCCAGCTGTGCCATCCGCATGAGCTCGTCGTTTGCTTGTCTCGCCGTGCTTGGAAACGCGCTCATGTTCCCTTTCAACCAACTGCCCTTGTCCGTCGACCCAACCCTCGCCCTCAACATACTGTAGATTTCCCTTGATGCCTAGCCCAATATCTTGTTTGAGGAAAGAAGGTTGGATTGTGGACTTCTCAAACTCGTGCACCACTTGTTGGGTGTCTTTCTTCTTCGATTTGCCCTTCTCCTTCTTGGCTGCTTCTGTGCCGTCGAGTTTATTGGGAGGTACCTTCGTTCGAAAGAGGGTCTCATCTTTATCGGTATATTTTGAGCTAGATGAGGCAGCTTTGCCCTTGTTCCTTTTGCTGGACTTGGTGGATTTGGCTTCTGTCCAGCCGCGTTTCACTTTGCGGTCCGCGGGGAGTTCATAGCCTTGAATGACATTGCGCTCCTTAGATTTCTTTGGCTTCGTCTGCTTAAGTTCCGCGCTGGGTTCGTCGTCTTTGCTCAACTCTTCGACTCGTCTGCGCTTCTTTGGCCGAGCCTCTTCAACTCTAATCTTCCTGCCTTTCAATATGGCTCCGTTGAGCTTCTTTTTCAGTCTGTCAGCTTCCATGGTAGGGAGGTCAAAGTAGCCGTAATTGTTCTCAGGAAATGTCTGGATTGTGTGATAGGACAAATTGGCAACCGACTTGAGTAGGTGCGGGCCGACGACAACCTGGAGCAGATCGGGAGTCAAGGGCGTTACATGTAGTCGCACAAAGTCGGAGACCATAGCGCAGTCATCTCACACAGCACGCGCTCGCGAGAGAAGTTATCCAGAACAAGCGCTGCCAGATTTGGCGCCCATGCATCTAGATGGTACCTACTCGCAAATGAGGCTGGATGAAATTTTGAGGGGATACTAGGCAGGAGAAAGGCCCGCCATGCCCCCAACGAATCAAGCCAAAGCTTGCATGGTTCAGGCACAACCCGTGGTAATGGCACCAGCGGCACCAAAGGCACCAAAGGCGGCACGGAGGTTCTCCAAAGCTTGAAGGCCCAGAGGCCCCAAGTGATGCGGGGGTGCCCAAGGGTACGAGGTACTAGGCTTGAGCCAGCGCCGATGAGTTGCAGATTTAGGGAAAGGCTCACTAAATACCAGGTAGGTAGGTGGGCAGATAGCAGGGCCACCCAGCAGATCGCCCTCCGTATCGTTATCGTGGAAGCTCGGATGGCTCCAGCCCAATCCTGACCTTTCACCATCCAGCTTGTGCGTTTCCCCTCCGTGCTCACGCTTCCCGCTTCCCGTACATCATCCTGCTTCTCTTCTAAGCACCCTGCGTCAGGAAGCAAGGCACAGTAGGTTGACGTCGCCGCAACGAAATTTGCCATCCCGGGGCAGATTGGGCTGGTCTTGCTTGCCCTGCGATTTCACTACTGCACGGCATCTCTTACCGCGTGCAGGTACTATGTCCCAGTTTATTTCATCTCACATGGTTGTTTTGCGAGGTCACTGATCACTCCACGACCTTCTTTACATCAGCTCCCTCACTCCTCGAGATTGTTTGCCCATCATTCTTAGTGACAGCCTGTGGCCTCATTTTCTGGCTGAACGCTCCGCTGCATCCGAACTGTGTCCTAGCCCATCGGAACGACCTGTACCGGCCGCTGCATTCGAAAGGAACCAAAATCTTATTCCCACTCAAACCGTCCATGTTCGACCCCGGATCCGCAGGACGCATCTAAAATGTGGCGATGATTGAGCAGATTGGTGTATTCCAGCAGCAGGAGGTTGTCCATTGATCCAGAAATACGTCCACCATGGGCAACTCTCAGACAAAGGAAGCACGTGGCCACGGCTCCTCTGGCTCACGCGTCAGTGGCAGTACAAGCCCGGCGGGACGACAAGATGGACAACAAAACAGCTTGGAAGCTCCCCCTCGACCCGCGCACTCCCGCCAACGAAGAAGCAGCCGACCCGACTTCTCCTTCCTCGGCCTTGGTGGAAGCAGTGATCAGGATGCCTCCTCACTGGAGCAGCGACGCGAGACCAAGGTAGAAAGAGAAGCTCGAAAGGCAGAAAAGGAAAGAATAGCGAGACTCAAGGAGCGGGAGCGCAGCATGAGAGAAGAGCATGTCGATGGGGGATATCTGGTGACTCAAGGGGTGTATGTGGGTACGGAAGACTTCAACAAAGCAATCGTTAGACAATTCATGGTAATGCAAAGTGGCCCATCAGATATGTGAGGAGGCACTGACATTTTCAGATCGAGAGACGACTAGCTCCATTCTGGAGAGGTCTTAACGACTTCTCAGATTCGTGGGCAGAACATCAGCTCATGGCCGCCGCTCGAGGCATGCCTATTCCTCCAGCGGATGAAGTGCCTCCGGAGCTCGAATACCAGCTTGCGAAGAGGGTAACTACGGACAGGACCAAAGAATCTGCACTCAAAAGCCTCACGATCCCAATTGGAGGAAGATCGCAGTCCTTTCAATCAGACAGCTCCGCACCCCTATCGCCGCCTCCCAACTCTTTACCACTTCCGTCACCCTCCTCGCCGCCACCATCGGGCTCACCAGGGACCAGCACCTTTCGAACTCGCGCCAAGACACTGGCGTCTTTGGCGACCTCATCTCGGGGGAATTCTCAGGTAGATATGACTCCAAGAGAATTCCAGCTGCCACCGGATCCTTTCGTCAATGGACAACCCATCGAGGTCTATCTTTACAAGGACGCTTCAGAATGTCCGATTTGTTTCTTATACTATCCGCCCTATCTCAACACCACCAGGTGCTGTGAGCAACCTATCTGTTCAGAATGTTTCGTTCAAATCAAGCGGCCTGATCCTCATCCTCCGGAACATGAACAACCGGATCCGAATGCGCCACCGGTCTCAGAGGCTGAGCGTGAAGTGCAGGCCGATGGTCTGCTTGTTTCTGAGATTGCAACCTGCCCATATTGCAAAACCCCCGACTTTGGTATCACTTACACGCCACCTCCGTTTCGCAGAGGGCTTACTTATGGCACTGGGTCTCAGCCGTATCAGGTCATGTCAGCCATGTCCTCTCAAACCTCGTTTTCTTCTGGAAACCTTTCTCCGGGGCCGGGTCGGAGGCGTGGGACTTCTTTGTCTGCAAATGCCCCGGAAGTCATCACCACAGACAAGATACGCCCTGACTGGGCGACCAAGTTGGCAGCTGCTCGGGCCCATGCAGCACGACGGTCTGCAGCAGCCACGGCGTTACATACAGCTGCATATCTCATGAATGGGCAGGGCGCCGATTCACGAGCCTTCGCAGCGTTTAGCCGACGCGGAATGTTGAGACGATCCACTCTAGAAGGTGGAGAGAATGCACCAAGTTCAAACCTGAGTGCACTTGCAATGCTGGCGGAGAGACATGCAGCGCGGCAACAGGAGGCGGCTGGAGAAACCCGAGCAAGTATCTTGTTGCCTCCACCACGTGGCAGCAGTTCCCGGCGAAGCCGCATGGACGACCTGGAAGACATGATGATGATGGAGGCCATCCGCCTGAGTCTGGCGTCCGAGGAAGAACGTCGTAAAAAAGAGGAAAAAGAAGCGCGCAAAGAAGCGAAGAAGAAGGAAAAAGAAACCAAGAAGGCCGAGAAAGCGGCACGGAAGAACAGTCTTTTCACACTAAATTCAAACGGTAGTAACGGGGACGCATCCAGCAGCCTGATGGAGAGGTCTCGAAGCAATCTTTCCCTCGGCCAAGACGATGACTCTACAGCCAGCAAGGGCAAGGGAGTAGAGCGGAGTGATACCCCTCCTACAGGGGGCCCCAAGGTGGAGGAAGAGGCTCCGCGACCATCATATCTCCCGGCTCTGTCGCTGTCTGGAACCAGTCAAGAGTCTTTGGCGAGTTCCATCCCCATCCCTACTGCGGCCGAACCATTCCGACGGTCTCATCTCCGACAAATGTCAACCGCCTCGTCCACTTCGTCTTCCTTTGTCGAACCAGGTCCTGCAGCTTCATTTTCGGGCTCCGGTACTCCTCCGCCTGGGAGTCTCGAGCCTATGTTCAATTTCAGAAGCCTGGCCGCAATGATCGGGGAAGATGAGAAAGATAATGACAGTGCTCATGTCGAAAATGCTCCTCGAGACCAATCGCCAAAGTCTCGGGAGGACGTCCAAGAAAAGGGTCCCTCGAAGGTTGGGGAGAGCTGGGATCCTGACGACTCGGACCTTCCTGCATCTTCGGATTCGTCTCCTATGCGGGAGAGCGATGCAGACCCGGTGGTCACAAACGGAAAGCCCGTTGTTGCACCATCAACCAGTGTATCCCACGCCTGAGAAGGGATATTCCATTGTCGACAGGGGAGCCAGGGCAACCCGAGTGCGACTTGCTCCCGGCGCATCTGCCGAGTTCTTCCTCCGATCGGTGATGCGCGTTTGGCGGTAGCCAGAAAACAAAAGGCAAAGTAAGACGAGTCGATTGCCCCCAGCTTCTTGCACGGAACGATAGAATGTTTTATTGGATTTTGGAGGCTATGTCGCGAACGTCGGTTGATGCTCGTGTCGACATCAACGCGTTTTCAGAAATGGACACTGAAAGGTATGCAAGGGGCAACGGCAACGGCAAAGCAATGCTTCGGCGGGGAGCGGTCATACAGGCTGAGAGGCGGCAGGATGAAAACCAACGAATCCATGTTTAAGATATAGACATTTGGCAGATGAGCATGAGTATTGCCCGTGCCCATCAGAGCCATAACACACTACAGTTTTCCCTTTTGGGGATCCGAACTCTACAATCTTGGAATAAGGCGGACAAGGTGCTCTGTCCATGAATTGTGATTGGCCCAAGGCGACGCGACCGTATGGTTTCAACCTGCGCAAGGAGAAGCTGCGTGAACCTGAGACTTGCTTCGTTGGCCCTCAGTCAAGACCACTCATCCCTTTCCACGTCTTGTGCCGTCTGCTCAGTGTTCGCCTCGTCTGTAGAGGAGAGATCGTTAGGTCGTTAGGTTGTCAGGCCCGCCCTGCACAACTACCACTTGCCCTTGACCGCATCCTTCGACTCCTCCATTTGATGGGCGACTGTAAAACTGGCTCGCAGAACACATTGTGTTTTCTCCGACACCTATCTTGACAACGACGCCCGTGCTCCTTTTTTAAATGAACGCGAAGATGCCCGACCTCAACTCGATTGAAAGATCACCTCGGGGTGTTTCCAACTCTCAGGCTGCAAGGACCAGTTCTGCCGCACCACAACCCCCATCTGTGCCCGCGTCGAGGAGAACTTCGACACAAATGCTGCCTCCGCCGCTACCTCAGAATAACAGTCTCCCGAGCTCACCCAGACCCTCACAGGTGGCTATGATGGACAACACAGGAGTGGGTTTGGGCCCAGGTCAGTAGAAAACGAGCACAGACTGTTCCCAAAGACTCAAGAGTCGGCCACTGAGAATGAACCAGGGCCTATCCGACATCCCAGACCTCTCACGGCGGCTGAATTACACTTGGAACTTGAAAAAGAGCAAGAGAGCATTGTAAGCACTCGCCGCGGGCGAGGACAACGGCATGCAAGATAATGGCACTGACGATGACGCCTGCCAGGTCAATCGACTCACGCGAGAACTGTCTGCTCTACGAGCCCAAACAGCCTCTGTTGCCTCTACCACCTCCTCCACTTCCGAGCACTTGTTTTCCAGCGACCCGTACAATACAACCACAACAGGAACCACCATCATTCCCACAAACACCCGCCGTCATCGTTCCTCCTCGAACCTTTCCACTCGTTCAGCACGTTCGATTCGTGAAAGTCTCACCAATGCTGCCAACACCAGCGTGTCTGGCGTAGCCGCTCCACGAGACCAGAGTGTCCAAGCCAGCGCACGACCCAGCATGGAAATGAGCAGGCCGGACATGAGTCGACAAAATTCGACCTCTACGCCGGGATTTCGATCTAGTTCGATTACTTCTTCCCCTCATTTGACCCAAGGAGGATACGCATATCCGCACCGCAGCTCCGTGTCGTCGACGATGGACGCCTCGTCTGTCGCCCCTCATCACGCAATGACACGCTCTCCGAGCTCCAATGCAGCTATTGCGCAAGCGCGATATGAAGAGGCGGCGTCGCAGCGGGCGGAACTTGAGGCCGTGAAGCGGGAGAACGAGGCATTGAGAGCAAGGGTCAAGGATTTGGAAAAGAGCTTGCAGAGGGCCAACGAACTGGCCCAGACGACGAATACATCATGAGTACTTGGTATCTGCTGCTCTCTATCTGCAGAGCGCTTTCAGGCAAGGAATGCTGCGTGGACGAAAGATCCCTTGCAAAGACTGAAATGTGAGCGAACATGCACAGAGAGCCATACGATGAATCAATGATGACGACGAATGAGCAACTTGAGATGACGATTTTACTCGCCGTACAAGGAACACTTTGCGACTGGGGGGATACTTCTTGAATGGAATGATCGAGGACTCAAACAACAGCATGCATGGTGTTACGGGCGTTGGTTTCTTATGTGACCCAATTGCTGCTTGAAGGCTGAAGGTCCAGCACGAGCAGCATGCCGGAGGCGGCATGTCATGGGGAAGTGACCTGCGTTAGGAAAATCAGAGCGAGAGATACTTCAAGGTCCCAGCTCGATAAGGAATGGAAAGGAAAACCAGATTTCAATTTGTTGTGATAGAATACCCTAGAAATATTTGGGCACCTTCCCTGAACGACTTCTCATCTTTCCTCCACCGTTCTCCTCTTCTCGTCAGATCTTGGCCTGTCCTCCTTTCTTTGTCTTACCCATATCGTAATCGGCACGAGTTTTCGGATTTTATCCTGATGAGGTGCTGTGGGACATGGAGCGGCTTGAACTATTCGTCAAGAAAAGACCTTGCGTCCAAAAGATACAGCCCTTCAAGATGTCTTCATCCTTTCTTTGCGAGAGTTGGTACGAGTAGACTGATATTGCTGGCTCGGTGGTCGCAAATCGAAAGGTGGCCCCAAGACAGAAATGAAACCACCCTGCTCTTTGAACTCTGTTTCAACATGCCAATCACCAGCCTCTTCAGACAGACGGGAGGACTGAATGGGCGCTGGGGATTGCTCAGTGCGCAATATTTGCTGGAGATCCAATACCTTGTTGGGCAGAGAAGGTCAAACGGTCGTCCGGGCCGAGTATGATATGGTTGAGCTCGATTCCCAAGGCTCAGCGGCTGAAAAGGCGTCTCGAAAACTGCCCAGCTGTTCGTGAACAGACACTTGTCGCTGTGATGGATCGCAATGACTGCAGCAGTTTTGGAGTGGAGGGAACGAGACCGTTCGCACTAAACGAAAGGGAGGATGCTGCTTCGACAGTGGGACGCGACTCTCATTTCAACTCCAAAAGCCTTGTCGGTTCCTGTGTCGTCTCTTCCTTGACTTTCTGCTTTCCAGCACCCACCAACTCATCCACCTTCTCCTTTCCAACATCCACCACCTCCTTCACCTTGTCTTCCACCTCCTTGCCGGTCTGCGATTGTCTCATTCTAGCCCAGACATTGCCCACTTTCTCTTCGACGTCTTCCCTCACGCTCGACCAGTCAGTCTCCTCCACATTCTTGACTATTCTCGCCACCTCTCTATTCCACCTGTCCTTGAGCTCTTCTATAATTCCAGCTCGGCGGACTTCGTATGCTGGGGGATCAGGCAAGGGGGGTGCGGGTTCCACGACGGAGTTTAGTAGCGTGGCTTGTTGGGACAGGAGTGTGCGTTGAACATTGCGGTTTGCGCGGTGAACGTATAGAGAAAGGTAGAGAAGAGAGTAGGTTAGTGTTGCTCCACCCAGCTATTCGAAGTGTCTGGTCAGTACGAGTTACCTCGCCCTGTGAGGGATTGTTGGAGGAATGGGTGGTGCTCACAAAGCCTGTGGTGAAGCCCATGTTTGGGCGCTTGGGGGGCTTCAAAATTGCTATCCGAACCACAGAATGGAATAGAATAACGTTCTTTCTTTGGCTTTGGGAGCTTGCGAGCTTAGGTCAAGTTGGCAGGATCGGGTCAAAGCGATGTAGTCAGAGGAGGTGGATGAGAGCAGGTGAGTACACTTAGAGCTCTTCTGTCCTAGGGTTCTGATCGGTAGGGTTTTGTTCCAAGCTGCAAGGTGGATATATCAGTAGAAAAGCTCAGAGTATTCTTAACGCGGAATTGAGCTCTGATATCAGACTGCAAAATTCGTGGTGTCTGTACTCCACCGTTCAAAACCTGTCGAGCTGTAGCTTGACACGGTGGAGCGTTGTAACGACCAGTGCTGCGCAATGGAAGCCATCGACCATGAAGCCGGTACTCGGTACCTAGGTACCTAGGTACGTAGTATGTAGAACCGTAATACCGAGTACGTTCAACACGAGTAAGCTCCCACCCAATCTATCTCAGAGTAAGCCCCCCTTCCTTATGCTCTTCCCTCACTTGTGGAGACGCCATCTTCCTCTAGAGTAGACGTCTTCTTTTTTTAATCCTTACCATCCTCACCAGGTATATTTTGTTGATATTGGCTCACGCTGAAGACAACTCGCAGGCGTTGGCTTGCACTAGCCTTCTCTTCTACTCGGTGCACCGGCCCCCAACTTCTCTCTATTATAGAGCGACACTCAATACCGTTTTCGGAAAATACGAACGAGCATGAGGGAAATACCGAGTAATACGTTATTCGAGGAAAGGCATTGCAGGTGTGCTTGCTACTTCGGATACTAGCCACCGAGCAAGGGGCCTGACTGACGTGTGCACACTTGCCGGCCATTTTTTGACGAATCAACATTCATGGACACAGGATCACTACCTCGTGTTATGGAAGTATCTACTTCTGCAGACCACCGGCTTCAGCAATACAGATTTCCAAGGTTCCTCCCAAGAGCCTCGTACCTTCGTCCAGGACTGGGTATTCAAACGGCAAACTCGTGATGCTGTTGCACTTGTCACGTGGAGCTTCCGTCCCCAAGACTATCTCAGTGACCTCGCAGCAGTGATCGACACCCGAGACATATAATGCTTCTATTTTTGGGGCTGCGGGAATATCCAACACAGTTGCTCCCGTGAGTTACAATGGTCCTGTGAAAATACTCTCCTAGACCCTGTTTCCCACGACTTGGGTAGATTTCGTTCCGACAATGCGTTTGGCTTTTGAGAACAAATTCATTGAATGGAGCGGGACGCCTTGTTTGAAGGACCTCGCTATTTGGCGTCAAGCTCGTTAAGTATGATGGCAGAAAAGGATAAGCGCCTGAACTACTTTATTGATATCAGCACGAAGTGTTTCGCGCGAACTGGCGGCCTCATGCCCAAAGCTTGCTTTGACTACAAATGCTAACCCGAACTTGCAGCCCTAACGGCTGTCTATGACTAGGATTGGACCAACAGGACGGTCTAATTTACGGTACAGGCGGTACAAGCAATACTCTGTTCGAGGTCAATTGACTGAGGGCATCAGCACAGATGAACCCTCTTTCTACATCGATCGGCAGGCTCGCATTGGGCGCGGGCGGGTAGGTGTCTTTGTCTCAACACGCGCTTTCCCTTTGTCTCCATCCGTTGACTGCCTAACCATATGCCAGCCCATCTTCTCTAAATGCCATTTGGGGAACCTCTCTGGTTTGAATGGCTGTCGTTCATTTCAATACGTCATCTCTCTCTACAACCAGATCCCTGTTTCCGTATCCAAGTTACGTTTCCGAAGGGGTGTAAAGACACCAACAAGCTATACTTCTAGCGTCATTTATGCTATCCTCGTATCTCGATACGTGGAGCTCTCATATGTGTACGGGGTGTCATGTGTCACAGCACGGTTCGTTGAGCGATATAACAGTCCTTCCCATCTCTTTTCAAAGGATTTCTTGCCTCATACACGAGAAAGACGAATCCCTCAGACCAAAACGAGAGTATACGACCATTATTGCAACAAAGCCTGCGCAGCCTCCAAGAAGCAGGCAGAAAAGAACTACTTGTGGCAGTCGCAGCCCAGCAGCCAAATGGCGGAGAACCTGAGTATCGCCTTCGATATATCGGAACAACAGTACTGGCTCCCCGGAGAACATATACGTGGGTCTGTCATTATCAAAGTGCCATTTTCAACGGCCATTTCCAGTGCGAGGATTGACTTTGAAGGTATGCGAAGCCATATGGAACAGCTTTCTCATCCCACTGACAAGAGTGCTGCTTCAGGCTTGTCGCTGATCCACACGACGAACAATGACCGCAGCACGACGTTTTCTACACACAAAGTAATGGAGTCCACATGTACTTATGAC
Organism: Fonsecaea multimorphosa CBS 102226; assembly: GCF_000836435.1. Taxonomy (NCBI): domain Eukaryota; kingdom Fungi; phylum Ascomycota; class Eurotiomycetes; order Chaetothyriales; family Herpotrichiellaceae; genus Fonsecaea; species Fonsecaea multimorphosa. The sequence goes on from NW_015971645.1 coordinate 862,824, forward strand.
TTGTCAAAGCTAACCGATGATCTAGTTTCTCTACCAGAATCACGATGTGCGTTCTGTCACTAAAGTTAGCGATGTGACCCAGAAGACTTGCCTCTCAACATATCGAATCCCTTTTGATTTCCTGATATCCAGCACAATATCATCTGGCGCAGGCAAATTGCCAGATGGCGGTCTTGAGCTTCCCCCGACGATGTTAATCGGCAGACTTGTGTGGAGCCGCAAGCACGGCAGAGTCTTCGCGCAACCCAATATTTCTTATCATCTCGTTGCCAAAGTCGCGCTGGTTGACCAATCGTCATCAAACACACGGGTTCTAAGGGAAGAGAAGCCCATCAAGATCTGGAAGAGCTCTTCGAGCCTGCCGCCGATCAGCCTGGGTGACTTTGCCGCAGAATACAGAACCGTCGCCGAGACCCAGTGCGCTCTCCGAAGGCTGTTGGTATCGCCCAAACTTCGCCTCACAATATCGACAACAGAGCCAGCTGCGGTAGCGTTCAGCTGTCGGAATTCAGACCAGGTGGCCCATGTCGACCTCAGCGTCCGTCTTTCACGCCCGGCTTCATCACACGCGGACGAAGGTCGACTTCGAAGTCTCCTGGACCAAAAAGTCAAGATCCAGGTCCAGGCTTGCCTGCGGGCCAAGACATTCTACAGCCCAGTTGCGTTCGAGAAATTCCCCGGCCAGACAATGTTGACCCCAACCAGCAGTTGCCGGATGAACGATAAGGTGTTTCAGCTTGGTGCTGTAATGGGTCTCCCCGTAGACCCCGCAGTGGCTGCCTGGAGGAGGCCTTCGATTCATTTCGAAGGAAGCACTCATGATGGTTCCTTCGCCGTGGGAGAAGAGAAAGATGAAGAGAAGCGGGAGCTCCGCACCAGGGGACTAAGCGACGACGACGCACATGCCTCGAAAGTCGACGGCGCTATCTGGCACAGCCACTTCTATTGCCCTCTCACCATTCCGCACGGTCTCGTACCTACGTTCTGGAGCCCCACGGCGAGTCAACAGTACAGTTTGCTGTTAGGTGTGAAAGTCTTGGGCATTAAAAGCCAGACCAAACTCCGGCTCGAAGTGCCTCTGCAGATATACTATGATTTGGGGCCCGTTGCAGCGCCCTGTGGACCGAGGTGTCGACGTCTATTGCTGGGGAATGGAGAGACGGGACGACCACAGAGGGATCAGCAGGAGGGAGGGAATGTCTCCACTACGATTGTTATGCACGATGTGGGCGAGGGGAGCCCGCCTATGTATGTTTAATTAGTGGATGATGGCTTGGAACGGGTGGTGTTTCGGCTGATTTTTAGCATTCGTTGTGTTGTATTGTATTCGCCCTGCGTGTCTTCTCCATGTCCATCCCTATTACGGTACCTAGGTAGCTTCCCAGCTGATTTCGTCAATGCAGCAAAGAGATCACCAAACAAAGAAGAAGACATGCCCAAGGCAGTCCGCTGAAGGGAATTCAAATTGTTGAGCCGGGGCGGTTTCCTTGCTTTGAACACGTCGACTGGATAATGACATATGCCAGCGATTTTCCATTCAGATCCAACCTGCAACGCTGGATATGGGATCAGTCCCATTCCAGGATAATAATACTATGCCGATAATTCCAGGGCCAGGGGCCAGAAGACCGCAGCCCGTACCTCGTGTCCAGATGTCGATGCTCTTGCGGTCCGTGCAACCTGAAAGGCGGCCTTTTCAAACTACTCAGGCGGGCGCGGGAACTTGACTTGAACGCTCTAGCAAAAGCGGGAAAATGGCCGACATACAGTCCTTATCCCTCGATTCGATAAGATGTGAGTAGACCTCGCGTCCGCAAGTCCACCTCTTGAACCGCTGTAGAATGTATTCCAAAGCCAGGCTCGTGTCCGCTCCGCCTCGGTATTCCGGAAAGCAATTTCGAAGCGGGACAAACCCGGACTCGATCTGGCGTCTGAAATCCTGAATCCTGTCCATGAACAGGAGGATTGGTCGCTTGGGAAGATCCTGCGACTGGCACGTGAGCGTAAAGTAGTCTAGAGTTTTGAGCATCTCAATCTCTGGTTCGGGTGCGTGTAGCCACAATGACCGGCCATAGGACGACAGGTCACAGACAAAGACGATGCCGTCGTCGGAGGCATTGGTGTGTAAATAGGTGTATAAATAGAGGTCACCGCAGAATCTTGTCTGTTGGGATAGTGGTAGAAGGTGAAATTGAGTCCAATCAGGGAGAACGACCACGACTCCAACAATGCAAAGGGCTTCAGGGCCGACCATCTGCCACCAGGCAGCCTTCTGACTCCTTCAACGAAGTGAGAGACGGCAGCTCCCAGGCCCAGCACTAGAAACGACTTTCCCCTCTTCTCATGGCTGGGAAGTTCTTGGCTTGATGTGGCTACCTCTTTGCACCGAGGGAAAAAGGGGTATGGGATCGATGCCGGATCGAGATTGACAAAATATGCTAGCGAAAGACACCGATGTTAGATTCCGTTCTCAGTGCTGTTATTGCCATGTCAAGGGTCGGCAGACATTTACCTACCAGGGAAGTCGTCATGCTCATCCTCGAGGCTTCCTGTCCACCATGCGTTTTGGTGGCTTGACTGCGGGAAAATCTCAATGATGTCGCCGGCTTTGGATGAAAGATCACCACTTTGCAGACCTTCAAAGTCAAAGAATGGGTTTCCCATTTCGATTACATGGGGATCACCTGCCAGCCATGGAGCAGTCTTTGGACTCGGAGCAGTCTTCACGGGATCTTCCTCCCCCTCCTCACTTACCGCCATCTGCTCCATCCGTACTGAGATAGAATCCCACTTGGTATCCTCGTCATCGGACGGGTCCTCCAAGATGTTCTCGTTCTTGATCAGCAATTCGATGTAGTTCTTGATGGCGGTCTTGTGCTTCTCAATCTCCAGCTTGGGGATGCCTTCGTCGGCGAGGTCGTTCTTGAGAGCCTCCCAGGAAGATTCATCCTTCTTCTCGTGTACCGAAATGATGCTCGGAGCACGTTTCCCCTCGCGTAGACCTCGAACAGCTTCCTCCAGGACCTTTTCTATTCTCGAAAGAGATTCTTGCGAAATGCTCTGCCGAAAAGTGTTGATGTAGAGGATATGATTCGAGATGGCCGTACGCTTCTTGTCCAACTCCTTTGGCGCAAACATGAACCGATCGAATACTCGCTTCCTGGAGGAGGCCAGGCTTTGGTACTTTTCCACGAGGCATCGGAGCTCGTCCATCTGCTCCTCAACGGTCTTTACCATTGTCAAAAGCGTATCCCGGCGACTGGCTCCCCGCCGATTGAGGAGTGAGTTTGGATCCTCGGCATCTTCTTGCAGGGTCCGGAGGAGAATGTTCAGGGTGCTGGGGACAACGAGGGTCAGCCTGCTATATTGCTACGAAAGGGAAGGCAACAAGACATACGAAACATCGGCCTCGAGCATCCCAAACTTTTCGGGGGCGTCCCTCACGGCACGGAACGCTCTCCACGATAAGTCAACCGCCGTGATGAAGTCTCCTGCACTGAAGCCAAAAGACATTGCGGCTAGTCATGCCACAATGGCACTTCCAATATGATACCTTCACTGAGAAAGGATTCTTTAACATGGTGCCGCGAACTTGGCCATGAGGCTGAAAGGCCCCGGGCGCCTACTCGTACTGGAGTACTCTGTATATCTAGGGCAGGAGCCACCCAGGAGCCTAATCCCGCCTCGGGTTAGTGGCGCTTTCACTGCAATGGCCGATGGGGAAGCAGACATGATGAGGCTGGACGACCCAAATCATGCGTAAGATGCGGCAGTAGACACAGTGTGGGTGGAGAAAGATAGCGATACTGTCTGAGGCAAAATGATTCGAGGCCCAGAATATCTGTTGTATACCAACTAGGTCTTGAGAGCGGGAACCTCGACAAACTCAAACTCGCTGCCCGACGACTGCAACTTCGTGGTGACTTTCTTCGCATCATCTTCCGTATTTTCGTTCCTCTGCTCCTCCGACTGTCCATCCTCTACGCGGTGGAGACTGTAGATACTCAGACCGTGAAATAACAACACCAAGGAACTCGACTTCCACATTTTACGGATCTCACTACTTGAGATACGTAGGATGGTGATGGCGAAGAACACAATCGTCAATGCGATCAACGACGCTGGAAAGGACAGCCACGACCACCGGACGCCGATGCACGTCTGCAATCCCAGCGTAGTCCCCACCGCGAGTGGAGTGGTCGAATTGTCGCCCTTCTGCCGCATCACAGATGTAATTTGGTCCGCAAGCCCGGCGAAAGCAGTTTCAAAGTGCGTAAGGTTCGTGACTCCCTGATTCCAGAGGTTGACCGCCCAAGGAACGCCCTCGGGAACGCCATCCACGTCTACGACCTGTGTACCATTGAGGAGTTGCAGCATGAGAGCCTGTATCCCACCTGTGGGGTTCACACCCAGAGTCCAGACGCAATCGTTTGGCCAACAGTGTCGATTTGGGGCGCTGAAGTTATATGGCGTGTATCCCATATCCGTGCAAAGATCTGTGTCGTGACGTGGTTCGGCGGTTGCTGAGCAGGTTATATCCTTGCCATTGCGGCTGATGGAAGGAAGAACCAGGCTGTACCAATAGACGAAGTCGACACCGATATAGGGCATAATCTTCGAGGAAACCAAGGTCTCGCGCAGGACGCCGTTACTGACATTGCCAGTGTAGGTATTCACACATGGAACCAGGTTGCATCGTGCAGCGAAGGGTCTCCAACTGTTACCTTCGGGGTTGTTCTGGGCCACGAGGGTGTCAATGGTGACGAAAGAAGGCTCTGCATCGTCACTTTCGTCGGCCACGTACATCGAATTGGCAAAGATGCCACCTGGACCAATTTGACATCCAGAAGACGTTGTGTAGTTCGACAGCTGGCTCGTAGAGCTGTTCTGAATCGCTTTCGAGATATCGGTGCATGAACTGCACATGGCAACCGTGGTATACGTGTCGGTTGTATTGGTGGAGAAGGTGCAGTTGCCGGTGGCACAATTGGGTACGATGGTCGAGGATAGATTTGCAGGAGGATTGATGAGTCCCAAGTAGATTCCGGCCGTCATGTTTCCGTCGGTAGCTTTGGAGTCGCCGTTGGTGAAGTAAGAGCCAGCACCATAGTAGTTAGTGATGGGTATTGTCGCCGGCGTACCCCTTGCCCCTCCGACTGGACGCAAGCAGTCATGGTACTTGAGAATTTGTTGTGAGAAAGGATCGATTGCAGTTGCTAGAACAGTGATGAGAGCACCCAGCGCTGCTAAATGCCTGCAAGTAGAGATTATCAGCATTCGCTCGAGGACTCTGAAAAGCCTGTCTCACCGGCCTCGGAGATCTAGGAGTAGCAGGAACGAGCCCCAGGGCCCTTTGCTCGCCGAGTCAAAATGCTCCAGATCGCCAGCTTCTCGAGGTTTGGTGAACCACAGCCACTTGAGCTTTGAAATGCCTTTCGCAGAGAGAAAACGTCAGCCTGAGCGAGGCGGAGGACCAGAGTGTTCATACCCGATGCTACTGGGAGTACCAAGGCCGCTTTGAGTATTGCCGTAAAGACTGCAATCAGGGCGTTGATAGATATCAGATGCGGCCATCCTGGGAGGGGTCGGCCTTGATGAACTGCCAGCGTGATGATAATGGCAATAAAAGCAAGGATGGCAATCAAGAGCCCCACAGTCTCGACGCCCCATGCCAATATGGCATTGTGTGTATTGGATTGATTTTTGTCACTGGCAAGAGATCAGGCCCCAGTAGAGAGTGGCATGAATAAGAACTTACTGTCGCAGGAGCGACAGCCCTTGTCGTAGACTGGCGGACTTGACGCTCTCCGTCGCGGTCTCAGAGGCTGGCTTCGAACTGGGCATTGGCGGTAGTCAGTAATAACGCGGTCGAAGATGAGTTTGTTCTGACAGACTGATGGTGTCGGCGTGAATTTCAGCGACCAGCAGAATGAAGGGAGTATAGGGAATATCTGCTGGGCATCTACCACATTGCACAGCCATGCGTAGCCTGACTCTTTGACACCCGAGCAATTCCCAAACACTGTTTGCAAGACCCTCAGGACGCCTAAATGGAATCCATGCTAGCATTGGGACATAGTGGCTGCGATACAAGCGACAAAAGCATATGATAGGCGGCCTAGCCCTGTGAGTCCCCTGTCCGAGCAATTTCACCATCTTGAATCCTTGCCAGCCAGCCTGCGAACCCAAAGAGTCCACAAGGGTATATCTCAATGGCAGGCTATAAAACGTCACATCGTGCCTATTGCAGGTGTTTGTTGAACAGCCATGTATTCGTTTCCAGAAGTGTACTCCGTACCTAAGTATCGGGGACACTGGTATACTGTGTCATAGAGAGGCGACGAAGATCAGATTCGAGGGTAGGCGGGTGGTCCCGAGAAGCGAATCCTTCGTTTTCGCCCCCCGCCCCTGAGATCTCCAGCGGGCCAGACTGTGACTAGGGCGGAACTTCGCGAGGCTTAGACGGGCTTGTAGTGGCTTGCCTCGAATTATGGGTTGTGAGTGGTTGTGGTCTGCAGGCATTGTCAACCCCTGGCGTTTGATTGACGAAAGCCGAGTCGCTGCTGTCCCTTTGATTCTGCCGTGTGATGGAGGTTTCAGCCGCAGATGTCGACACTAGTGTACGAGTAGGTAGGTAATAGGGTGGTCCCTCTAGTCGAGTGGGATAGAGTCGATATGTGTCAAGTGTGAGTGGTAAGGGGAATCAGTGAAGTTGTTCATGAGGTTCGGTTGAACCTTTTTTCCGTGGCCGGGCATCTCGTCTCTTTGACATCTGGAACCAAAGTCAACCTCTGCTCGATCTCTGCATAGCCTCTGCATGTCCGAAACGATAAGACGCCTCCAAGTTCTCTCATCTTCCAAGGGCCACCATGATCCCATCTCCAGCACTTCTCGGTAACCAACTGCTGGGGAAACTCGGCTATAGCATGCGATACCCGGGCAGCCTCTCAGCCTTCCCCGCACTCTCCAGCATAAACCATCATCTAATGTCTCCTGCATGGCAGCTTCGTATACAGTTCTCGCGTTTTTGGTATATATGTCTGAATCGCCCCCAGAACAGTGCTAGCAAGAAGCAGCTTCCAAAAGACCTCGTTGGTCACACTGTCAGCGGACATGGTCGTATTCAAGTCCAAGAGGGAGATTGATATCCCTCGCCTCGATCTGCTATCGCTTTTGTTCGGTAAGGCTTACCATGTTCCCTCCCTGTACGCATTGTCGGCCATGGCTCGTTGCTTAGTTCTGCTGCAGACTCAGACTGGTGCTTGGCGCTGGAGGAGACCAAAATCCATGTGCAAGCTGCCAATCCGGCAAACAGCATCACCAAAGCCGAGAGCCGCAAATTGCTGAAACGTGTTGCCTATGTGCTTCGACACCAGTTCGGCATCGGCGCCTCAGGGCCAGGTACGGATGTTGTTCTCACGGTGCTCAGTGGGAGTCCGTTTGCTCCCGTCTTCTTCTACGGCATCGTCGCTGCTGGGGGCATCTTTTCGGGTGCGAGCACAGAGTACCGAGTGGAAGAATTGACCCGTCAAATCGAGGACGGAAAGGCCACTTTGTTGGTGTGCTCGCCAGAATGTGAAGCTCGCGTGGTTCAAGCGGCCGAAGCCTGTGGCATTGCGCGGGACAGGATTTTGATTCTGGACGGCACGATACCACACAGCTGGAAATTGATCTCTGTGGCGGACCAGTCCGACCTGCTCGAGCGAAGCGGTGGCAAGATGCTGGACTGGCAGCGCATCACAGACCAGCGGACTCTGGAGAAAGTCACGACATGCTTGTTGTATTCATCCGGGACGACCGGTCTGCCGAAAGGCATCCGACTATCTCACTGGGCTCTTGTGTCAAACAATGTTTGCACCATGGACGTTGCGCGCCGCTACAGAGCGCACTGCCAAAAAGAAGGACGAAAGTTCGCTTTCAATACTATAGCACATCTGCCCATGTCCAACATTGCCGGCATCAGCCTGTATTCAACGAATCCGTTCTACATGGGCGGCACAACTTGGTGGATGGAAAAGTATGACTTCGATTCGTTTCTCGAATATCACCGCCGCTATCGCCCAGCGTACCAGTTCAGCGTGCCGCCGGTGTGGTTACGCATTGCGAAAAGCGACAAGGTGACTGATCACTTCGATGCTCTTCAGGTTGCCGTCACCGGTGCGGCGCCGATCGGAGAAGACATTGTGAGGGAGGTAAGGAAGAAGTTGGGTCGAGGCCAGGCGCACATGGCTCAAACGTGGGGAACGACGGAGACAACAGGAGTGATTACTGCAACTGACTGGCCTGCCTATGCGAAGGACGGGACGTGGAGCGTGGGCGAGCTATGTCCCAACGTCACACTCCGAGTCGTCGATGAGGACGGTCAGGATCTCCCCGAGGGTCAACGAGGAGAGCTGCTCGTCGGAGGTCCCATCCTCGCCCAAGCATACCACAACAGGCAACAGGCCACCATGGAATCGTTTCAGGACGGCTTCTATCGCACGGGAGATATCGGGACTTACACGGACGGGCATGTGCGTATCGTGGACCGCAAGAAAGAACTCATCAAGTACAAGGGCTCTCAAGTTGCCCCTGCAGAGCTCGAAGCGCTCCTCACTTCTCATCCTCGGATTGCAGACGCAGCGGTCATCGGCCTCTGGGATGAGCAACAACAAACAGAAGTGCCGCGCGCATACGTGGTTTCCCGGCCACAGACTGTGGGCGGATCCATCACAGCTCAAGAGGTCGCCGACTTTGTCAAAAGCAAAGTCGCAAGTTACAAGCAACTGCGAGGAGGTGTGTTCTTTGTCGACGAGATACCGAAGAGCGCGTCTGGCAAGATACTGAGAAAGGAGCTGCGGTCAAGAATAAAGCCGTCATCCTCCATACAAGCAAAATTATAGATCTTACTTGCTGAATACCAATAAGGGCGAAATACTCAGGCTAGTGAGAAAACCCCGCGGAAGGAATTTATTTGTATGTACCTAGGTAGCCTTGCAGCCCCGTGGCCTCGCAGCCTTGGTTGAACTGCCCCTCAGCGCGTTTATGGTTAGCCGTACTATCCCGGGTTACGCTGTACTGCGGAGCATTCGCTTTCTCGAGAATACGAACTTCCTCAATTGAACAAAAACCTCTCCGTTGGCAAAGAATTCCCATGAATCGCTAAAGAGGACAATTTTGGAGACCATTGACACCTTCTGTTGACGCGACTAGCCAGCTGTCTTTGAATCTCAACAAACCCTTTGCAATGTTGCAATAAGGACCGCATTCCCACTGGTCCTCTTGGGGACAAACTTCCATCTCGCACGAACAGCACGGCGACCTCCTCGTTCTTGAACGAGCTCGACCCTTCCACTTCCGTTTCCTTACCTCCTTCGGCAGGACCAAAATGTCGACACTCAAATACCGACACTTGGGCCGGGACTCGGCCCACCGCCGCGCCCTGCTTCGTAACCTAGTGACCTCGCTGATCGCCAACGAATCCATCTCCACGAGCTGGCACAAGGCGAAAGAAGCGCAACGGCTGGCCGAGAAGCTCATCACACTGGGGAAAAAGAACACGGGGGCCGCGCGGGAACGCGCCAAGACCATCTTCTTCGAGCCCGAGCGGGAAGGCCACATGGACAAATTGTTCGGCGAGTTGAGGGAACGCTACGCGAATCGCCCCGGCGGTTATACGAGGGTGTTGAGGCAGGAGCCGATCCGGGAGGATCAGGCGCCCTCGGCGATTCTGTCGCTGGTGGATGGGCCGAGGGATATGCGGTTCAGCATGACCGCGAAGGCCCTCGTCAGACAGCGGAGAGAGAGCCTCGACATGAACGAGATGATGGCCGCCAATATCCGCAAAGTCACGAGGTTTCGGATCGACGGGGAGAAGGCGCTGGAAGAGGAAGTGGGCAGGTTAGAGAGAGATCAGGAGGAGCAGACAGAAAAGGAGCGAAAGGAATTTGAAGAGGATGGCACCATGTACGAGTGGGTGAGGGGGGAGAAGGATCGTCCGAGCGAGATCAAATCCAAAGAGAAGAAGGGTCCGGGACGGCTGAGGAGGCAGAGGGTCGGTGAGGACAAGGCCGTCCCTTGACAGAGTTGTCCATCAGACTGTGTGTGAGAAAGGATTTCTCTCAACTGTATTACCATTAGCTCGTCAGGGCTTCCAGGGTTCATGTAGACGGGTGCCACGCAATGCTTGGACACGCATTTTGTCTAGCATATGGTGCGAGAATCCGAAAGTCAGCGGACGTTTCCAGCGATCTGTATTCCTCCGAATCCACCAATGTCAGGGGGTATCAAGCTCTTCTCTATCCTAATATTTACTCTTAACGGATAACATGGAATCCTCCAGCAACAAGCTCGACAGCAGACCCATATCCGCCCAAAAACTTCATCACAGCTGCAGGTCTTCATCTCGATACTGTTCCCTCACAACGCGGTAAAGGTATCCCGTGCTAACAACAGCCGGCACTTCATTGGTGACGAACAAATCGACATCGCCTGCTTCAACAAAATCATATAGCGGATTCCTCGCTGCTTCTTCTAGTCCTTGACGCAGCGCGCCCGCTTGAAATGGCACCACCTTTCCCGCCTCACCGTATTCGATCAATTTGAAGGGATCGTATGGGTACACTGGAGAGAGTTTGTACGTCGCCGCCAAGACGACGATGGGAATGCGGTGGAATTTAGCGGCTTTGATGACGGCTTTGCTTCCCGCCGTGGCGACTATGGATCCATTCGCTAAAACGGCGTGAGCGTCTAGGATGACCTTGCTTGCCCGAGACATAACTGCGAAGATTGCCGAGTCGGGAATCATCACCACTGTGATGCCCGCTGAAGTCAACGTCTTGGAGAACGTGTCGTTAGGGAGATTATCCTCATCCTCTGCGACAGCTTCTTGATTCCCGGTAAGTAGAGCGTGTGTCTTGAGGTGATTGTTGGGATATGCTTCGGCATGGACAACTGTAAACTTCCGCCTTGAAGCGGCTCGAAGAAGGAAGCGCTGAACTGTCAATGATGAGGAATATGTGAAGATGGTCTCATGCGGGTGAATCTGGTCGAGTGCGGCAGTGGCGATTTCATCATCGGCAGCATTGATTTCATCTATGATCTCTTTGATCCCTTTGATCACTTCGGGGCGGATACTTGACTGAAATGTACCCGAAGCATGCAGTTGTGGAGTAGCTTGACCGCTGCGGCTTAATGGCGAGTCACCGCCGAGCATTCGCATTGTCGGATGGGCATTGATGCTGAACATAGATGTCACTGGGCGAGCAGTTTCTGGGGCGCCTGTGCGCGAAGTGAGCAACGGGGGGCGGGGACTGGCAGAGATTCTTTGAGGTGAAGGGCTGGGTGAATCGCCATTAACGATCGCATGTGAGATGTTTCTTGGATGTATAGATTCCAAGGGCGTAGGCGAATCGAGATCAGTATCACCACCAGCCGAGCTTAACTCGTCTCCTCCTTTTGTGCCTGCAGCGTCATCTTCATCTTCTTCTCGTATTATCCCCAAGACTCTGCGGACGATGTTGCCCACGGCCGGTTCGTGCGGAGCAGCTTCGATGAGCTTTTTGCCAACTTCTGTGACTCTTTGGATCAACCTGACTGAATCGGCTTGTTTGGTTACCTCCACGGTGCGGAGTAGCAGGAGTGTTGTGACGACTGCACAGCGTTTGGAGCCTCGTATTTGCCGTCTCTTGAGCAATCTGTGCACGCATTAGCCCAACTATTGCTGGAAGAGTCTCAGATGTAGAACGCACGAAACCAAATATGTTGTCGAAGTGTCGAGCGGTTCTGTCGACAAGACTTTTTGGAAGCTGGCAAACCCTGGCGTCAGAGACGCTGCAGCGGGCGCCATATTGATGGCTCCCTAACCAGACTAGAAGATGTGCGAGTTATTGCCGCAGAAAAGTGGCAGTTGTTCTTGAGCTTTCGAGCCTTTGCGTGAGTCTGCAGCGATCGAAGATTGTGGAGGCTTCTGGCGAGAGAAACAGCTGGTTTTGGAAGTCCAGTAGCACAGGGACCGCATACGCGTAATAGATCCGTTCTGGATTTGGTCTCTGCAATCTTCCTGTATGTGTGGGTTGACGTTCTACAACAGTGTTGTGCGTTTGAACAGACAATTTTTTGGGCGGTATTGGTGGTGAGGAATGACTCGCATGCTCGCATGCTCGCCTGCGTTGGAGACGCGGAAAGCCACCCGCATCCCGCGTGCCTTCGTCGCTCCCACTCCCGAACTCCCACCTCGAACTCCCACTGCCACCCCGACTTGTTTCGTGACCACGGCTGCTTGGTCGGATCAGCTGCGCCAGCCACCATCCTTCATCCATAAGAGCTTGTCTTACCCTGAGCTTAATGATATTGTCCATATCGTCTTCTCTGTTTCCGCAAAACAAACGTCTGTTGGAAGTGAAGGGAACTGACTATTGAGCTGGACTATGTGAGCATATCGTGTCATCTCATCGCTATCCACAAGCCTACCCTGTCGCTGTTCCGTTGCTCGCCAACTCCCCCGCTGTCGCAGAGGATCGTCATGCGATCACGATAGTCATACCAGAGGACACTGTTGACCAGAAGCCGATGCGTCGACCGCTACAAAGAGTCCGCGCCTGCGTTTCTGGTGGGAGATGAACTCCCTTAATCTCATCTCCTCCCGAGTCATCGGACAGTCTCAATCCACCTCTCGCCCTCGGTCCCGGTCTCAAGGTGAACTTCTGAAGAAGGAATCCGGCGATGAGGATTTTAGAGGAAGATCATACAGCGCGGAGCTTACAGCCGAGCTGCAGAATGAGCCCGACACCCTTTTCTCCGACAAGCTACCCGCCGAAGCAGCTGCCGAGGAGGGGGGACCTGCCATAAAGTCGGAGGATGAGAAGCATCCTCTGCTGTACACGGGCCAGAAGGAAGATGTAGCCTCGACTCCAGAAGGCTGGCGCCTGCTGGTCAAGAAGCTGACAGACGCTATAACCGCCATTTTGGCTGCAGTCGGTGCCCCAGTGGTCTATCTCGCGAAGTGCTTTAGGGATCAGGATGGGAGGTTCACCATGGTCCCAGGATGGCCGCGAAGGGAAAGGCCACTTAACGCCAGCACTACACGTGCGATGGGGCTCTCGAATGCTGCCCAGGACGGCACTTGGCCTAATGAGAAGCCCACACACCGCGCTCTCCAAGAGACGAAGCTACGCCACTCATATTCAAGCGACTCATTAGATACCACCACTTCGGATTCCGACGCAGAGCACCGCAAGGCTGAGCGTGCTCAGCTACGGTCGAAGCCGAAGCGCGATAAGACCTCACGAGAGGACTCGGAAACCCGGCGATCGTCCGTCAGGATCAAAGAGCAAAATGATTTGGCTCTCAAAAGGCGAAAACAAAAGAAAGCCGCCAGTCCATTGGCTGATTCCACCCCATTGACCGTCGACAACATCAAATCCCCGCGATCGCCTTCTCCGTCCCTGAAGATCACTAGATATCCTCATGCGCCGCAACCACCCCGGCCCCTGGTACCTCGAAGGCAACCTTCTTATGCCAACCTCATCCCCAGGTCGCCATCCCGCCATGGTCCGCCGCTACAACAAAAAACGCTGATTTTAGACCTTGACGAAACCTTGATCCATTCTCTGGCCAAAGGCGGGCGGATGTCGTCGGGGCATATGGTTGAGGTCAAGTTGAATGCCCCTGTGGCTCTCGCACCTCCTCAACCAGGTCAAGCGACACCTGTGATTGGCCCCCAACATCCTATTCTATACTATGTGCACAAGCGACCTCACTGTGACGAGTTTCTGCGGAAGGTTGCCAAGTGGTATAAGCTGGTGGTGTTTACGGCGTCCGTGCAAGAGTACGCGGATCCGGTGATTGACTGGTTGGAGACGGAGCGAAAGTACTTTGTGGGCAGATACTACCGACAACATTGCACATTCCGCAATGGGGCATACATCAAAGATCTCAGCAGCATTGAGCCCGATTTGAGCAAGGTTATTATTCTGGACAATAGTCCCGTCAGTTACATTTTCCACGAAGGTAAGAATCTTCCCCAGAATTGTGGAGCGAGGACTAAGACGACGGGAACAACAGACAATGCGATCCCGATCGAGGGATGGATCAATGATCCGACCGACAACGATTTGCTTCATTTGATACCCATGTTAGAGGCGCTGCAGTACGTGACGGATGTGCGGGCGCTGTTGGCGCTGAGGAGAGGAGAGGCTGAGGCGGCCAGCGCATCGGCCTCATAGACGGATCGGGGGCCAGAGAAATCAAACGATGCATGAGACCTGAAAGACGGGGGATTCTTCTTTTTCTGGGGGTTCGTGTACAAAAGAAGATGCGCTGTGTTGTGTTCTGCTGTGCCGTGCTGTGCTGTGATGTGCCTTGCCCCTGCTGTTCGATGTTCTCCAGGTTGCTCTGTTTCTCTGCCTTTCTGTGTGCCAGTCTCTCTCTTTGACCACTTCCACCCCTCGATGGCATCACTACCTCGATCCCCCAATATCCGTGATTCCCGAGTCTTCCGTGGGTACATTACTCCAAACTACAAGCACACCGGCCCTTTCCCCGTTGACCCACGCGCCCTGGGTGGCCCTTATCCTGCGGTGTAATGTCTCATCCAATCGCGGCCCAGTTGGTACATGTGTATGACACGGGTTTGTGGTGTCGCAGGGCGTTTGGAGGGGGACTGCCTGCTGGTGGCATGCACCCAACTCTGTAGGGGCATCATGTCCCAGTCAATGAGAAACGAGAGCTGTTGATTGACGGAGAAACCGTCATGCTCATCCTGCCAGTGATTTGTGACTGTGACTGTGACTGATGAATTCTTTTCTCATTCTTCGTCCCGCTCGAACTTTTGCCTGTTCTTTTTGGCCTTCCACCCTCCTCATCATTCTCTCCGTCATTATAATTATTGTGTGATGTTTTTTTGAACCGCTTTCCTTTGTGCCTCTTTACATAGCTGGTCATCATCTTGTTCCTGTCATTCCGTATAGATACCCCATTCTTGGATCTTGGTCAGCATTTTATTCTTCCCCTCTGGCCGTCGCCCGCCGTACCTTTTTTGTCGTTTTCTCGACTTTTATCAGTTTTCGCTTTCCCTGCTCAACTGAACTGCATCCATTGGAGTCATTGGGATGGCGCATACTAGACCATGTCCATGAGCAGTGCGTCTATCCATGATGGATCTGATCCAGCGTCCCCTTCTTCCAGCGACAACACTACCGTCGTAGCTTCCCCCTCGTCGTCCAAGTCGGCGCCTCCTCTGTCAGCCTCACCAACAGGCCAAAAGTACCTTGACATCCCATCCTTTCGACCTTCGCTTGACAGCACCTACTCCGAGCTTTCAGAGCTCTCGTTCCATTCCAATGAACTTCACCAAGCCGCCCACCCTCTCGTCCGCAGCATATCTCAAGATGGCGCCCTCTCGACGTCGGCCGATCCGCCTCCTCCTCCAAAGTCCCGCCTGCGAGCTGCTTGGGATTCCTTCTACGTGACGAACTATGGTGCCTTGTTAGTCCTTGCATCTCAAGCTTTTGGCGTCGGTATGAACATCAGTACCCGCCTCCTCGAGACTCCAGGCTCACATGGCGAACCGATGCACCCGTTCCAGATCCTCTTCGCTCGACAATCCATCACCGCCGTCATCTGCACAGCGTACGGCATCTACTTCAAGTCCACTCCATATTTTCCCTTTGGTCCCCGCGGTATCCGCTGGCTCCTTGTCTTACGGGGCATTACTGGATTCTTCGGAGTATTTGGGTTATACTTTAGTCTGCTCTACTTACCGTTGAGTGAGGCGACCGTCCTGGGGTTTCTCTCGCCCATCCTTACCTGCTATATCTGCAGTTTCATCATGCCTGGGGAAGTCTTCAGCGTTCAGCAGCAAATCGCCGGCTTTGTTAGCCTCATCGGCGTCCTCTTCATTGCCCGACCAGCCTCGCTCTTCTCTACGTCCACCCAGCCTTCCGACGCTCTAGTGAGTCCTCCTCTCAATTCGACTGCGACGGCGGAGACTGCTCAACACATCACTTCCGAACAACATCTGGCCGCAGTTGGCATTGCTATGATTGGCGTCGTTGGCGGCACCGGTGCACTCACCGCGATCCGTGTCATTGGCACCAGGGTTCACGCCTTCATCAGTATCAATTACTTCAGCTGGTGGTGTAGCATCGTTTCGCTGGTTTGCCTAGTGATCTTCCCTGACGTCAAATTCCGGCTGCCGGCAAATCTCACCGAATGGGCCCTGCTCGCAAACCTAGGTCTCTGCGGGTTTGTTATGCAGTTTCTTCTGACAGCCGGCCTAGCATACGGTGGACCGGGTGAACCGTCCAGTCAGAGAGGAAACAGGAATCAACCGGCACAAAAGATCAGGGATCTCGAGAGTACCTGTCCAGCCCATCTGGAACGTCCTGTGGGAAGTGACCCCAAGCCAAAGCCGTCCGGGACGCGTGCGACGGCCATGTGCTACACGCAGATGCTCTTTGCCTTAGGCGGTGACAAGCTGGTTTTTGGCGTCACGCCAGACACGATGAGCTGGATTGGCAGCGTGCTGATCCTTGCGGGAGCCGTGTGGGTGGCTGCTGCCCGGGACTCGACAACCAAGTCGAAGCCGAGCCCTACTTCTGGCGGATTGGAAGTGCTGAGAGAGCATGCACGGACGAAGGAGGCTGCTACTCACCAAGAGTCTGTTGGATTGATGAGTGGCCGTGAGGATGGACATGAGAGAGATGACGAATCGGACGATGACATGATTTACGGTGAACGACAAAACGAACACGGTCAGGCTCTGGAAAGTCTGGAGATGCATGATTTACGCCGGATACGAGCAGTAACTGAAGGGTTATTTACGTTTAAAATCTACTACCTTCGCGACAAATGTCTCTGTCCAAAAAAGGGAGTCGGTTGGGGACAAAGGGAAGAGACCCGGCCGAGCTCAGAAAGTTCGCATAATAAAAAGGGGCGCCCCCGTACGCAGTACCTTCTAGAAGGGGCAGTGAAGAAAGGCAAGAAGCAGGCGTTTGGCATACAGGGTGACCGGCTGGAGCAACGGGAATAGGAGTATACATATGTGGTTATTTATCCATTGCATGGGACAAGCGGCACAGCATCTATGGTATAAGTACTATATAGCATGCAGCCAGAAGCGCAGACCAACAGCACGCAGTACGCGGGCGAAAATGAGGAAAGTATGCTGAACTCAGTCAGTCACAATGGCATTAGAAAGAAACGTACCTAGGCATGTAGGTAGCCTAGCGGGTGAGAAAATTAGGATGCATGATAGGGAATTATTTACACGTATAAATGCCGCAGAGGGCTCGCAAGATAAATAAATCTACATGACTCTGCCTGGTCTGATGGCCGTGCTCGCCATCTTGCTTTAGGGACTGGAGCGCTGCACCCACATCGCAAGGGCTTACAGTGCTACATGAGACCAATTTACTTATCCAGTGGGAGAGAGGTGAGACGTGAGGCAGCGAGAGCCGTGTGGCCATAGGGTAACGACACTTGTTTTTTAAACCAGACATTTGGATTCCCATTTTGGTTCTTTTGGTTCTTTTTGGTCTTAAGCCGGTCTCCCATTCCTGTCCCTTCCGTGGAGGAGAGGCATCTGATACATGCATGATTGATCCCTTCCTCGTCCAAGCCAATTCCATCCATCACATGAACATCCCTCCCTTCCATGCTTCCATACCCCGATTGCTAAGGGCAAAGAGACCAAATGTCGAGACTCGAATACCATGCGCTATTGCGCCCATGCCGGCCTGAGCACGTGTCCAATTTCCTGCCCATGACCATATCTCATGCCTATGACCCGCGGACCTGTCCCGTTCCCGTCAAACTGTTACTCAGTCGTTCCCGTCCCTGCTCCGGCAGAACTCGAATTGTTGATATTCTCAACATCATACAGCGATGGGACCTGCGATGGAGGTGGCTTCTTAGGCAGATGCGCAGGCGCGCCATACTTCTGTTGGAGAGAGTCTTCTTTGACTGGGGGTGGCTTGGGCGACGATAAATTACCAGCGAGTCCCTTTTCGAATGTGCGTGCAGGTGGTGGCGTCCCAGAAGCATCTGAACTGAATGATTTCGTGGCAGGAATGCTGTTCGCTCGACTTAGGCTCGACGAGGATGAAGAGGGTTTTTTCCGGCCACTGTTGTTGTTATTATTGTGGCCAATACGACCGCCATTGCGGCTTGTAGAATTGCTTGGAACGAAGGAGCGGGTCTGCGGATTGAAGAGTGATCTGGAGTAGGTGCTTGCATTGGGATATGGGGCACTGTATGGCTGATTCGTGCCGCCGCTGAAGTTTTGAGCAGGCATTTGTCCATAGCCGTAACTGGTTGCATTGTTGATAGCTGCATTAGCCTGATAGCTAGACCAACCGTTCATGTTCGAGCTCGCTGGCCCTTGGTGTTGTGGGTAGGCAGCCTGGAATTGATTGTTCATCCAGTTCTGTGGCTGTTGCATTCCTGGATGAGATGTTGGCATGAATTGATTATTCATCTGAGCTATCATGGGAGAAATGCTCTGCTGATACGTAGTTGGAGAGGCAGAATAATTGAAGTATCCATTCGAAGGAGTCTGAATCGATGACCAAGACTCCGTAGGGCTGAAAGACTGATTGCCACTGTTTCCGTATCCCATTGCGGCGCCGTTGTAAGACATGGAAGACTCAAAATTGGGATAGGCCTGGGTGGGCGTAGAACTGTAATTCATGTTTCCGCCAAAGCCGCCACTGGGCGCTTGGTATTGCCCCTGGTATGCCTGTTCTGAGTAATGCGGCTGATACTGAGGTTGCATATGTGACATCGGCATGGGGGCGTAGCTGGGAATAAATGCTGATCGCGCTTCGAAACTGTCGTCTTTTGGCGTCTTGTGCTTGCGTGCCTTTCTCTTGCCACTAGATGAGCTCGACCGCGACATGCTTGCCGAATTCTCTCCGGTCGAAGCGCTTTCACTGGTCACCGACTCCTGAAAGTCGCCAAAGATTCGATCTCGCGCAGCTTTGTACTGAGCTTCTCGTTCTTCCCTTGTGAGTTTCGACTTGTCTTTATTTGGCGTCCCCTCGACTGGAGACATGATGCCTTCCTCGCTATTCGTTTCCAAGCCTGCTTCCGAGGTGGCTTTAGATGGGGCAGATGAACTCGCAGGTGTACTGGCACCGGCCGAGCCCTGCCGTGGACCCAAACCGACTCTGCGCATGATCTTAAAACCCGCAGCGGAAGGAGGTTGAGATGGCCCAGCAGGGATGGACTGGGCTAAGATATGTAGTGGCGTGGGCCTGCAAAAGACATCAATCAGGGCATTTTGAACTCCTAAAAGTGGTGTACTCACATTGATACAGCGGGCGTCCGAAAAATGCGGATGGATGTACCGTCCTCATTAATGTGATGAGCGAGCGAGTAATAGTCTGCAAGTTTATGTGCGAGGAGCCTGGCGAAGGAGTTCTGCGGGGGTAGGTCGAGAAAATCATTTCTGTGCCACGGTCAGTGAATTACGTCGATGACGATGACATGTATACGTACCCGGGTATTGTGATAAAGGCCAGGAACTTCTCTTCCAGTTGAAGGAGAGGCAGGCGATCTTTTGGGGTGGCCAGTGCATCCAGTAGTTTCTCATCAGGTGCAAGTGGAAGTGATGAAGCTCGTTCGTGCATCTCGCGGGGCTGCTCTATCGATCCTTCTGAATGAGGCTGGTCGGTTGTCTCCGCCTGAATGATGGGAAGAGGGAGATCTCCAAACCGCGGAGGATTGGTCAGAGTCAACGTGTGGTATCGGCGAGTCGCAATCGTGACTCCAGAATTGTTTGGCCGTGACGGACCACGAGCATTGGACGCCGACAAGTCTTCTCTGTGCGGCGCATTTGAGGCCTCTTCGTCCTCTGCAGCCCTGACACTGGCACTGTCATCCGGACGAATGCTCTCCTTCTCGTCCATCGCAAAGGTTGTGACGGAAGCCATACTTTTGGTATCGAAACTCTGGTGTTTGGTGGAGGAATTCGAGAGATGAGATTGATCATCTTCAAGAGATTCTCCGCTTTCTGCGCTCTGTGGCCCACCTGATACAAGGCTCGCATCTTCAACGAGACAAAGGCCTTCGAGTGCAGGTGCCAAATAGTCAGGCTGACTGTGCACTTGGAGAGTATTCTGCTGTGTCTCCCTTGGCTTTGTCGGCGAAGTTGGGGACTTTAGAAGGCTGGCTTGAACAGGCTTTGTATTGATGTTCTCGACGGGACGTGCCTTCTTTTCATCAGAAGCATTAGAATTTGGTGTAGGAAGAGCAGGGGCACGCATTGCAGCGACCTTGGAAGCGTCAGCAAGGGAGAAGGAGAACGATTCGTGCAGATCAAACGTACCTTCGCGAACGATAACTTCCCCGGAGGCGGCCCGACCTGAGAAGACGCCATAATGCCTAAGGAGATTCGTCACGTCGTATCCAACAGCGTCAAGCTAGGCTATCAAGCTGAGGATTGGGGTTGAAAATGAATGTGAATTGTACGAGCCAAAGTCGACGCTTCAGTTCTTCCTTCTGCTGTCTCACACAACGTCTTGCTCATCGAACGAGCCAACACAGCACAACCTAAAAGGCTCCATGGATTCGGCAAGGCGGTCTTTGGGCTGTCAACGTGCGTAGCAATAGACGGGATGCCTTGAGCGTAATAGTAGGCGCAGTTAGGTGCAGATCTGGCAGGATGCGGTGGAATGATATGTAGGGGTTCTTGGAAACCCAGGTCAGAGGTCGAAGTGCCGCGGCCGGTAAGATGTGAAATGGTCGCTCAAATTGAAAACGACGAGAAGCCGGTCTGGTGGAAGGCTCTCGCCTACTCAGGAAGGATTACGGGTTTTTTGGAGGTTGTCAAAGCTGCGCGCACAAGATGGAGGAATGTCAGATCCTGGACAGGAAACAGCAGCGTCGGAGAGGAAGTCGGATCAGTCCATTGTGCCTCTGAACAATGGAGATCGACAGACTTGAAAAGGTGGACAGCAACGACTGAAGTCAAGGCTGGGAAAAGCGTGACTTGTGGCAGTCTTGGGGCATGGAAAAGCGCAAGCAAGCCATGGCCGATGAGGGAGAATGCCAAGCCCTCCCCATGTCACGATGCCAGTGTGCGGATCAAAGTTATTGCGCCGCCACCACGGCGCCCAGCGAGCCCAGGACATTGTGGGTGACTGGCACATCTCTCGCTAGTAGGGAACCAACGGGCATCCATCAGTGAGCATAGGAAAAAAAAAGTAGAGCACATTGACAATAGGCCAACCAGCATCATCGCCGGGTAGGAAAACCACCGAGTCGCACTTCGTCCACCTTATTTCTTCCCGGGACCCCTTGGTGTCTATCTGCCTGCCTGCCCGGTGGCTTGGAAGGTGGCACCTTCTTGCTTCCATTCTCAAGACACTCCGTCTCGCATCCCACTCCAGTTGAGGTACCAGCACTCTGTCTCTGGTTTTATGTTGCAGTTCGACATTGGCACAAGGCATCAGCATTTCAGTGCCATCCGCGTTATCCTCCATATACGTCGGAGCCGCACTGTGCTCCGTTATATAACTTCTGACAAAGCAGGCATCTCACTCCCGGGTCATCAAGCCTGCGCCTTCACTGCATCCTGGGAGACTCCTCGACGTCCATTTTCTTTCCCTGGCCATTTGCAGGGAAAACCCCTCCGATGAACCGGTATCGCACCCTTCCGGGCCTAGGGCCACAAAGGGCTTCCGCCAGTACTGTGTGCCAGAAATGCTTGAAGAAAGATATGTTTCTGCTCCTCGTCCCTCATCTGCAATCTGACCACCACTTGTACTGACAAATCGGGCACGTCACTACAGCTACGAATGCAAATCAAGCGTACAAGAGCGGCCATACACTTCCAGGCCCTCAAGGACCCAGCAACTGCTTAACCCGACATTGGCGCCTAAGCTAGCGAGCGACACTCCCAACACTCTATTGAATAGGTGACTTCCTTGCCTGGATTTCCGGAAAAATTGTCTTTCTGACATTTATCTAGCAAGGGCGTGGCTGACCAACAACTGGCCGAAGCTCAGGCCAGGCGAGCAGAAGTTGTCGTGGAGCCAGAAGATCGGGGTCGATCGCTAACCCCAGACTCCTCAGATTCAGTCTCAACAATATCGACAAATAAGTCTCGGTCTCGCTCACGGTCTCGTTCACGGGAACGCGGTGACAACTACTTCGCCGCCAGTCGTACACGCCGGAATCGCTCCAGAACACCGACTACTGATGTTCCCCGGAAAAGGAAACACCGCTCCGTTTCTAGTTCATACTCAAGGTCGCCAAGGTCTCCAAGGTCCCCAAGGCGAGAGCCTGGCTCACACCGCAAAAGCCGACGTCACCGCACCATCAGTCCCATTGACCGAGGCCGGCCTAGTTCCATGCGTCGAGGCAGTCATCGTAGCAGGACTAGCAGTCCAAGTGTGGACAAGAGCCAGATAACCAAGCAGAGAAGGTCCCTTGAGAATGAGGGCCACGCTGCTGCTACATCTCGGGGGTATCGGCGCGACTACGACGACAATAATCACCACGAGAAGCGAAGCAATATGAGAGAGCGGAGCCTGAGCCCGTATAGCAAAAGGTTGGCTCTGACGCAGGCGATGAATATGTGATATGTCGACCCTGAAATTCGACTTCTGGATATTACTGGTTGGATCCTCTAAGTCTAAGCAGAGGAACGTTACTTTGGTGGTATTGTCGATTGTGGTTTGCAAGGCGTTGGCGGGTGCATTGACACATGAACGGCTGGTCTCCCTTTCTCATACCCCCACGAGCAATGCATGCTTGTCATTACGGATTACTTGTTCTTATCATGGCATCGCTAGTTGATTGGGTACTGGAATTTCATTGCTCATCACTGCGTGCTCATTTCTGAAGCTCAATGGGCAATGGTTCTCAACAATGGTTCCTGATGCTACGTGCCACAGATTCTTCTGCTTCAGGGAGACTTTCCGCCGT
This sequence comes from Fonsecaea multimorphosa CBS 102226, assembly GCF_000836435.1. Classification (NCBI taxonomy): domain Eukaryota; kingdom Fungi; phylum Ascomycota; class Eurotiomycetes; order Chaetothyriales; family Herpotrichiellaceae; genus Fonsecaea; species Fonsecaea multimorphosa. The sequence continues at coordinate 885,735 of NW_015971645.1, forward strand.
GTCTCCTGTTTCCTCATGTTTTCTGGGGCAGGTCATCCTCGCCAAATGCGCTGTCTGCCGCAACAAACATTGGATTTCTGAGTGACCGTGGTAGATTCCTCCAGCATTTAGCTCTGAGCAGTCGTCGTGATGTCGGGTGCGCTGCGCTCGGCCTCCGAGCTGCGGAGATTCGAGACCATGGTGAGAGAAGGCAGCCTTGCTTCTTGCACGACGCGAGCCGTAGCCTTATTCAGGTATATATCCAACCTGCGAAATGGAAGGGCCGCTGTTGCCGCATTCTGTGTCGGCTCAGCTTTTCGGCTGTCGCTCTGGTCCAATTGTTGCTAGATCATTCGCATCGTCGATCACGGAATACCATCTTCTTCATTCTCGAGAGCAGCTTCTCGCTCTTCCTCCTGTTCTCGCAAATGTATGCTCTCGACAAGCGTATTGCCCTCCATGCCCACCTCCTCTGCCTCCTCTCCCTTCTCGGCCGTAGGCTGCGTTTGAACGGCCTTCTTCTCCAAAGCCTGTTTCTTCGTATTCTCGATGCGTTCTCTCACCAGACGTGCAATGGCGTTTTGTGTCCGTACATCCAGGATCTTCATCTTCTCCGCCAAGTCTCTTTTCAAGTCCCAGTTTGGCTTCCTCGGCTGCAGCTTGAACAAGTCAATACCCTTCTCTGCTTCCAGCTCATCTTTCGCGGCTTGCTCTGCAGTAGTTGCAAGGATGCGATCGGCCTGCTCTTCAACAGTCTCGGCGTCGGCACCAATGGGGGCATTTTCGAATCCAAGTTTGGCGTTTTTCGTTGCTAGATCGTAGTTTCGGCCGGAGAGATACTGATCAGTGGTGGAATAAGGCGGTGTCTCCTTGTCTCCTTCCTCGGTGTCTGCTTGCAGGCTCGAAACTGTAGAATGGGAGTCAGGCTGCTTGCGCTTCAGAGATGCGAGTTTAGCCAGGCGAGCTTTTCTGTCGATGGCAGCGGCATCTAGGGTGTTGTGCGTGGCTGACATTGCGACTATCGTCTGCTCTGTCTTACAGGTCGTTTCCCGAGGACAAGAACATCCCGATACCAAGGTATCATAAAGGCGGGCTTGGAGAGAAAAGATGGCGATGTCAAAGTGGCCCCCAGTGGGTTGAACCTATCACTCGGGAAAATTTCCCTCTCGGCTGCGCACGCGAAGAGTACCTCGTACATGTCCGCATTTACATATCGTTCCTTCAGGTCTACCATCCACACGTTACTCTTGATTCATCCGTCAGTGGGAAATCAAGCCAGATGCCCGGGAACCTGAATGTTCCACAAGTCAATCAACACTCTACGAGGCTGCTTAATCAATAATCCAGCAACCTACGGCAGGTGTCGACCCCAATTGACCTCCCCTTCTCTCGACTTCGTCAAACATGGCCTTCCGATATGGAAATCGTTCCACCAAAGCTCTGTCCTTGCTGAGTCCTCTACTGAGTCCCCGGAAGACTCTCACTTTTCATCCACCGAACATAGCGCAAAAATCGACGCACGGGATCGTCCACTTCAAGATCCGACTGAATCCATACCCTTTCCCAGCACGATAACTCTTCCACCTGCGGAATCTAGAGTACAGTCTGTCTCTCCTCGATCGCGTAACCATGGGCATTATTCTGGAGACCCGGCGAGGCTCCAAGATGTTGAAAGACTCTCGGATCGGATATTTGGTACTGAGAAGGCTCGGCCTAGTGTTTCGAGTCACCTCGTGTCTCGTAGGCTTCCTGGGCCTTCGCCAGTTCCCATGCTTGCAGTTGATGGGCTAGGCACTCCATTGTCCTACAAAGCAACCCCGAGATCAGTCGCTCCAGAATCTGAGGCCCTGGAACCTGAACACTTCGAGTCCAATGTTGCTGAGTCCGAAAGCCTCGAGACTCGTGACGACTCGGACGCGGAGAGACACCCACGATACTTGCCTGGAGACGACCGATTCATCAGGATGTGGACAAGGCCGTACAAGAAGCTGGTGTTCCCAAAAGACGGCGATTACACAAAGGGGCGTCAGGAGTTAGACGTGTACAAACAAGTTGCGGTAGCTTTTGTGGGCGATTACACTCTGGAGGAGCTTCGCAAAGCCTGGCTCAAGATGCCCCTCCGCAGCAAGAGGCAACATCTCACGCAGATCCTGCTTGGTTGCCTTGCTGACGGTGCTCGGAGAACACTACTCATGCTGTCTGTTCTACCCACAGTCCCTCGCGATTGGACAACTCGATGCGATTGTCTTTGCTATCTGGACATGGTCTACCGGAAAGAGATCGATGCGGACCCCCATCTTCAAGAACTGTTCGCTGGGCAAATAGCTCTGGTCTCTCGCATGTCCACCTGGCCCGAGGAGACGATGCCGTTCCACTTCCTCGTTCTCCTCTTGCGGCACAATGACGCCGAGCATTGCGAAAATATCATTGACACCCTCTTCCAGAATTATGCACCCTTGCCGCCGCGGCTGATTTTAGTTATGGTGGACCACTTTACGAAACTTGGCAACGCGGATCGAGCAATAGAACTCCTCTCATGCATCCCTCCGGACCAAAGGGAAGAACACAAAGTGCGGATTCTTGACCGCTGCGCCAAGCTTATAACCATTGACACAGTTGAAGAATCCGGCACTGTGGGTAACTTCAGGGCACTTCCTAAGTTGATCGAACTTGGCATGCCAATGGATGCGAAAGCGCATAATCTCATCATTGAGCGAGCACTTTCCTTAAACGTGCCGGACGTTGCGTGGGAAGTCTTCCATTTCATGGAAGCAAAGGATATCCATGTTGACGAACGCAGCCACCTTTTCTTGCTCAAGGATAGTTTTGAGCGACAGAATCGGGAAAAACTGGATGAAATCATGTCGGCTATCCACCAACGCGAAGATCTTTACAAGTACCCTTACTTGGTAACATACATGATGCATATTGTTAGGGTTGTTTGCACAATCGACCGCAAACTACCCGCTGGAATATCGGTATCACATCTTCTCGCGATCTACGACAGAGCCTACGACAGAGCCCCACTGATCAAGCTTGGTATTGTGAATCCTCTACCCGTTGACGAGTCTCTCCCCAAAAAGCTCAGTGAACCTCCGCCGGCCGTCCTCGGATTTACGATCTGGGCCTATGTTCTCTGCCAACGGGACGAGCGACTCGTCTCGGCATTGTGGTATTGGATAATCCACATGGTGAAACAACAGGACCCGAGTATTCTCGAGTGCGCTAAACATGACATCATGTACAATGGTTTCATCCACTTCTACGCGCGGAGCCGATTTTTCCTGAGAAAAGCGGTGGACGTTGTTGAAGCCATGATTGAGCGCAATCTGTGTGTACCCAGCGAGCGAACGTGGAGCGAAGTACTTTGTGGCTTCTTGCAACACGGTGAAGAAGAGGCTGCGGAGAAAATCTGGAGGATGATGCTGGCACGAGATGTTCAGCCGACCGAGAAGGGTTATGCGTTCCTCTTGGGGAAGTATGATGAAAGTCAGTTTGCCAAGCTGGTCAGATATGTCTTGGATGAACGGCGAATGCCTGATGGGCTCGACATGACTCTCCAGTGGCAAGATGATACAAGTGCCGGCGCCGAAGCGGCAGGCACAGGAACTCTCGAACCCCAGCAATCAATCGCGGATAGCGAGCAAGCTCTTGAGAGAGATGGAATCTTCGAGGATTATGGTTTCAGAGACGCCATAGGAGACTCCGCCCTTGAAGGTGTTAATATGTACCAATAGTACGCTCTCTTAACTGTAAAGGCACCACCTGGGCTTTGTGCCTGACTACCAGCTGTATTGACTGTAACTCCGGATGGGGGGCTCTCGCACGGGTCTTAGACCGGCTCTTGCAGCTAAAGCATGCTGCTTTGGCCTTGTGAGGATCCGGTAAGGCTGTCAGTGTCATACACAGGTATTAATCAATGATATAAATAAAATTGGGCTTAAAGCAGTTTCCGACTCGGAGGATGGACTTGCCAAGCACGCGCCAAGCACGCGTCAACAGCGGGACGGGATTGCCAGCCAATAATTGCCAGTCTTTGAACACCCTTGACACCCTTAGTTCATCTCTATTCTGTCTTCAGCTCCAGCTCTACCGATTGTCTTTCTTCGCTCCTTGCGTTGTTTATGAGATCTCTGTCAGCCTCGTCTTCTTTTTGTTAATGGGAGGGAGGACTGCATCAACTCGTCCAGTCTCTGCAGGAACAATCCTATCAGCTGCCGCTTTACTATGGTGATGTTGCCATAATCTTTAAGCACTTTGCCAATCTCCACTCCTCGCCGAGTCCTCAGTGCCTTCGCCACACAGCGCTGTGTCAGTGCGGCAATCCTCCTCAACGACGTCGACTCCTTCTCATCAAGTCGGTCACATAGGGCGACCGTATTCGCGATCGAGCTCTGTCTATGTATGGGCTCATTCGAAGAATAATGGGTTTGGAGCCTGCACCCTGCATGTACACCCCGCATATGGCAACCCGTGTTTAATCACTATTGGTAAGCATAGTTCCCTATGTTTGAATGAATTTGCAGCCTTTTTGCAATTTCCTTTCCAGTGATGAGTGAATGGTAAAAGGTCCGATTGAAAAAGGATCGTTAGTGGTAGCTCGTTGATAGGGCTGGTTCTTTGTGCACCTACACAAGGGCGGCACAACAGGGAGACATGACTTAATACGCAGCCGCATTCCTGCAATCTCTCCAGGTTTGCCAGCACGAAGTCACGCAAGAACGATGCACTCCGAACAGTTGGAACTGGTTTGTTGGAGACTTCGGGTACAAGAACTACAACAGAGAGACGCCGCAAAAAATGGGGCTCTCTTTCTCAAAGACTTCATGAAATGTTTGAGCCAATGGCAGCAGCATACATTGTCAACAAAATCTATGGCCAAGTTGTAGGATGATAGCTAGGGACGCTGGGAGCGCAGGTAGTTTGTTATCTCTTTGGTGTCAGTCCACTCGTGTAAGACCCTGCACAAAGAACTTCCTGGGTCCTCACAGCAACCCTAGCGACACAAAGTGAAGACCCCAAGAACTGAAAAGACCTGAGAGAGACCCAAAGTTGCTGCGCTTTTGATCCAGACTCCATTGTTCTTATCTGCTAATGAGGTCGTCCATCTAGTTTGCCCTTTCGCTGCGGCACTCGGAGTGGCGCTATGAGATGAGATTCTCTTAAATCAAGCACCATTTGCCAGTATGGCTGCAGACGAATCGAACATCGCCGAAATCCAAACCTTCACTCCTGTCGACATCTCCTCCACGCAAAGGCATCATCCTCTGTTCAGCACTCACAAAGGCGCGAACTCCAGTAACTCTTCTGGTCCTAGAAGTCCATCTGGAGTGAAGATTCCTACTGTTCACGGCAAGCCTATAGAATTCGATTTGGCAAGTCACGCACGGACAAACCCACGCTCACTGTACCGAAGTCGCAGCCTCCCACTCACAAGAAGTGCGAAAACTTCGACGGCCCTGCAATATGGCAACGATTTTGGTGGAGGTGGTAGATTTACTGTTTCTGATCATCATCGACCTTCATTTCTCCCACAACTGGTCGGCTCAGACAGCATTTCCAGCATAGCACTGAATGACATGCCGCGGAAAGAAAGCTATATCATGGATCTGGATCGGAGTCAAAGGGCGGGTCAAGATTCGATCCTTGATGCATCAAGATCCACGAAGCTGGATGAAAGCAGGGTTCAGAAAGTTGAAGGGTGGGGCAACTTGTTCCAGCGAGTGACTCCCCGTGAACGTGGCGATACATGGAGGAGAAGCTCTCAAGAGAACTTGACACTAATCGTTAGTAATGGCAAGAATAGATTTCCCGAGCACACCGACAAAGCAGGGCACGCTGATACGCAGAGGGATCACAAGGCACAGCTTGGCTTGGCGTCGTCTCAGGCCAACCGCACCTTCAATATTCCTCTGCGATCCGAAGGCGATACCACCCACCAGACCACCATGGACCAACACTCGCCGCTCGTACCTCCAGCCATTCCGAATTATCTACTCGAGAGTCAGTGGACGGCCATCCTGGAAGAGCGTCGAGCGCAGCCATTAACAGGGTCTAATTTTCCGACGGCTCGCCATAAGATGTTGAACAGACCGGGGTCGCACTTTTCGAGCGAGTCAATCTGGTCAATCTCCTCAATTCGGGGATCCAAGAGCAAGGACCTATGCACAGACTGTCGCAAGCCTGGGAGCAGCCTGACACCTCTTGTGCCCTGCAAAGCATGCCGTGAAGGCTATCATACTCTTTGCGGAAACCCAAAGCCTCGGCAATAGTAAGGCAGTAGACCCTCGCCATCCACATTATCACGCTGACGTGATTAAATATAGCTTGCGTCTCGATGACTTCACCTGCGGAATTTGTTCAAAAGAGCAGGAAGCTACGGCCAGCAACGCTAAACCACTCAGAGGCAGCTTGGATGGAAACCCCTACAGAGCCGCGATTATTACTGATCCTGATTCGTCCCTTCGTGGTCCCTTTGTGCAACCTACGGACTTCGCTCCTCTCTCGTCTTCGCAAGCATCTGCGGACCCTTCAGAGCCAGTCGCCAAGTCCGACCAAGACACAAATCACGTTGATATCACACCCGCAATGGGTAGAATGGCCAAAGCAGTGCCCGTTCATTGCCAGAATCCCGCCGACGGTAAACCCGAGCACCCCATAAACCCTGCAGTTAATAAGAACATGGGCATGCTTGCCTCGCAACCAGTCATGGAACGACAACCGCAACAGCCGCCAGGGGGGCCCGCCTTGAAGCAACCCATCTGTCGTCGCTGGGAAGAGGGTTTCTGCAAATGGGGGGACACCTGTCCCTACACGCATTCTTGGACAGGCAGATCGTGTCTGCATCTTCGCAAACCCACCAGCAACCGGACTGCTGGCTTCGGTGGCGACAACAACGAGAAATCACAGCCTGCGCAAGGGCCAAAGAACATTTCAGATACTGATGAGTTGCCGCTGTCCAATGGCGCGATATGCCACGAGTCAACTGCTCCAGCTGTGGTCGCAGTCTTGGCAAGGTCTAGCGCTGGCCGAGGAGCAATACAGTCCGCCACAGAACAACAGACACTATGTACCACAACAGATCGACCAGCTCCCGTCAAGCGCCTGGCCAGGCGTAGTGGAATCGTCCACTCGCACCATATAAGTAATGACAATTTACGAGGGGTAACTCAGACCCCAACCGACCATGGCAAGGACCAACAAGATATAATGAAGACGCAAGCCACGAGCCTGGAGAAATGTGAGAGTTGCGGCAAATTGATTCAAGGTTCAGCTGCACGTTGTGCCAGGTGTACAATCAAGCACGACGATCTGCGGGGGGATGGCAGAGGTTGTGGCGATCCCAGAAGGCAGTCAACACCAATCACGATTTCCGATGATGAAGACGCAGATTACCGAACAGTGATAACAATTTCAGACGACGAAGACACGCCAGACGTATTGAAAATTGGAAATGAAAGTGACGGTGTGCAGCCTCACACTTCAACCTCAACTGTGCAGCAACATGAGATCCGTAGCTCTCTGAAGCATCATATAACGGAAGATTCACTGTTTGCTCCAAGAAAGAAAGTTCAACTTGAGCAGATAATAGTGAATGAGGCTGTGCGCTCTCTGCACCAAGGCGCCAGAAAGAATGAGGTCCAAGCTGCCCTTGAGGCCGACACTCTAGAGCCACATGTTGACCGCAGCAATTCAGTAGTGGTTCTGGACTCGGCGAATGGCGCCCGTGCAGTATCCCCTTTGCAGAAGAAAAACGATGACAGCGTCTCCAAGTCTCCGCCGGCTCGACCTACCACTGCACGGCGCCGCGAGTTCCTGCGTCCAGCATCTGCTCGAAAGCGCACGCTACGCAGCACAACCGCCGTTGAACAGCCAGGTCCCCAGATGGAGGCGGTGGTGCCGTTGATGGTTCCTCCTACGAGTATTAAGGCACTCATCAACGACGAGGAAGACGGCCCAATCCCAACAGAACTGGTCATTTCATCTTGGATAACAGAAGAAGACGAGTTCACTCAGAATGAGCATGACTTGTTCGTCGAGGCGTACAGCCGGCATCCTAAGGCTTTCCCAAAGATAGCTGAGCTCGTAGGACGCACAGTCGTCGAATGTGTGCGGCATTACTATGCGACGAAGCATTATGTTGACTACAAGGTTTTCAAGAAGAAAGCTGTCGGCCGAGCCAAACCCAAGGCCTCCAAAACGAAGATGTCTCGCAGTAGGGGCAGCAGCCCCGCAGTCGCAAACAAACATGAAGTGCCAGTTTCAGCTTCAGCTCAAGTCACTGTTAAACAAGTCCAGACCGATAGCCACGGCAACGCTCCTGCGATCCTAAACATACTCAACGGGTTGCTTGGTGGCGCTCTGACGAATCTGACACCAGCGAAAAAGGCAGTTGAGGCAAATTCTAATTCTAGTGGCGAGAGCTCGGCTCAAAGTCGATCTCGCCCTGCTACGAACGTAAACCGCTCGACTCATCATGTGGAGACGCCTGTCGAGGCGCGACCCAAGGCAAATGAAGAAGGGGGGAGTGAGCACCATGAAGCCGTGTCAACCCAGTCTCGGCGTTCGAGTCGGAGCCGGGACCCCTTGGATTCTGATTCCGCCCTCTTGAAGCCTGCAATCGTGATCTCTCGTGTCAAAGCTCGCGAGGCTACCAGTCAAGTGCCCTCCAAGAATACACAGCCCGCATCGGCGAATGAGGACGACGAGGAAAGGTTACGAGACCGTTGCGTCAGTTTCGAACCTGATTGCGATTCTGATGGGATCGATGATTCCGATTCTTGGTCAGATCCTTCTCGACGAACTTTGATAGCGCCCCGTCGAAATGCTCGGCGTGGACCGCTGAACAGGTCTCAGGATTTGTCGAAACTGGAGCCGTCCCTGCGGGTGGCCGGCTAAGGCAACAATTTTGCGCCTGCAGAGCCTCTGCATATGAGGTCTTCCACCGCGCAATCAGTTGGAGCAAGGCATTTATGTTTACAGCACACGAAAAAAAGAGCCGGAACAGAGACATTGAGACCATGACCCTCGCCAGGTTTTTTCGTTGTTGAAAGAACCAATGATTGACTCTTGCAAATCGGTTCATGTTGTGCTTTCGGAAGTGAAGGTGGACAACTAAACCCTGTTTGGCGGCTGGAAATGGAGCGACCAACCTTCTCTGCGGGTTTTTGGGCCGGAAAGGCTCGTGCTTGTTTCCGCTGGGAGCATGGAGAGCAAGGTGGCCTCGGAAGATTGCTAGCAAATGCATGAAAGCGCTGAGGGTTATATGGGAGTGTCTGATGCCTGGAACGTAACGAAACGATATGCTTTATAATAGCTCCGCTGCGTGCGATTGATTTTGAAAAAAAAACCGTCGAGTAGTGTGTATTCTTTCCGAGAAATACTGCATTGAAATTGGACTTGACATGCTAATGGCAGGGGTTTGGTGTGCTTCTCACGTTGCGCAGAGCATGGCGAAACCGAAACACGCTGTCCCCCTCAAAGGAGCAATCTGAACACCGACATGAACTGTAATATATTTCTAATTGGTAGGATTTCCTACCGCCGCCTTGCTCCCAGATCCCTGGCCCTTGGAATTCCAGTTCGTGACTGCTCGAGGCGTTAACTCCCAACACCATGCATGAATCCATCGTGGATTTCCCATACTCAGCCCCCAGAGAGTCCTCAATTGGGAAGAGAAGGGAAATCCATTTCGGTTTTAGTAGCCCATCATTATTGAGCACTGTCGTCAACATGGGTCAGTAACAGTTTGCACCTAGGCTTTTCACCGGAACGAGGTAAAAGATAACAACTAAACGAGCAAAACACTTACCGCCATGACTATGCAAAAGATGCTGACGTACGGACTGAGCCGCTCGCCTATCCGGGCGCATTTCCAGAATATGCCCATCACGCTGTAATCAATCCACGGACACACACACACCCGGAAATCAGCACTGGCTTTCACAACAGGAAAAAAAGAAAGGGGGAAGACACAAAGTTTCGCTATCGTCGGAACCCGAGTAGGGGTCGTGACTTACCCGTCTTTATTCCTGTCCATGACGCCGGGAGCCATCGAGTGTACGTACGTCGAGGTGCATATTAGGAGGATGAGGACGAGGAGGAGGGACTGGAAATTGAATATGGCTGTCTGTATATGTGACCGGGAAGAGGCTCGGGTTAGAAAGTGTTTTGGAACACGCTTTTGTTTCCTCTTTTGGAGGCTTTCTCCCCTTCGTTTGCGTATGTTTGTGTGGCTCTTTTGTAACAAAGTCTCGCTTTCCCTGCCCTGGGGAGGTTTTTGGGGGGGGTCTTTAGGGAATTAAAGTATCGAGGTAAGAAGAGAGACGTACCATGGTGAAACCAATTCTTCTACTCAAGATGGGGCGAAGACCGTCAAGTCCGGGCACATCGGACAGGAGAAAAGGCCCGAGTTGTTATGCGTCGGTGGTAAAAGTGTTGTCGTCGAGTTTAAGATGCGGTTTCATCCTGGCCGTAAAGAGCCACGAGCGAGATGTTGAAAGGTGGTTTCGAAGAAGATACCGGCACTAACCTTAACAAGAATAGCAGTGGCGCTGCCTCAAGATCACGTGCTGAGCTTTTCGAACGGAAAGCGTGGCTTCAGCCTCGCCCCAGTCCAGATCAATTCCTTAGCATTCGACAATTTCAGCCTTGCCTGCGGAGGGACTCCTTGCTCTCCGCTTCCTTCAGCAATCCTACGTACCTTACGGGAGTGCTTCAACTTTTATTCCGAAGTCAATCCTCTACTACGTATCATCCTGCCCTCACTACTGGTCTGTGCCTATGCTTGCGGTCTGACCTTTTCACGAGATCTGTCTTCCCATCTCCGACTGTCGTTTGTCTCTTGGACGATTCGATTCAATTAAGTCCGACCCGGTTCGCCATATCATCCCTCCCTCACCTCACTACCTCCCACAGTCATGGAACCTCGCGCCCGCGCTGGCCGGCATAAAGTCAACCTCAACTTCGGTCCCGAGCTCTCGGCACTTTTGTACGCATACGGTGCACCCACACACCCCGACATTGCAAAACCCCTCGGCGCATCGTCACGACAATATCTGTCGTCCTCCAACACGCCCAACACCACCCACGCACCCACACCCTTCACCCAGCCCTTTCCCGAAACGCTGCGCGTCCTCGACGAGATCCTGACGGACTTCATCATCGAGACGTGCCACAATGCCGTCGGCGTGTCCGTCTACTCTGGGCGCGCCAAACTAAAACTCTCCGACTTTGAATTCGCGATCCGCAAGGACAACATCAAGCTGGGCAGAGTGCAGGAGATGTTCAAGAAGAAGAGGGAGATTGATAACAAGAAGAAACTGTTCGATACAACCGAGGGCAAGGAGGGCCAGAAGCTGGCGGTGGACGATCTGGTGAATTTGGGCGAGGTGGTGGGCGAGGAAGGCACGTCGAAGGGGAAAGGTAGGGGGAGAGGGAGGAAGAAGAAGAGGGATATAGACGAGGTGGATAACAGTGAAACGGTCAATGGAGGGGGAGTAAACTCAAAGGAGAGGACGCCCGGTGCGGACGAGAGTGGCGAGGAGAGGGCGAGTAAGAGGGCAAAAAGTGACCTTGGATGAAGAACGCAGTGGATTTCCAGAGTTGGTGTTTTATGGCTCTGACTCTTTCTCTTTCTCTAAGCGCAGCATTCATCCTACGAAACGGCATCCAGACTCTACGGAGGACAATCGGCATCCAACTGCCGAGATCCATCAGAGGCTTCTCCTGCCAGGACGATCCCGACCATACGTCCGGGGACAAAGCCTCTTTCACAACACTGACAGTATTTTGGGGAAAACTTCCTCGGGGAAATGCGAACCAATACAGCATGTCATTTGTGGAACCTCCCCAAACGGAGTCGGGTTGTCTATCTGCCCAAGCATGTGCTGTCTGGACGGCTATCATATCGGAGATCTTGGTCGAACTGTCCGACGGGATGACTGCAAAGTCATTCCGATTTCAGAGACAGTGTGGGCGTGTCGTCTCGAGCAGATCTCAACTGCTCTTTCATGCAATCATCACTCAAGTTGCTTTTGGCGTCCCTTTTGGGGGACTCGAGACTCGTGCCACCGAGCATGTGTCAACGTCTTGATGCATAGCAGCCAATCTCAGACGCGCTGACTTTTAATCCATGTCCTTAATCCATGTCCATTCAAACATTCGACACTGAGAAACTCTCTGTCCTGTTCTGCCTCGTCTGTCCACCTTGACGGTTCTGTCTGCGATCACCCCGCCCTTCCTTTTCCGTAGCACCGCTTTCACCGCCACCCATGGTCAATGCTGATGTCGCCAGCCTGTTTGACAGGTCCATCTGTGTACGGATCATGTTGGCGAGGTAGGACACAGTCAAGACGTCCTGAATGTGGTTGTTGAAATCCTTTTCGATCTCGGCAGGGTCGACTTTTGGTGCCAGGGCCAGTGTGTTGAGGAGAAACTGGCCCAGCGCAGTCGACGGCTCTGTCTCCTCCTCGATCACGTTCTCCACGTACTTGGCCACTCGGTCCAGCATGCCCAGGGTGTCTTCCAAGGATTTTTCGAGGCTCTCAATCTCGGTCAGAATGGTTGCCGTCCTGCTCTCCGTGTCCTTTGCGTATCCAACCGCCTCCAGACCCGCGCGGTCGGCTTCGCCGTAGTTGACAGTGTAAGGGATCGGAATGAATGCCGCCGAATCGGCCGCTCTCTCGGGGCTCACGCCCACGGGCGAGGAAATGTATGTTCTCACTTCGATATCTTGGCCTGGCTGGCATGACACGGTGATATGGACCGCAGGGTAGGGAAACGTGCCTTCGCCCTGGCTGCTGTAATGGTTCTGGATCAAGGCCGAAAAGGTGTTCAACTCGGAGCTCGTGGCGTACCACCCCACCAGGACCTCCTTGGGGTTCGCGCGGAGATGCAGGGCCAACATGGCCTTTTGGTATTCCATGTCCACTTCCACCTGGTCGGTCGTTTCGGTGTGGCTGACGGCGAATGAGGAGTGGACAACGATCTGAGATTCATCTGCGTCGGAGCGGGTTCCCAGCAAGGTGCCAATGACTCTCTGTTGATCTGGAGGGCGTCGAACGCAGTGGTCTAGTACGGAGAAGAGAGCCTCGGAGACCAAGGTCAGCCTATTGCTTGTATGGTACTTTTTTTCAGTCTCGACTTACTTGCGGTTGTATCACGACGCGGAGGGGGGCTGTTGTGGGTTGTGCGCCAACTGCGACAGGGCCCAGAGGCCGCGTGAGGTGTAGAAAAGCATCCTGTTCAGCCATGCTGGGCAAGACGAAAGGGGGCCGGCTGGAAATGATTTCGGTATAAAGGCTGGCCTCAGTCTTTGGCTGGCCGGTGGAAACTGGTCTGGCCTTTTGAGACTGGCGCAATGGTGGTGGTGATGGCGGTATTGCTTGGGTCTTTGAAGGGGGGGCGGGAAATTTTGGGCCACACACACACAGCCTTGCATGAAATTCATGGGCGGCGAGTGTGTGCGCTGCGCAAATGGACTGCTTCACGTGACCGGACCAAATCTTATCTAATCCATCTTAACACCGGCAAGACGGCGATATAATAAATTATTTGATATGACGGAAACAGCGCCCGCTCGTTTGGCGCTCGATTCTTCCTCTTCCTCATCCTCATCCTCAACATCTGCTTTGTTTTGACTCTCGCCACTTTTCCCACATCTTCTTCACTTCTATCATCTCGGGACCATGAGTGCCAATGGGTTGCTGCGCAAAGACCAGCTCGAGCTCAGTCTCCACGACGAGAAGAAGTTGATTGAGGAGGGCATCCTCAAGGAAGACAACCCTCTCGATTTCAGCGTCAATTTCCAGAGACTATGCGACGCTTGCAGAAGAGGCGACCTCAAACTCTGCCAGGAGATGATTCAGGAAGGGGCAAACATTAATGCAAAAGATCAATACGACTATACCCCTTTGATTCTGGTAGGTACCCTATGTTCTTGATGTCCAACGGTGCCGTTTGCCACTTGTTGGTTGGTGCACACTCCTCTGACATTGCGACCAGGCTAGCCTGTGTGGGCATTATGAAGTTGTACAGTTATTGTTAGAATCCGGCGCATTGTGCGAACGAGATACTTTTCAGGGCGAGAGGTACGGTGTCACATGGGTCCCTTGTTCTGGTGTATTCTATTGACAACCTTGCCCTAGATGTCTATATAATGCTTTGAACGACCGGATACGAAATCTCTTATTACAATACGACTATTCCAAGTCGACTGATCCTTTACAGCCGTTAGCGTCACATCTGGTATCATTGCTCACCAGGGACCATCCCAAGACTCATGACATTACCGTCGTCACCCCCAGCGAATCTTTCCGTCTGCATAAATTTATCCTGTCAGCTCGATCCCCTTACTTCCAGAGCAAACTCAGCCAATCTCCAGACACCAAACTCTGGAAACCGGCCCCCACCATCCCTCCACAGTCATTTGCCATTGCCCTGAAACATCTGTATCTCGGGGAAGTGCCCAGAGATCTCGGCGGAGGCCCAGGTACCGGGTTCACAGATTCCGAAATTTTGGCCGGTGTTGACCGGATAAGCAAACACCTAGAAATCCACAATCTTTCACAGTTAATCCTGGACAGCAATGACCGCCGCTTAGCACGACAGCGGCGCCAGGACGAAGTCCAAAGGGGTCGTGACCAACTGGAGCAATGGTTCCGCGAGAATGTCTTGAAACATGCAATCGAGGTTGAGACTTCACGAGCCGACGACGTCAAATGGGATCGTGACAATGGCATCTTCGCAGACGTGCTTCTCCGCGCCGACGAGGACGAAGACGAAGAGGAGATGGGTTCAGACCGGCAACAACTGCAACTATCTCGATCCGCCACGAATGCGCTGGGCATTCCCCTGGACCAAAAGTCCAATACATCGCGCTCCCCTTCCCGCTCCAGGAAACCACGCAAATCAAAAATCTACCCTTGCCACAAAGCCATGCTCATCCGCTCCGAATTCTTCACGACCATGTTTGAATCCTCTTTCCGCGAAGCCCAGGATACGCCGCACCTGCAGATTGTGCCTATCGACTGCAGCCCTGAGGTCCTGGAAATCATCCTGACTTTTTTGTACGCCGAGAGGGCCGATTTCGGGCTGGAAATTGCTGTGGATGTCCTCTTTGCCGCAGACATGCTGTTTTTGGAGAAAGTCAAGGCGAAAGCGGCCCTCGTGATCTCTTCGCTCGGCAGTGGAAATGCCATGGCGATGCCGAACGCCACCATCTCCCCCGAGATCGCGACGACCGAGACGAACGGCACAACAAACGGAGCCCACCACCACCCTGAAGCAGGCGAGGAGGACCTGGACATCTACGAAATCCTGCGCGCCGCCTGGCTCACCCGCGTCCAACGCCTCGAGGAGTTTGCGGCGCGCTACATCGCCTACCGCCTCGAGTCTTACATCGACGACCCGGACTTTGCAGAGCTGGTGAAAGAGTCTGCTAGTAGGATCAGCGCGAGGCAGGAAACGGATTCGATTGAACTGTTGGATGATATTCGGTACTACTTGAGCGAGCGATTCCGGTTGAGGTTCGAGGACTCGGGTCTAGAGGACGTCATGGACGAGGAGCAGGCCATCATGGCCGAGTCGCTCTCGCAGTCACAGGGACAACAAGCGAACGGAGCTACCGGCGACTCAACAACAGCAACAACAACAGCAGCAGCAGCACCTACCTCACTCCCACAATGGGGTTCCGAATCGCAACCACCCGACACACTCGCGGCGGACTCGCAGCAGAAGGGAGGATCACCACAGATTCCCGACGACGAAGGCGTAGACATGTCAATGCCCACACCGGCTCCCGCCGCCGGCGAAGGTTCAGCATCGTCCCCCGAACCGAACCCTGACTCTGTTGAGGCGCTCCTACAATCCGGCGCCGTGCGCACCCTCGACGGCGAGCTCGCGGGCGACGAATTCGCCGCCGACGCCGTCAACTACCAGATCCTGCTGGGCAAGATCGACACCCTGCTCGAGCAGTTGAAGTTGGATGCCTAAGTAATCCCCCACCCAAAAAATCCAAACCATGAGAAAAGAGCGCCAGCTATTTACTCTCTGGACTTCGGAATAAATGTCCTCTCGGGACGGATTAACAATACCGGCATTGGCATGGACGAGGGTCGGGAATGATTGCATATAAATGAAGATAGAAAATAGATGACAAAAGACTAAAGTCAACGCCACGGGAAGAACAAAGACACAGTATCATGTTCTGGCAAACCCATGCATTTAAAAACATTTCTTTTTGGGGAAAAGTTCCAAGGCAAGTACTAGCTATGGAAAGGCTCTCTTGTCGTACCTAAGTGGATCAAGCTGAATGGCAATTTGTCCCCTGTCTCAATTTTCCTTAACCGTCCTTATCCCAGCAACCCCCCACGATACACATACATGATCCTCTTCTGCCGAGCAGCAGAGCAAAGATTGATTTGCCAAGTCATGCACAACATCCCGATTCGAGATCCCAATCCAGTTCTTGATCGACTCGCTGAGCTCCAGCTCTAAGAAGCCATGTACGTGCTCGAATCGACACCGCCCTCAGGATATGGAGGCACTTGGGCGTCAAAACGCTTCTCAATCTCCTTGAGCACTGCCTCATCTTGCTCGCTGCTGACAAAGCTGATGCTCAACCCCTTCGTACCGAATCGGCCGGCACGGCCCACGCGATGGAGATAAGAGTCGGCATCAGCTGGCAAGTCGTAGTTGATGGCCAAGTTGATGCGTTCAATGTCAATGCCTCGACCGAACACGTCGGTGGCAACACAGATTCGCTTGTTGAACTCCTTGAACTCCTTGTAGCGTTTGATACTGCGGAAACGAATCAGCACACAACTTCAAGATTGTAAGTGTGCGTAGACTTACCGCTCCTCTTGACTGACACCAGAATGCACCGCAATGCTCGGGAAATTGCATTCCCGGAGCAGCTTGTCAAGCTCGGTGGCACGGAGAGTACTCTTGACGAAGATGATAACCTGGTTGAATTCGAGGCTGTCGAGCAAGTCATTGAGTTTGCGGTTCTTTTCGCCCTCGCTGAGCTTGATGGAGTATTGTTGAAGACCATGGAGAGTGAGCTTGGTCTCATCATCAACGAACACCTCGAGAGGATTTCTCATGAACTTGCGACAGATGGGTCGGATGTCCTGCGGTAAAGTCGCACTAAACATCATGACCTGTTTCTCGGTCGGAGTTGCTCGGAAGATTTCTTGGACGTCGCGACGCATGTCTGAGATAGCTCTGTTAGAAAGTGGATTTTTTTGGGAAGTTGTGATCCTAAAGCATACCGATTTGGTCCAGCATCTTGTCGCACTCATCGAGGACAAACGCCTTGACATTGCGCAATGACAAGATCTTGTCACGGACAAGGGCGTTGAGACGACCGGGTGTCCCGACAATGATGTTGGGAAAGGATTCTTTGTTCTTGAGGAGATCAATGTCCTTCTGGATTGGTGTCCCGCCGTAGAAAACAGCCGTCTTCACGTCTGGAAGATATTTGCTGAATCTTGCGTATTCGTTCTTGATCTGGTAGGCAAGTTCACGAGTGTGGCACATGACCAACACGGAACATTCGCCAGGAACAGGTTCCAGTTGGTGCAAGGTGGTCAAGACGAAGACCGCGGTCTTACCAAGACCTGACTTGGCTTGGCACAGGATGTCGACACTGAGTAAAGCCTGTGGGATACATTTTTGCTGGACTGCAGGAAATCGTTGATGTTAGACTTGATTCGGTAAAGAATGTGTGAAGACGACAAAAGAGCATCGCAGGCCGATCCGTCCATCTCCTTGAATTTGCACCTGAAGGAATGAGTCGCATCCCCCTTCATCCCACCCTGTGACTGGTTCTTTACCGGACGCCAGTAACGCATGTTCAAGCCACCATTGCTCGCGAATGTCACAACGCGGGTAGGTGGTTGGCCTGTTTGTGCGCGGAAGTGTCACCATTGGCAGCATTTTCAGCATGCCTATTAGAGCGTGGCGCAAAAGTGGCGACTCCAGAGAAGGAGGTATACTCTCACTTCTCTTCAAACTGCAACCTTGTAGGACAGTCCGTCGAAACAGCCGACGCGAGGCTGGGGCATTTTATTGCCCGCCTCTATTCGGCCGTAGAATCGCCGACCGGAGACTCTCGAATCCGTTGGAGAAGCTTTTGATTCTTGTATAATATTTCTTTAACTTTCTTGCCTTCCCTTTCTTTTCTTTTCTTGGAGATGGACGGATGCGCTCGTAGCAGGAAGAACTTTGGAGGGTGGATATTTTGCTTGCAAGAATATGGCAGGATGGATGATGAATGACTAACCCTCCGAAGGATGTTCGAAACCGCAGTCGGTGATTGCTCGCAGCAGCTCTCCTTTGAGCAGGAAGTCTCTGAAGCCGGTCGAGTGGATGCCAACGTAGCTGCCTTTTCCCTTGTCGGTGGTTTTGCCTCCGCTGACGGTCAGATCGCCTTTCTTTGCGGCACCGTTGGTCGCGCCGGCCGCTGGGGCCTCGGGTGCTTGAAGTTCCTCGTCAGAGTAGTCGATGAGATCCTCTTCGGCGGACATGGTGAATGGTGTATTTTTGGCTGAGGCTACGAGCGAAGGCCAAACAGGGGTGTGAGAGGTTGAGGTGAGGTAAAGGGTTGGTTCAACCGGGGAAGCAAGAGCAGCGGGTGAGGGAGGATAGTGGTAGGGAGCAGAACCAGTCAAGGTCTGTGAGATACGCGACAAGAGTTGGAAAGTCTGATGAAGACGGCGAGAAAAGATGGATGAAGGGAGAATACAAGATGAGAAAGATGCCTGCGCAGGAATGTTCCAGGGTGTTTTTCTGCGGCGGAAGGGGCCAAGGCGAGCAGCGGCACTGCAAGGCAACCTCGACGCCAAGACCCACAATGCTTAGTCATCATCATCATCGCCTTCGACTTGAGGTTTGTCGCGGCGAAAAAGTCCCAAAAGTCTCAAAAGTCCTTCCTCGTACTATAGAGGGTGTGACTCACACTCAACAAACCAAAGCCAGAGCCATGTGAGTTGCTACCAAGTCTCCTCGAGGATGCGGCACCGAGATCATGCTTGAAACCCCCCGCGAACACCCAGTATGGGCAAAGCAAAGCCCTCAAAGGGAGACTCCCATGTGCCACAAAAACACCTTCACTCCAGACTATCCTATCTCCACCAGGCTGCCACATATTTAGCAACAGTCGGCAATCATGACGAACCGCAGAAAGCTGCCGAATCTGCCAATTGCACGTCTTCTGTGGCGAACAAGGATGTGACCACGCACAATTCGATCGAGGCTACGCGACTACTGATGCACCTCCGGGGAGTCTCTCGAAAGTCACAGATCCGGCTTGCACCAAGAGTGAAACATTCAATCTGCAAGCGCTGCGATGCACTCCTGATTCCGGGGGAAACAATGACAGAGAAGATCGTCAATCCGAGCAAAGGAGGCAGGAAACCATGGGCGGATGTATACCAGATTCGTTGCGACACATGCGGGACTATCAAACGGTTTCCTTGCCCAAAGAAGTCGGCTCAGACCAGGCAGGAAGACTCAAAACCTGCTGCAGAGGCTAGCCCAGAATAAACATTCGCATTGATCCCAAAACAGCCATTTTCACGCCTCAAATTCCAAAGTTGCCCATGCCTAACCGTGTCTGTTTTGCGGCCTGAGCCACGACATCTCTATCGGATGTAACCCGTTCAGAGCGCATGAGATCGAAGAGCTCGTCATTACATGCCTCCCAACGCCCAAAGATCAAAGTTTTCATTCAAACAAGCACAGCAAAAAGTCCCACTCAATACTCGTACATTCATCAAGCATGACCTCGTTAACCAGTGACCTGCCGTGAGGCTTCCATCTTTGCATTCGCCGTCGAAAAGGTGGTAAAACAAAGTTGAGACGCCCGGGACGAGGGTGTCCAGGAGGAACCTGACCCTTCCCATGCTGCGAGATGTGGTCGAGAGAGTATGCTCCCCCGCGTCCCAGGCCTTCGTAGAATTATAGTTCCTTGTAAAGTTCAGGATCGGTCAACGTCCCGATAGACCAATTGCACATCAGCGCCGAGGTCGTGCTCCGCCAGAGCTGTGGCCGCTTGGGCGAGAGCGATCGAGTCTGTCACTCAGCTCATCCACGTTGTTGCGGATGCCCTTTATCTTGTCCCGAATCCGCTTGGTCTTCTCAAAATCTTCTTCGAGCTTGTCGATCTCAGCTATGATGCGCCGCATCCTGGCGATCTCGTTATCTGCATTCTGCACGGTGCCTCTAGCCTGGTTACTGGAATTGCTGACCGACTGTTCGGTTGCATCTTCGAGCTATACGACGGTCAGTTCATGTGCGGCAAATTCGGGCAGAGCCAGGCTGAGAAGCATACCTCACCAATTCGCCGCTGGATAGTCCTCATCACACTCTCCAGGTGCGCAAGTAAAGTCTGCAGACTATGAGGATCTAGCATAATCCGCCCTGGGACACTCTGGCTACTGGCGGCACTGACCGCACGGGAGCTGGGCTGCGACTGCCTGCTAGTGCCACGGCCACGGTCGGGCATGCCGCCTTGATGACTTCGCTGGGCCAGGATTTGTTGTTGTTGTCGGAGGAGAAACAACTCGGATTGAGTTAAGCCCAGAACGGAGTCGGCGACTGACTGCGCGGACATGGACGTCCCGGGCGGGCAGCAGAGACAGCAGTGAAAATGACCAATCTAAGCGTTGAGGCAGGTGAGCTTCGACAGGTACCCGTGGTGGTCAAACGGCACATAGCAGTTCTGAGAGCTGATAGGTTTGCGAGAAGCCGTCAGGCGTGGTGCAAGAGCCACCAGACAGCGAACGAGCTGCGAGATATGGCAGTCGGGATGAGCCTGGTCATTGTAGCTTGGAGGTATCGATGGGCGCGTGGCTAGCGACCGCAGAGCCTCAGGTTTGGCGAGGCGCTCGCAATCTCTCAGTCTCAAACAGCCGGTTGGCTGGAATTTTTGCTTCTTTTGCTCTTTTTCTCCTCTCTTCACCCCTCCCAGGATCCCGGCGGCTGGTGGTGGAGAGTCCCTATTTAACGGTGAGCGGGCGGGTTGGGTCAGCTCATGCCAAGAGGGGTAGGACAACGGTCGGCAGAGCAGTTCAAGTTGATGAAAAGCGTGCCCAGAGGAGCAGCAGACTAGAACCAGGAGACGAGACTAGGCGCGGAAACGGCAACGGGAGCGGGGACGGCGACGGACGAGACGGTTGAGGAGGAGTATTGTTTCATCGCCTGCAACGATGACAAGGCGGAGGTGTGAGAGATTGGAGACTGACGCAGGGTAAAGGAGAAGACGAAAACAACAATGAAGCTGCTGAGCTGAGAAAGCGAGAGAAAAGAGGAGCGCGGCTATCGCAGCGCTGTTGGGTCAGTTGGGTCAAGTAGGGTCAGTAGGTACTTCTCTTGATGGGACCTCAGCAGCTACGCAGCCTAGTGCCTGGCTAAGGATGGTGAGGAGCAACAAGGACAAAGAGTGATCGTGGGGACAAGCAGGTGACCGACCTTGACCGTGCCGCGGGATGGGCAGAGAATATGTTCGATTGGCTCCGGAGCTCGTGGTCTTTGTTTAGTTTGGTAGAGGAGGATCATTTTCGTGGGGCATGGATGGAAGAGAGCGAGTAGCAGCGAGGCAAAGGGACAACCCCCATGTCGTTGGATCTTGATTTGAGCATTCCGAGAACCAACCCGTGAAGGTGAAGGGGAAGCGGGAGGGGAGCGAAAGAGAGAGACGGAGAGAGAGGCACCCAGAGAGGTGGAAGGGCAGAGAGACCAGACTCCAGAGAGCAGTGAGGCCCTTGCCCTTGTCGCCTGGCTCTATCTTAGTAGCACAATGAAGATGTGAAAAATACCCAAGTACCAGGTAATTCTCTACCATTTATCTACCCTCCCACCTAAACACCTGCTGTCTTCTAAATCGTCTCAACCAGCCTCATTGTCTCTTCCTTTACGACCAAGCCCTGAACTCCGTCTCAGTATATTCAGGGCGTCGGCTCACAGAGCAAACGACTAGTACCACCACCTGCTGCCCTGCTGGTGACAACTCGCAGCAGCTCCAATTACCATTGACTGATTTGACTGATTGACTGAACTGGTTCTCGAGGGCAGGCCTAGCCGTTCATGCAGGAGTCAACGCTTCTCAAGAGGTAGCTGCATCTGCCACTGCAGCGCTACTGCAACCCACCCTTCTTTTTGCATCCTGCGAGCCTCTTGATCTCTACCCTGCAGCAGACCCGGTAACCCTCCTGGATCCTGCTTCTCGGGTTCGTCTGCCTCTGACCGGTGAGACCCAATGTTTCATGGGTGCAAACGTGACACCGACTGCAATCAATCACGTCTGGCAGCTCCCTTTAGTCAATCCCGCCCTCAACTTGCATGATTTGTGCTACTGCACGCGCCTGCGGCACCGGCCGATCTTTTTTAACATCTGACGTCGTTGTTTGCAGGTCGAGAGTTTTTAGTCAACGCCCATCAACCCAAATTCCCCCTACCGTTACCTGTCCTTTGGGTTTTCAAATACCATTCCCCGCCCAATGGCGAGAGACAAGGAACGATCTGTCAATCCTGCGCAACAACAGCGCAAGCTCGAAAAGGCGAAACAGCTGAAAAAGAGTCGGGCGGAGCTACAGGCAAGGCGCAATGAAAAACTCGCCCGCCGAAACCCCGAGCGCCTCCAGCGCCAGATCGATGACCTCAAGGCTCTCGAAGCAGCTGGGGATATCAAACCCAGAGAGCGTGCCATTCTAGAAGACTTAGAACGAGATCTACGCGCCGTCAGAAAAGCAAGGGAAGCTCTGGGCGACAAAGCGCCAAACTTTGCCGGACAACCACGCCGACGGGAAGGGGAGGGCAGTGGCACTACATTAGGCAAGAGAAGGCATGATGGCGAGCGCAAATACCAACATTCGAGACAAGAGTCGTCCGGTAGTGACACGGATGAATCTGTCCGCCGCATTCCTATGCCAGAAGATACACCACCACCGATCCCGCGGGAGTTCAGGCGCCACTTCCCGCGCAGGGAAGACGGTGACAATTCTCAACAAGCGACGGCGACGGCACCGCGCAGACCATCACTACCCACCAAACCCGGAACGAAGCCCATAGAAGTGAAAACCACATACGAAAGTGCTCCGCAGATCCGTGATCTCCGCAAAGAGGCCGTCAACAGGTTCGTCCCGGACGTTGTACGCAAGAAACAAGAGGCCGCAAAAGGCGGGCCCACGGGCCGCCTGATCGAGCCAGAAGAGATGGATCGACTCGAAGCCGAGGGCTATCTGGGGAACCAGGCGAATGGCGGCAGGACAACAGACACCGCGAGAACTGCGGGTGGTGATGACATGGATGTCGACGACGAGAATGCAAGGCGGCTTGCGGAGGAGGAAGAGCGCTTTCTTCGCGAGGTGGAGATGCAGCAGATTCAAGAGGACCCAGATGAAGAGAGGCGTCCCAGAAAGACTGTGGAATCACGGCCTGTACCACGCAGGAACGTCGAGATTGAAGAAATCGAGGATGAGGATGCGTGAGAGTCTAAGCCAGGCACCCAGGTGGCCTGCGAAGGGAGAGATGAGAATGCATGAGGAATTTTAAGGCCTGACAGCAAGGTTCTTCCGACGAAGCTGTATACAAGAAGTCGCTGTTCTGATCCCCATTTCCGCTTACAACTGCACAAGAGACTTGCTTTGATGTTAGACTCGGGAGGTCAAGCACATACACAGAAAGCAATGTTTATCCAAAGTGATGATGCGCGACGGCCCATCAAGACTATGTATAAGTCCCGTGCAGAGCAGACGGACGGGCAACTAGAAGACGCTCTTCCAGTTTGATCAATCCAACTCCCCATCAACCAACAGAAGCCCCTGGACCGCGTCCTTCAACGATGTCTCAAACGCCAAACCGCCATGGTTGTTTCCAGAGTGACAGTCATGCGCACGCTTTTCCAACATAGTCATTGGACCTTCTAAAACCAAAAGAAAAAAGCTCAAAAAATCTGTACAGGCGGCATTCACCCCATCTCGAGAAGCTTGGGTATGTCAACAATTGCCTCGAAGCAACAATTTGGGGTGTTGCACTGCCGTTCTTCATCGTCGGTTCAGAGACTCTGGGAACGCTGGAAAGCCAGATCCCAGACAATGATACATCAAATGTCATCCATGTCCGACCATATGCAGTCAGATCCACTCTCTACGTTGTCGCATGATCGTCGTTATTCCAGCCACTTGCATCGTAACCACAAGGGTCCATAATCACCGCATAACCCGCACAGATTTGACATCTTTCTTCAGGAAAGGACTCGGCATCTCATCCCCAAATATTTCAGGATCCCAGACCGGAACAGGAGGTAATTCTTTTTCGCTTCTCTGTTCCGGGATGGTCTTGACCTTTGTATTCAGGTGGCCTCCAGCCCGCGCCTGAGCGAGTTCGACCAGAGTTCGGCCTCCGATGCTGGTGCCAATGGCAGCATCTCGGCCGCCCCCAAGCTTACTAGGGAGCCGACCAGCTGTAGTTGCTGCTCGTCTGAGCGGACTAGTGCTTCCTTCCTCAGCAATGGCGTGCTCTCTGAGGTCGTTTCGGCTTGGAATCTTGCTGAGCCGTCGATTCGGGCTCGTAGGCTTCACTGCCACGGATCGCAGATCGCCATCTGTGGCATTTCGTGGGATACCTTTGATGGCATTGGCGCTATTTCCAGAAGCGATTCCTGCGATTCCTGCCCTCACCTGTGCTGCTGTGTTGCTTGACGGGAACAGAGTTGGCTTTGCGATTAACTTCTGCATAGTGGCTGTCGTATTCTGTCTCAAGATGCCTGGTCTATTCTTCAGCGGCAAAGGTGCAGGGTTCTTGAAGGGATCAGTGTTGGCAATGTTTCCCTTCGCCCTCGTGGGACTTGCTAATTCAGGGAATCCATCATCATCATCCGAGTCATCTTGGGGTTCGATGTTCTCTTCGTCGGATGAATAAGCTAATTGTGGCTCCCACCGAGCCTTTTGGCGTGCCGCTTCGGCAAAGAGGTTCTTCGCACCTACAGCAGTGACTGTCGGGTTGGCGGTCGCCTGTGCTGCGGCGTTTCGACGGGGGGAGAGTGCCAAGGAAGAGATGGACATCGGTGATGGCTCTGACATCTGAATATCGACCGGAGAGTCAAAGGTGGTCTTGGACCGAGCAAAAGGTGTTTTTGTCTTCTTGGGCATTGACTTGGTACTCGCGGTCGGCGAGTTAAGTGAAAGGTCCGATAGGTCAGTGATATCTGTTGTTGACGGGAAATCTTCTTCGCCGGCTGTGTTGATTGATGAAGAAGGGTTTACGTTCTCCTTGTCGAAGGCTCTCGCAGGGGGGTTTTGGATCTCTCTCAGTGCTCGAGTTTCTGTTGAGTGCTTCTGCTTAACCAGGACTTGTGCCACACGATCGTCGACCTCCCTGTCGAACTTCTTGCGGAGTCTTTCCAGCTCTAATTGAACTTGTCGGTCAATTTCAAGTCGTGCTTTGACCTCCCACTCGCGACGAAGCTGGGCGTCAATCTCCACCTTCAACGCAGCTCTATCTGCTTCGAGGGCAGAGAGTCTTTCTTCAGCCTGTCTGACCTTATGCTCTGCGATTTCCTCTCTGGTCTTCAATGTCTTTCCTATCGTGACCATCTCTTGCTGCCTCCGAGCGAGCCATACATAAGGCACATTTAACAGCGAGCTCGTGTCCGGCCGATGCATTGGATTCGTCTTGAGGCAGTTCGCGATGACATTCGCAAGATCTTTTGAGTAGATGGATGGAATCGGTTTGAAGTCTCCCTTTCGGATACGCTGAACCAGTTGCAGGTGGGAGTTTGCGTTGAACGGTGGCTCCTTGGTGCAAAGTTCATACATGATGCATCCTAGTGACCATATATCTGAATACAGAGTGTATTTCTCGGCTGCACAGATCTCTGGTGACATGTAAAAGGGTGTTCCCACATAGGTCGAGGCAAAATCGTGCGACTGCATAATCTTCGACAGTCCAAAGTCGCCGAGTTTCACGGACTGGTCTTCCCCCAGGAATATATTCTCTGGCTTGAGATCTCGGTGTAGGATCATTTTGCCTTTGTTGAGGGGCCGGGTGTCGTTCTGTCTTGAGAAGTCGCTTCCAGGTTCGGGCGGGTCGACTCCGTAATGGCAACGGTACAAAGCCGTGACCAGTTGGCTGAAGATCCTCCAGACAAATTCTTCCTTTGCGTATTCGCTCTTGCGTTTGAGTTCTTTGATGACACAGCCTAGATCACCACCACCACAATATTCCATGTACAGGTATAGCTCTTGGGTCTGTCTGAGATGCTCGCGATGGAAGTATCCGACAATGTTGGGGTGACTGAGAGAGGCCAGGATCGAGAATTCTGCATGTAGTTGGTCACGTTCCTTTTGAGACATCTTGAGGTAGTTGATCTCCTTGCGGCACAGGATCTATGAAGCGTTAGACAGTAGGACAACAGGCCACCGGAAGTATGGAGGCGTACGTGGCCATCTTGTTTTCGACGAACTTTGCGAATGATTCCGAATGCACCACGACCTGGACTGTCAGCAGGAAGAAGCAAAAGCGACCGGGCAGGGAAAAACATACCAATGACTTCCTTGACCTCGTACTTGTCGTTGTCGGCAAGTTCGAGGGCCATGGCGACTACCTTGGGAAGCGATTCGAGAGGCAGGCGCAATCAACGAGGACTTGTCCGGTTATGGTAGAAGCATTCCCGATGCATGGAACTCCCAGTGCTGTATCGAAGAGCAAGAGTGCTCAATCCACGAATGTCGCAATGAATGTTAGAGATGGACTGTCTAGATGAACAAGTTAATGTGTGTGTGTGTGTGTGTGTGGGCGAGAGAAACCAATGCTCGATATTTACCGGTGCGTTGCGGGGCAACGAGCGACGATGTCATTAACCACTTTCACCATCACAACATCCGCCATTAGGTACCAGTACAACAATGTCACTCAACTGCCTTCGCTCACTCTAAAACTCACCCAATAATTGGGGAAGGAGAGGCACACACCACAGAATACAATTTGGTGTGTTCCTGGAACTACAAACCCGAAAAAACTCGTCACTTATGCCACAACGCAGTTGAGTGCCCCCAAATCACGTGCCGACACCGTATCTCTGCAGCAGAGGCCATCCGCCATAATGCATAGGGCTGATGGCAAATGGAGTCCGGCAATGCTCAGGTCAGTCTGCTTTGGTCGCGGATTGCTAGATCAGTCTCATTCTGGGTCTGGTAAGCACCACTCACGGACTTAGTGTGAGACAGCAGCTGGGATTCGTATCCTATGGTACTGTGGTCCGGACAGCCAAACAGTGGACTGTGGGTCAGGATCCGAGGTGTTGCAAAAGCCATTTAACAAACTGGCCCTTCGCATACCCAATATCGGCGGCTGCGAAGTGAATAGCAAGCATCCTTGGCCGGTCAGAGAGGGAGGTGAGCAGCAGCAGCAGCACACCACCACCACCACCACCACCACCATGCACTATCACTCTGCCTCAACAAGTTGAGTCAAGCTTTTGCAACACCGCCCTTGACTTGAGATGAAACGAGGGCGCGCTGCATGGAAAGGTAGAAGGGGAATTCAGCAAGCGCACTGGAGAGAGAGCGCGTTTCTCATCGGGATCAGGCGACGGGCATACGAAACCCTGGAAAACCACGCAGCGGTGCACCTCGCATGCGTCGCCTGCTCCTGCAAAATATGGAACGAGACTGGCGCGGATTTGCTTTTTTTTTGATCGCTGCGAAAAAAGCAAGGACTTGACACTCCCTATTCCTGATTGGAATTCAGGTACTGAAGACACTTGAGCTGCTTGATTAGGATGCCTAGGTGCCCTAGGAAATTAGTGACGATCTTACGAGTATGAGGATCATCGTTGCATGAGCCAGACGTTGCTCACAATGTGAAGCCATTAGCCACAGACCGAACAGCCCAATGTCCACCTTGAGAAAGGTCAACCCACGTTGCTTAATGGAAGACGTCGAGTCATGGGGCTCCCTGATGATTAAGGCACATGAAGATCCCGTCGCAAGATAGTCGATCAGGAAGGTCAAATACGAGTAGTCGTTACGGGTGTGGTAGGTGTGAGGGCCGGGCCCGCTGCCTTGCGAACTTGGGAGTCAAGACGCCCATCATCAAAATCGCAGGCAGTTTACCCCGAGCGGCTTCCATGATGGAAGAGCATAGATGATCATCACCCGGGAGTCGGGACACACCCAGCCTGGTTGGAGCTGGCGTGGATCTGCGTGGCCTGTACTCCGTAACGGTAAGCCGCTATTGTTCTGGGTTATGGCTATTTGTTGGCACTGCATTGCCGCAGATCGTCACGGTTGATCGTCGGTGACGGCTGCATGCACTGCTCGTATTTCCCCTTAACCAGCCATGCTCGTATGAAAAACAAATCTGGTCGTCTTCCTCAAGTGACCCGGGAAGCGTCTTGAAGTGTGCGGGCAATGGAGCGAACTCTGCGGCGCTTCAAGTCTCTGGAGATGAAGCAGGACCCTCCCTTCATTGGACGGTTTCGTCAAAGACATCACGGTTTGCTACTCGTACAATCACCCAACACAATGCCCACCAGCCTCCATTGACGAGGATGATCTTTTCGCGCGGCTGCCGGCGCCTTCAGTCAGCCAGCCACGGCCAACACCTGGGAGCCTCGACAGGATGCGAAATTTCATCTCGGCTTTGGATGCATGCTTCTGGGAAATTCTGTACGTCAAACCAGACCGGGGCTGGTCAAGGTTGAGGGGGAGAGTTGGATCGGTCGAGCGAAGAGGCCCACAATGCAGTTCTCACCTCCTCCCGTCTCACGGTTATTCCTGCCAGACAATGTGCTCTGAGGTGAAGTTTTCGGGGACCCGGGGATTTCGGGCTTCTAACATGACATGGAGAGCCGCCATGGCTGCACTAACCGAATTGGTTGAGGAGGGGATTTCGTGAGACCGCAAGGGTGCGATTCTGAGGCCTGGGCACGCTTGCTAATCGCCAGCCGATGGGAGTGGACTCCGTTTAGCCATGTCAGCCTGGAAGGAATCGGTCCCGGTAAGCTTGGATTTGGCCTGCAGGTGATCGAAATGAGCATTTGTAGTGACAGGCCTATGCTCAGTCGGAAACGCCTTGTTTCAGTGGCTGTAGGTCCTTGTATCATCCATCTGGTCTGTGCAGAGGTTTGAACAAGTTTGACATAAAGAAATCATATATATATGTGGCCTGATTGTTGACAATAACAGGCCTCTAGCTGGCTGCGTGGCCCTGTCGCAGATCACAGCGGGATTCAAAGGGGGACACAAGCGGCTCTGTGAAGACAGGCCCTCCACTTGGCACCGGTACTCATGTGTCTTGACCTCACTGAGCCTAGTAGAAAATGAGCAACAGAGGTGCTAAAGCAAGCCAAGCGGATTCAACACTGAACAGGTCTCGAACCGGGTTAAGAGGTGGATATCAGAAGTCTTTCTGCTTCTTGGGGTGGGAGAAGGATGGCGTGCTCAGTTTTCTAGGCTGGGAAGGCTGGCTTTGAGGATGATCAGGGGAGCTTCTACTCACAGAAAGTGGAACCAGAAGAGCAACCGTCCCAGGGATGGCTGCCACGTGGAAATGTTAGCGGGGAATGAATCCCGGCTGGCTTGAACGGCCTTGTCCATCACGTCTTAGCTTGGTGACGGATTCCCTAGCTGCTTGAGCCTTGAGGCGCTTGATCACAGGAACTTGCCAGGATTCGTGACCTGTCACTTGAAGGAGTGACCTGCATGAGGAAAGGCGCAATGACTAGTAACTGAATACAAGGTTCATTGACAAAAGTATGCATCCAGAACCCGGTCCTCTGTACGTGCCTGTGAAGTTGAAAAGGATTCAGGCTCCCTACTAGATGAGAGCAAAGCCATTGAACAAACAAGCGGGCGCCTAGGGTTGGAAAGTGAGAAGGACCCACGAAACAAAAAAGGTGCAGTACCTAGTGATGACCACGACGGTCTGAGACCGACATGCACAGGTTTGCTCTCAGCGCTTGCTCTCGGAAGGATCTTCAAGTCCCTCGTGCTGTAACCCCAGGTGCAGCAAGGGCTTGACCAAAAGCTCTCCATGACGGGGAATTGTTGCTGAAAATCCAAAACATCGCGTTCGACCGGTTCGAGCAGTCAGTCCTCCGGCAACAGAAGGGCACAGAAGGGCACAGCTAAAATATTAGCCCATAAATCTTCGGCTTCTCCTGAGCGCCAGCGCTTGTCGGGGCTCCACGAAGCTCGGAACATTTCGCTTCTAGAAGGCTGGTTTCAGGCAAGCCTGAAATATGGTCCAAACCTACCTAGGTAGTCCGGTACGCGACTTTTGTCAGAAAACAGTCGAGAAAGCTCCCAATTATTCTGGTGTGGATTCCGAGTCGGGTCTTGATGATCCATCATAATTCTTAGAACCACTCTGGCCCCCAATCCGGCTGCCGAGGCGAGCTGTGCTCAGCAAACAAGCTTGAGGGGGATCACCCGGGATGGCATTGGACATGGAGTGCATAGGTAATCGTACGAGTAGCATTAGGGAGCGCAACTCACCCACATAGCAAAACCATAATGTTGACGGTTCTGTTACTTCGGTACCTCGTATGGGTACCCCGTTGATCATGTCATGAAGGGGGCTTCCGTACCTGGCGATCATGGCACTTCGTTTCGAATGGCAGTTGAGGTTGCTACACCTGGCTGGAGCATTAGTAGGATCGCCCGCCACCGAGAAGGTGTGGGTGAGAGTGGCCTTCGTATTGACGCCCTCTTCTTCGAGTTCCTGGGCAACAGACTCTGGGGATCTCGCAGTCCTTTCCTAG
The DNA here is from genome assembly GCF_000836435.1 of Fonsecaea multimorphosa CBS 102226. Classification (NCBI taxonomy): domain Eukaryota; kingdom Fungi; phylum Ascomycota; class Eurotiomycetes; order Chaetothyriales; family Herpotrichiellaceae; genus Fonsecaea; species Fonsecaea multimorphosa. The sequence continues at coordinate 916,483 of NW_015971645.1, forward strand.
TCTTGCCTAGACTGTCCAACACCCACGGGAGTTGCGTCGAGTCAGTGACCCTGAACGTCGATCGCAGAGGTGAGAAAAGAGCGCTTTCAGATTAGACTGGGGCTGTCAGACCAGCTTCTAGTTGGCCAGTTGTGGATTTTTGAACAAAGGAGGAACAGAACACAACAACAACCCACATGGCTGATCTCAGATCCGTTTTTGACGGAAGGGGAGGCCTGAGTAGATGATCTTCGGATGCAATTCTATCCTGTGACTCTAACTACCTAAGTCACAACACAGATCACAGATCACAGGCCACAGTTATCAGGAATTGTCTAGAGTCGTTCTGGAAGTATTACCTAGGTAGCAATTGCACCCGTTCTACCCGCAATGCAGAAGTTAATCCAACACTCTTGTGTCTAGGTCTGCGGAATATTCGAGGCAATACGAGGATTTGACGAATTCGGAGAAAACGGTCTCCGGGGCAAAGGATTCCTGGGAAGAAATCAAGATCGTCCGCATAGCGCTTGTTAGCTTGTATCAAGATTGATTTGGGGAAAGTCTGAAGCAAACCAGATGTACGAGGACAGGACAACCATGTTACACGAGACTTAGTTGCCACGTGGTCGTTGTGAGGATTGAGGGCGAAGAAGGAAGAGATAGGTCCAAGGGTGCCCAACAAGCCCAACCTACCTTAGGTAGGTACGTACTGTTCGCCTAAAGGGGCTTGTTAGGGGCTTTTTGAGGGCTTGACCGTTTGTTCCCCGTCCTGAGTCCTGACCGTACCGTCCATATGCTTTGAGGCGTTGGTTGCCGACCCAGAAGCCATTGTCTTTGTGCCTTTCTATCAGCACCACTCTAACGGCGGTGCGTCGGTGTGTCATTTGCAGTACCCGCCGAGTCCGCGGAAACAGTGTTCGTTGAATCTAGACCACCTAGGTACCTATGTAGGTAAGAAGAAGCAGGGTGCAGGCGCTGACAAAGCCTCCTGCAGGCCTTGTTCTTCTGTGCAACATGCCTCGTAAATTCGATGTTGATTTCACCCAACACCTCCCCTTTTGGCAATCGGGGCAATATTGTGCGCGCTGAGACAGGCATCCGGTCGCAATAATAATAATAGCATGGGGCTACCAGGGGCGGCAGTAGGTGTGCAGCCTAGGTTTGATTTGAACATCTCGCGTGGCTTTCCCACGTTGCACGGCGATTTTCTATTCCGATAGATACCGTTGGGCGACGAACGCAAACCTCAAACCGCCGGTGAGAAGGCGGAGCGCAAGGGGATGTGTCCTTTTCATCTCGCATTCACACCGTGGTCCGCCCAGGGCAAGGACAGAGTGCCCCGCAAGCGATCGCAGATTTTAACCGCGTCGCGTGGTGGAGGTGCTGAGACAGAGGAGAGCGACAGGGAATAAATTCCTGTGCAGTGATAGCCGGCCGTATCAGGAAGGTCACCGTTCGGGAGCTGCATGGGAAATGACGAGGAGGTCACTTGGTGATGATCAAACAGCTCTATGGCCCCCATGTGCAACACGATCGACACCGCGTGGCTGGCGACGACCAGGATCCTGACCTCCACTGGCAAGCTTGATTGGATGACACCCCGAATGACGCCGCTGCTTCGGAACCATCAGGGGGGCCATTGCCCACCCATCCGCCAAGGAAAAAATGAACATGGGGGATGAACAGAAGAGAACACAAATGACCTGCTTGCCAAAGATGGGAGACGGCTATGTAGCTAGCTGCTCTTGCTTGTTGCTTACCTCCCTCCTCTCTATATTCGTAGCTCTGAAACAATAGCCGATTTGAGGCCGCGTTGAGTATGGGACGGCACTCGGTGGCATCCCGGAGCGCAAACACTGGGGATGGCCAGCGGAACGGTAGGTAAGTCTCTTTTTCTGTCATGGTGCAGATCTCTCCAGCGTGCAAAGCGACGCGCGATGCAAGGATACCAGGGCAAGCTCTTAGTGTGTATGTAAAGACACCAGATGTTTCTTCATTGGCAGCGTTGGACCAGGTCATCAATAAGCGAGTCAGTCCAAGGCGAGGCACTAGAGTGTCTTTATGCGCATAATCTCCGATTGAAGCTCATTGGACTGGGTGATCAGGACTCTTTAAGCGAGTCCTTCGGAAGCCTGATGCGGTGTGTTTCCAGATGGTCCATGTCGACACTGCCAGCGCTTTGATGGATTTTTTTTGGGCGTCTTGCTCACCCTACTGAATCCGAGGGAAACTGGGTAAAGGTCATTTTCAGACATCTCGTGAAGGAAAAAGGGCAAATAATGAGCGAGAGAGACGGAGGCGGTACTTGTACTCGGTACGAGAAAGAATGTTTGCCTTCCAGTCAGTACTTGTCTTCGGCAGGATCGAGCGTGTACCTGGTGTGCGGAGTCCAAGCACATGGTTCTGTAAATGGCAATCCCCCTTTCCACGGAAAGCTTCGGAAATGATGATTGGTTTTGGCTCGAATGCCAGGGACAGTCGCTGGTCAGGGCGGGCAGATGGGGGTGTGAAGAAGTAGGTAGTTGACAAAGTCCCATGTCCTTTGCTGCACGGTTTCAGAGTGCCACTTTCTCATTTCCCATGGAGGGAGCAAGTGTTGGAAAGCCTAGGTTTGGTTCAGGGCAGCCTTGCAAGCTGGAATACGAGAAGCTCGTACAGTGGTAATCGCATCGCAACCTTGCGAGCAACAGGGTTTACGGTAGGTAAGGTGAGGGAGAACGAGGCAACCGTTATCTAATCGCATCGAAGTGACACAAGACCAAAGGGGCTTCGTCGCCCTTGGCAGGCCTCTGGGCCAGGGTTTAGCCTCCCTCAGGCTAGTCTGGGCCTCGCTGCAGAGCCCATTGCTCGTTCTCATGCCCATGCCCATACCTAGGGACCCATGCCCATGTGCTTGACCAGTAAGTGGCCACCAGCAGGGCCCCCGGTCCCTGGAAAAGGCACCTCCACTCGCTAGCTCGAGACTAATGGTTTGCCGCTTGATCGTCTGATCGATTTTGATCGTGGTTCGGCACCCACCAGGGCCACCACCACCTACCACCATCCACCCCAGGGGCCTCAGCCTGGGCGCGAACCCCGGGAGATCTCTGGGAGCGGTTTGTGTCCAGCTCTATTTTGCTTTTTGTGCCCGCGAACCTCGAGCCGTTCAGGGAAAGCACAACATGACCCTAAGGCCTGCCTCTGTTTCCTGTTGGGCAGCCTCTCTCGCTTAAGGAATAAACAAAGATACTTCCTTGTACCGAGGACACTTGCTACATTGGCTTTTTACCCAAACTGCCCTGTGTTCTGCAAAGCCTGCCATTGGACCTCCTGCCATGACAGCAACAACTTGGAACTTACAGGACTGTACCTACGGACCGAGTAATACATTGTTGCACAACTCGTGATTGTGGATGGAATCCAACCTGTTTCTCTTGATGGATCTCGGGAAGTTTGCTAAAGAAAGCCACCCTTCCCACTCTTTCTCCCCCTCCCTTAGTGATTCCTTCGGCGCCGTTCCGAATTGGCCTCGAATGCTCTCCTCCCCCCAAAATAAATGCCTGCGCCAGCGTATTACATGGATGGAGCACTTGTATTCCCAACCCCGGTATCGCTGATCATCCCCCGTGCTGCTGTCGTGCAGTCGGTTGCTGGTGAGTCGATTCACGCCATTCCATTTTCCCTCCCTACCAGGATCCCCTTCTTCGACTTGCACAGTACTACCATCCCGACTCGACCAGACACCAACCCGTCCTTTCGCCAGAGCTACACTCGACACTACTGTATGCTTTCTCTGAGACTGGGTTGATTTCACTCGCTCACCACCTTGCCTGCCGCGCAGGACCATCCTTCTCTCAATCTTAGCTCACCAAGCCGTCTCCCCCAGGTGCGCCAGTGACGCCACCTCAGCCGTTCTTGGGCCAGGTTGGGCTTTTTCGGGAGTTTACTACGCACGCACCACCCACACGAGGAGGCCCAGCAATCCACAGCCATACAGGTGACGACGGTCGTGCTCCCATGCACCCTCCGAGTCCGGAAACGGTCAGCAGTCGCCATGGTATAATGGAGACCTGGTCTTGCTGGTCTTGACGGCCCCGAATACCCACTCCCCAGGCCTGTGGCCGCTCATCCATCCCACTCCTACGCCTACTGTGGCTTTAAACTCACTTTCCGCCCACTTTTGATCTTCACCCAAGCCCGCACATCGTACGCCTTCAGGTTGCCAAACCAGGCACCGGTGCTAGGTGGACGCAGGACAAGATATCCCTTCAGGCCACTGCCTTGGATCAGTGGAGTGAAATAGCCCGTGGCCAGCCGACCCTCCCAGTACCTCCCAATCACTCACTGGAAACCACCGAAACGAAAAATACATTCAATCCCCCGTCCTGTTCTCGTCGATCTTCACCTACCGTACCCCTCGGCTCCGGAAGCGCCCTGCTCATCGTTATTGTGGCCCTCTCCAAGGACCGCCCGCCCTCTCCGACACTGTCGCTTGCCTTAGTATCCCTTTTACAACACAAGCGAGCTGTTCGTCGATTTGCTCGCGGACAGACGATCCAGTCCTTGGAAAATACCCTGGGCTGTTTGCTTCGCTCCCACTGCAACGTCACCACCCTGATTCCCACCGACCAACCTTTTCCTGATCCTTCATCAGCCAATATCTTCCTTCCTCCGTCTTTTGTAACCCTCCCCGCGAGTAGACAACGATCATCTCTACTGTCATCAGTGTACCTACCATCCACGGTGCCAGGCAGGCAAGGACTTGTAGATCCCAATCCTATCTCGATCTTGTGTGGACGACCCCCATTACACCATCCTTCGACCCTCGAGCCGAGCAAAGGAAAGCCTACGCAGACTCCGCTTTGTACCAGTCATCCAGTTCTTCCTTCAGAAAACCTGAAAGAATAGTCGTGGATCTTTCTTGTCGTTCAATCAGCGTCACAGTACTCGCTGGCATTGCATACTCCGTCGACGGGGTTGGATCACAGATTTCGAACACAATAAGTCTGCCACAGGCCCCTTTGCCGACATCTTGCCTGTGCTATGGCATTGGCATTGCTTCCACCTTACCACTTCAATCACCATCTGCAGAACCCTCTGCCATCGCCAGCCGTACTTCTGGCTTCAGCGGCTATGGATCAGACCAACAAATTCAGGCCTTCACTACCTTCAATCTCCAGTCTCATCGAAGCAGTCACGGAGCAGTCTGAAAAAGGTATGCGCTCCTATCATCTGATCTTAGAAACCGGAAAGACGAATTCTGACTTTCGCCAGGAAATGCCTCCTCTCCAACATTCGGTGACTCTCGAAGGATTTCTGGAGGCTCACATGGACATGGAATAAGCCCAGAAAGACCGAGACTATCAGGAAGCCCCCGAAGTCTTCCTCCACCGACACCAGAATTACCGCCGCCGTCAAGATTCGACTTACCCCGACCCTCTCCCACCAACACTTCGCCCAGCTCAGCCGCCAACCGGAGCAATTTTCATCAAAGCTCGAATCCTGAGTTTTATGCTCAACGGCCATCTGCTTGTCCTCCAGTGACTGAATCAGCTACTACATATCCCTCGTCGGCTGATTCGACCTCATGGCCATCTTCGCATCTTCCAAGACTCGCAGCTGAAGTTGTGCAACCAGACCAGCCGCCGAGGCCCCAAGCAGCTGCCCCTTCAATCGAGCCTCGTCCAGCAGAGGTTCCGGGATACAATGGGCTTTCTCAGCAACGACCTCTGCCAACCGACTTCCCTGGCCCCATTCCCGGTATCGGCATGCCAACAATGGACCATTCGGCGGCGCCGGCGTGGCAGCTTCCTCGCTACTACCCCTCTATTCACAACTCATACCCTCACAACCACGAGCGCTACATATGTCCAACATGCCACAAACCGTTCTCCAGGCCGAGCTCATTGAAGATTCACACTTACTCACACACGGGGGAAAAGCCTTATCGTTGCAAATACGACGGGTGTGGGAAATATTTCAGCGTCAGAAGTAACATGAAACGGCACGAGAAAGGATGCCATGGAGGTGAACCTGCAGCAGCAAGAGCGTCCTCGGCGCGGGCAAGCTACTGAGTGTCACGATACCAGGAAGGCCGTTTACGAGGTGCATTTTCAACTCGAAGAGAGTCCACACTACCTACGGCGAATCGCGGCGTACGCCTTCAGCCTTCCCTTCTAGCGCCTTTCTCGGGGAAGTAGGAGAATTCTTGAAGAGCAGACCGTGCGATTTTCTATTTTGCGACCTTTACAGCACAAGGTTGGTTGGCAGCATTCCCCACCCTCCTACACATCCTGATCGCAAGGAACTCTCACAGTGTCTTCTATCTGGTTCTGGGACGGCAACGGGCAGCAGCTCTTCCGTCTTCTTGTCTTCCTACTTTCCAACATCTCATGTGTGTGTTTTTGAGTCTTCTGCGTTCAAGCGATGGGTTTCAGGGAAGGCGGAAAAGGATCAGTACGGACATGCTTGAAGGATGAAGCATGTCAGCATGGCTGGGATCAGGCGTTAGCAGTTGGAAACGCAAAAACCATATCTTTTCACAGAGACAGCATTTCTTGTTAGCTTCGCGCATCCAGCCTACAGAGTAATGGATAGGTCATGACCATACTCTCTGTCTCTCACACCCCTCGTTCGATGGTGACATCGCTAAAGAGGATTCTATGGCAGTGCGATCGCGGGCTTACACAGAAAACGCATATGTGGGAAGGGTTTCTTGGAGCAGAAGCATAGATGATGACCACTATGCGTATGTACATTTCTGGGGCGAACACACATGCGCCCCGTCACATGGTGACTGGAGGATAGCAATTAACCTGTACAATATTGGATGATTGACAATGCTGGTATTACCGTCAAACCCTCTCATACTCGTACCTGTTCGATCTGTCGCATTGTCTAGGTTTCTCTGACACGATACTTTCCGTCACGTCCCAGCGTGCTGGATCCTTCCTAGGCACCCCTAGGCAAGGTCACACAAGATTTGACACCATTGAAGTGCCACAACATGTTCTAGCTGCATGCCAGAATCGAGCAGCTTCGCCAATCGAGATGACCACAACGTCAGAGCGGTGGGACAAGGCAAGCGAGATGGTCTAGACCGCTGCCGCCCATTTGTTGGGCCAGCTGGTTCCAACCCTTTCCTTGGGCGAGCCTTTTCCTCTTTGGAGCCCATTCAGTGTCGCATCTGGCCACCATGATTTCGGAGCAGAGCTACCGAGAATGTGGCTCAAGCGCCATCCAAGCCGGCAGCATGTCATGTCAACACCCACCGCATCTTGTAACCCGTCGATTGGCAGCGACGGGCGGGCGTGGAGTCTCCTGAGTCTAAGCGACGTTTTCGGGGCTGACATCGAGTCCACGTGGGTTTCCGATAGTCTTGATGCTAATGCGCAAGCCACACTGCCGGCGTCTCCGATGAGCCACGTGGAGGAAAGAAACTCTGAAGCTCTAGTTGGCGATGGCGACCAAGGCCAGGCCCGCCGAGTCGTCGAGTCAGCCAGTCAGCGAGTCAGAGCGTCAGGAGGGTCAGATAAATCAGACTCACCTTCCAACTGCCGTCACTTCAGCTCGCTTCCCAGCAAGCGAGCATCCCAAGCTCCGAGCTCTGACCACCCCCCCAAAAAGGTTGTTCTCACACCACATTCTCCCAAGATTACAATCTAGGAACCTCGTACTGTCCCTTTCTGGTTGCCCCGAAGTGCCCCGAGTTTCAACCACGCTAAAGTCGTGCATGACGCAGGGATCGCTCCTCGAAACCTTGCTGGCCACGAGGTAGAATCTCGCTTCCTCCCCGGGAGCCTTTTCCTCGGATGTGGCTTCTGGACCGACTTCTTGGGTACGAGCTCCAAGCTCGCGTGGACATGCTGGCAGTACCACAAGTGCATGTCTTGGACGCCGCATCTGGTAAAATGAACGAATGCACAGCACAGCGCCATGAACTCTGCAAGCAGCGGAGGCCCCTTGCATGGGGGAAGTCATCTCTTACATTGAACTGATGCGTTTGAGATGCCGACAACCCAGTAAAGCCATCGTCGTCTTCTTGAGTCACGGAGACCATCACCGCGTTCGGTGTCGTGCCAATATTCTCTGTGCTGGGCGCGACCACCGCTAGGGACAGGGTTGTACCACCGGCGTAATGTTCGGAGTCCTGTCTAGTGAAGCTGCACCATGTTGGGACCGTTTGCTTCGTGCAGCTTCAAGCCCTCGAGCCATGCAGATCGCCACAGTCTGCGACTGAGGTTGCGAAGTCTCTCACTCCGGACTCTGTCAGGGAGGTGCACGATACTACCTTGGCTGGCCAAGAGGGTGCACCACCGGGCTGCAGCTCAAAGAAATGCCCAACTTGGAACGCAACGGGGATTGCGCAAATGTTCCCCCATCACGGTAGGTCGTCCACGAAATGATCGGGGCTCCGCTGCCAATCTTCGGAGCAGATGTTGGGAGTCGCGGAGCTATTGGGACATGCTTTTCTCGTTAAGGCATCCATATTGACTCCAGAGGAGAATGCGACTTTCACCTCCAGGCTTGGGGTATGATGGTCTCTTTGCTTCGTCCGACACTGTGCCAGCAGCATCGTCATTTCAGCCGCTCCCTGCATCTTTACAGAGCGGTTTGATCGTATCGCCGGGGAATAGTCTCTCGAGCGTTGACGGACGGGGGAATCATTTCTGGCTGACGTACCTGCATGACGAGGGGCTCTTCTCGGAGACCATCAACAGCGCCGCAGAGAGTCAGCTGTGTGAGGACAGAATGTTGTGTGGGAGAAACCATTTACCGCTATCAATGCCTCCGCGTTGTCCTTGAGGCTGGCAATGTGAGTAACGGAGTGTTGCCTGCCTCAAAGTCCTTTGAAAGGCGTATTCTGCAGACAAAGGTGGCGAAGAGAAGAACTACCGGAAGATTGTTTGGTAATGCTGTCGACAATGGCAACATATAAGGCTGGGAAGAGGTTTCCTTTCTGCCAGTTGCCGCAAAGGAACAAGGCGCTGAAGGTGCAACAAGGCTTTGAGGACTCTTTTTTCGCGCACCACGGTGCTGAATGATTCAAGAAAGCAACTGAGATCTCATAACCCATGAACAAAGTGTGTTCTCACAGTCTAGGTTGTCGAAAATGGTGAGAGGCGGTTCCGGATCCCCAATATGCTTCTTTCGGTTCTAGGAGCCAGCGTAAGGCGGTTTGCTTTCTTCGCATTGTCGAAGGGTCATTCTGATGCCGAACCTTTGTCCACGGATGGCTTCTTCAATCTCTAGCATGTCTTGCCATGTGAATTTTCGAGCGACTAAGCGAAAATTCGCACGGCACGGTCACTTTTCCATCAACAGACCTGCCTTGAATTTTTCTTCCACCTTGCCTGGACCTCACCTCCATCGAACTTCCCCATCTTTGATTGTCCTCACAAGACATCCTCAGATAACCGGTACGGCTGTTTGTCCTCCTCAAATCCTTCAAGCAAGCTTACTGACCATCTCTCCATCCACTGTCTAGACGTTTTCTAAGTTCCTGGTCTCTCAACTCCTTGGTCTCATCTGCCAAACGTCTCCAATCCGAGAGAGCCATCCTGTCGCAATGAGTCCAACTACTGGTAACGAGGTCTTCCTGGCCGCTTGCATCAAGTATGCCAAAGAGAAGGTCGTTGTCGACTTCGAGAAACTGGCGAGTGAACTCAAGATGAGCAAGGGCGGAGCTGCGTAAGTTTTCCTAATTCCCTTTGGGTTTCACCTTGAAGGTCCTACGACTGCTTGTCTATCTGCCACCCTTCAACCCCGACAGCCAAACGTTCGTTTGCTGTTGCGAAATGTCTGAGTGTACTAATACATGTGCTCGATAGCAACAAGTATCGTGCTATTATGAAGCAGCTTGAGGAGGAGGGTGCCGGGTGGAACACCAAAGACGACAAAGCCGAGCCAAAAGCTACTCCCGCTGCAGGTGTCAAGCGCAAAGCCCCTTCTAAGAAAACCGCTCCGCCTGAGCACAGTGTCAAGGCCGAGGGTGGAAGTACATCTGAAGAAGCTGGCAACGAACCTCCCAAGAAGAAGGCTCGTGGCAAAGCAACCAAGAAGAACGCCGCCAAGCTCGCTGAAGGTTCTGACAACGACAAGGAGGCCGATGTCGCTACAACCACCGCGAAGAAATCCAAGGGCAAAGGCAAGAAGAAGGTCAACTCCGCGACTCTTGATGATGGCAGCTTGGGTGATGATGAAGCGACGCCGGGCAAGGACGCCTTTAGGGCCCCACAGATTGTGGTGAGGAGCGATATTCCCACAGCGAAGATGGTTGAAGCTGCTGTGTCAATTGCGAAGGCTGACACAGTGCCATGCCAGGATGCCAATTAATGAGACAAGCAGTCTTGGAGCTATCATGCAGATACCCCGAGTGTTTCTTGGATCTCCAGTCCCTCAAGTTGGTGATCATGGATCGGCGTTGAAGAGAACTGCGACATTGGCGCACAACGATGAACATGGGACAGTCACGACGTTGGCACATTGGCACTGTAGAAGAGTGATTATTGGGTGAACGACTCTTCTACTGAATACCAGAAGGCATGGAGCTTGTGATAGCATTCCCCAAACGAGCTGAGGTAGCATTCTCACTCTCAACCTTGGAGAGGAAAGCGAAATGAACTGATCGAACCTCACCTTTCCTTGAGTGTTTCTCTGTGATTCGAGGGTAATTCCACCAAACTTGACTCGAGAAGTGAAATTTCCATGAGCTTTTCTCGTCTCATGTCCCCAGTAGGTCATCATTTCAGGTGCATGGAGGCATGCTCGCAAATAGTGCCCTGTGTTATTTAACTCTTTCCCCTTCGCCCATCAAAGTTCCTTTTTTTCCTTCTTCTACATCTTGTCTTTTTCTTGTTCAAAACGTTCCATCCTTTGCCTTTTCCTTGCCAAGCCAATAGACCATTCAGTGTCGACATAGCAAGCATTACACCTCGTTTTCTCTCCTCCAACAGTTCCACAGGTTAGTCCCAGCTGCACTGGCATCTTCCCCGATCTCTCCTTCTCCTGCTTTTCTTAATAACATCGACTGATTAATGCCAGCAAAATGGCCCCCACCAACCAAACCGTCGACGACTTCACGTTTATCATGACATGTCTGAAACACGCGGAGGGCAAGCCCAAGGTCAACTTCGAAGAAGTCGCGAAGGAGACAGGAGCGAAGAGCGGCAACGCATGGTAGGTTCCACTTTCAGCTGTTGCATCAGATCCAAGCAATCTCACTAACCATGACAGCTACCATCGACACTGGGGTATTATGAAGAAATGGGGTCTTGCGGGCGGGGGTGGCAAAGGCCGTCAACCAGCTTCAGCGTCTCCTGCCAAGGCTACCACGTCTCGAAAACGCAAGGCAAAGGACGAGGAGGACAGCGAGGAAAACTCAACAGCCAAGAAGGCTAAAGCCACGCCGAAGAAGAAGGCCATGCAGCCAAAGGTCGAAGAAGCGGACTCCGAGGATGACGCAGAGGACGAAACGGAAAGCATTAAGGCCGAAGTCAAGGACGAAGACCAAGAGACAATTAATGGATGACCATCTCAGGCGGTCAAGAAGGGACTGTGCAACATTTCCATTCTCTGATCCGAAGCTTCCACATCTTACAGGACAACTTGGGAATAAACTGTTCGGGCTGGAGGAGTCTCTGTGCTCGATCAGACGGCGGTATCATTGGGGCTTGAGCTTGGAGTCGGGTGCTCAAATCATCCAACAGATCAAATACAGTCCAGGTAGCGACAAATAGCCCACGATGGGCTCAGCCCCAACAAAAGTTACAACTTCCACAACTTCCAAGGTTCGTATTGATGTGGAGACTTGTGATGCCTTCCTCATCTAGAACGGTGGTGCTGCTGCTTTAGAGAAGCCGAAGAATGCCCAGCTGCCCAGGCTCGCTAATTAAACCCCGAAGTCAACTCTAAACTCGCTTCATTTTCTCCTTCTCCCCCGTCGCCCACGCGCAGCACCCTTTCTAATCAGTACCTACCTACCTACCTAGGTATACACCCTTCTAAGCGCAAGTCTAGTCCATGGATTTTACTTGCTCAACGTGCGTCTCCACAGCCTTGCTGTCATTGTGCTCCAACTTTTCGAGCAGCTCCCGTCCCTTCGCCGTGGCCGCGTCGCCCCCGATCTTCGCATCTTCTCCGTCAAAACAGATGGCTATCGTCTCCAGGCTGTGGCCCTTTGTCTCGATGTAGAAGAAGTACACGACCACGGACTGGAATGCCAACCAGAAGATGTAGCACAGATAGTACTTCCAGTGGATGTTCTCGAGCGCCACCGGGTTGACATAGTTGGAGAAGAACAGCCCTGCAGCCACGCTGAGCAGCATGACGGTAAGATACCGCGACCGCAGATAGAAGGGCGAGATCTCCACGACATATCCGATCAGCAGGCCGGACCAGGCGAGGTTGTAGAAAAACATGAAGATGAAGATGAGTGCAATCACCGCGCGACCCGCGGCCGTCGTTCCGTGGGCTTGTTGCTGTTGACTGGCAATTGTCCAGCCCGTCATGGCAATGCACATGCCAAAGGTTGCTGTCAGGTAAAGAGGGCGACGGCCGAGTTTGTCCACCGCAAAAGCCATCCCCGTGGCAATGACCATGTTGAAAATAGTCAAACAGCCGTTCAAGATTAGCTGCGAGTTGGAGTCCGTGATGCCAATCTGCGACAAGACGAGGAAGATGTAATACGAGACGATCCCCGAACCTGCCGTTTGGCTGAAGATGCCCGCGCTGACGACAATAAGCAGGCGATGCCGATTGCCTTTGGTCGCCCAGAGCTCGGAAATGCCACGGCTAGCAAATTCCTTTTCCAGCGCCATGGTTTCCAGCACTTCGCGATATTCGCTCTCGACAAACTCCTGGCCAGAAGCAGGGCCGTGGAAGCGCTGAAATATCTTTTTGGCTGCTTCGTGGCGGCCTTTGACGATATGATACCGGGGACTTTCGGGAACGAGCCAGATCAAGAAGAGTTGGATCACCGATGGGAATGCCTGCAATATGCTAGGCAGCTTCCACGACCACTGACTCTGCATCTTGAGCGTGCCGTACGTTGTCCAACTGGCGATAATGGAGCCCAGATACCACAGAGTGTTGTAAATTGTCGTCAGCCTCGCACGATATTGAGGGTGAGACAGTTCGGTAATGAGCATCGGAGAGCAACTCTGGGTATACACGATTCCGAGTCCGATGATGAAACGAGCAGCAATGAACATGCCAATGTTGATGGACACTGTCTGCAGTATGACGCCCAGGAAGATCAAGGAGCTTCCGAACAAGATGGTCCACTTGCGGCCAATGTGGTCCGCCAAAAAGGGCACGAGAGGTAGGCCAACGACTTGTCCGACTGAGAAGATGGCATTCAGGAGCCCGAGTGTGGAAACAGAAGGGTGGTGGAACTTGTCCTGCCAATAGCTCAGAGTTTGCAGACCGTTCACTTTCTCATGGTCAGCGCGCCTTGGTTTGCCCGCAAGTCGGAGAAGACGACATACTCATGGATCCATCATAGCCGTTCGTGGCTGAGGACAGCAGCAAAATTGCGCACAGCAAATGCAGGTGAATGAGAGATTTGTGCTTCCACCATTTCACCTCCGGATACTCCTGGCCTCCTACGACCAAGGTCTGGGTTTTGGGGACTTGGGAGAAGAGACTGAACATGATGGCAGAGGATACGAGGAGCAGCCAGGAGAGGGAGAGGTACGTGGGCACCAACGAAGTTCACGGTCTTTGCCTATGCTTTTGTATCCCTTCTGACCAGCGGCTCCGCTGAGGAGACATCTGGGGGAAACGCCCGGGGCACAGTCCGGGGAAACACTGGGTACACATGAATTCCCACAAACTGCTACCCGAGGATATCTGCAGATTCGGGGAACATCCCAGATGCAGTTCGTGGGAATATGGAAACATCAAGGCTCCAGGTGACAGGGGATGTGTCGGGACGGTGTCGCATTGGAGAAAAGCTCTATCGCTTTTGCCCTGGAGGAAATGCAGAAACGCACGACGAAGAGGTCACAAGGCGAGTTCCAACTTTTGCGCCCTGTCCATGGAAAACCCAGCTGCTGATTGGTAGCAATGACTCCAGAGTAACAGCAATCCCGCTAGAGCTCAGACGATCTATCGCAAAGCAGTAGTAGGTATGGTCGATCATCCCGCGCGGTCACATTCCGATCTATGCAAGCCGTGCGATTTATTACCCTGAGTTAGTCCTAGTGCTCGGCTACCGGCAAATGAGACAGCGGAACCCTTGACATAGCTTGACATAGGCTATGGCCCCGACTGGTTCTTTTGAGAATTTGGGGTAATCATTCAATTCTGGTTGATAATGCTCGATATGGAAGTCGATATTGGGGTTATCTTGGGGCTCGGGAAACGAGGGGTATGGCACTGTGGAGAGACTCATGTTCCCTTCAGCGAAGAGGTATGGCCACCCCATTAGCCTAAATGGATATTATCAACCGGAAGCTAACAACCGACTCGACCTTAATGCAGCGTGTAACTCGGGAGATGTGGCTGTCAATCATATCAACTACTGTCGGAAACGAGTCGGTGTCACAGCGTGCCGCTTCTACCGGCGGCCAATTAGGGGAATCCGATATTGGGAGGAAGTCCGACCTGAGCCACATTGATTAAGGGATTGACGCTCTTGAACCTCGGGCATTGAATTCAAGAAACAAGACGTGGAGAGAGGAAGCTGTCATTGCCCTCATTGCGCTACCGTCTCTGCTCTGTCAGGTTCTGATATTACTTCACCGACTGGCTAAGCAAAGTCCACTATGGCCCCTTCAGCAATAATCGATCCGCCAGCATCAACGACGCCGAGATATGTTGACGGCGCCTTGATCACCGACGTTGAGAAGCACGGCGACAATCCCGTGGTGATCCGTCTGACGGATGAGGAGCTTCATTCGGGGAAGACGCGGCCAGAGACCCTGCAAGAATGCCTCAAGTATTTCCATCGAGACGGGTTCGTGGTGCTGGAGAATGCCATCCCCGACGAGCTGGTTGACCGCTTGTACAACCGGATGGTGAAAGACAACGTCGAGTTCCTCCAGAAGAAGCACATGCACTGGAACCAGGGTGCTGCCACGGGCAATGTCAGCCAAATCCCACCGCTTGAACCCGAGTATCTGGACCGCGACTTCTACGCGAATCCCCATATGATCCACGTGGTGGAAAATCTGCTCGGACCCAAACCGGAGCTTCGCTTCATCAACAGCAACGTCGCCTGCCCGGGTGGCACGGGCCGCCAGGCCGTGCACAGCGATGTCAGCCACGACTGGCCCGTGATCCCATTCGGGCTTGTCATGAACATCTACCTCCAGGACTCGGACGAGAGCAACGGCGTGACGGAGGTGTGGTGCGGCACGCACAACGCCTACCCGCAGAAGGACCAACAGGCGTTCCCGGAGCGAGGCTGGATCAAGAAAGAGTACATCCAGAAGCAGGCCAAGGTCAAGCCGCCCGTGCAGCCCAAGGTGCGCAAGGGCAGCATCTGCTTCCGCGACCTGCGGCTCTGGCACGCGGGCATGCCCAACAAGAGCGACAAGCACCGCATCATGCTGGCCATTGACTACTTTGCGCAGTGGTACCAGTGTCCCATGACCACCAAGCTGCCCCTCGCCGTCAAGGACAAGGTCGAGCGCGAATGGGAGGGCATCTCCACCGCCGGGGTCGAATGGGTCGAAGGGGATCTCAACAGCCTGGATGTGCCCTTCTACCTCAACATGACCCAGGATCCGAACCTGTATCTGCTGCAGACGGAGAAAGGCTTCCAGGACCCCAGGGGCAGGCAGACGGGCGAGTACAAGTTCGATACAGTAAAGGTCTCGGACCAAAACTACTGGACTCCGGAGTGAAAGGAATATCAAACAGCCAGCGTGCACCCGCGGCAGAAAGAAAGAGACAGCTCAATCTGTTCTCATTGTCATCCAGTGTGTTCTTCTCATTTACCGACCAGACTCAATATCAATATCCTCTGGGTGTCCCTTCGGTCGACGTCCCTCACTTTGCTCTCCCTCTCCCTTTGTTTTTATATACTCTCCATTCACATCGCAAAGTCAATGCAGACGACGCCCGTTCATTTCTCTCTCACATTCCCTTTGCTTCTTGTGCGCGCGTCATTTACATCGCATATACAACACAGTGACGCCGCTCATTCACATCGCACAGGCAACGAGTGACGCCGCCCATTCACATCGCACGGTCAACACGGTGACGCGCGCCCGTTCCAAAGATCTCACAGACTATTTCAATCCGCCCATCTTCTCCCCCTGCCTTGTCGTGACTTCTCTCCTTCTCCCATCGCTTTCGTTTTAGCTACTTCTTCCCTCCATTGACTCTTTTGCATTCCCTCGAGTTCCCCCTTTTTCAGAACCTTCTTTCCCCCACAGCCCAGGTCGCAATGCCTCCACGAGTTGGGCCTGCAGCAAGCGGTGTGGGCGACCCGAATTTCCGATTCCTCTTGAGCGTGCTCAAGCATTGCGAACAGGTCAAGACGGATTGGAATGAAGTGGCCAAGGAGAATGGGATCGCTTATGGGAGGAATGCGTATGTTTTGATTTACCCGTGCTTTTTCTCTCAACTCACCTCACTTTCTCCCGTCTCCCCCACAAAACACACACACACACACACTCTCTCTCTCTCCCTCTCTTTCCCCCCCTCTCTCCTACAAGAATCGAATGGATCCCTTACTGACAAGATATCAAATCTGGCGCAGGGCCGCGCGCTTCAAATCAATCGTCGACAACAATGGCCTCAAGTTCGAGAACAACAAAGTCACCATCCCGAACGCTGGAGTGGGCAACGGGGTCGCTGGCGCCGCGATGCCTCCTTCTCCTGCCCCCACTGCAGCCACCAACGCAGACGACCAAGATGTCAAACCTCCCAAGCGCGCCAAGAAGCAGACTGGCACGAAATCTCGCAAGCGCAAGTCTCCCGCACCATCACCAGACGGGGACGAGGATGAAACAGCAACAGCGGCAGCAGCTCCAGCCAACGCAGCGCCAAGTGCTAAGAAGAAGAAGGGTGGCGCGACGAAGAAGAAAATGAAGAGCGAAGCATTCATCAAGACGGAAGAAGAAGAAGATGCCGAAGAAGACGACAGCCAGGTCAACGAGGCCGCGCCAGGCGAGGAGAAGAGCGCAAAGACGGACGCGAAGAGCAATGGCAATGGCAGCGACGAGACGGGGGATGAGACTCGCGCCGAAAACACCACTATCAAGGTCGAGAAGGAGGCTTGATTGAGCGGGGTCTTCGCCAAATCCGATTTGCTTCTTTTTCTTCAATCCCCCTCACCCGGGGTGGTGGAACGGAAAATTCAAGCCCCAAAAATTGTCATGTTTACCACGGTTTTCCTCCTAGGAGGGCGAATCGTTTCTTTCTTTCTTTCTTCATCTCTTCTATCGGGGGGCCAAATGCGAGGCTAAGGGCACATACTCACTTTCGTGCTTGGATACAGAGAGAGTGTATGGGAGAAATTGAGCTAGTGAATTTCACAAAGCGTTTTGGGTCCAAGATTGGAAAGCAAGGGGGAAATAAAAGTCCCATTTCCCGACACCGGAGTCGGCGCCAGGGCATCGAAAAGTTTTTTGATGCCAGAGGGCAAGAGCCATGGTCGAGAGAGCTTACAAAGTTTGAACCCGGACCAGAGTGGATAGAGAGACATAGACTCACATACCCACCACATCCGTTCTCACACTCGTATGGGTGGGGGAGAGATAGAGATTGCTGGAACTAGCGGCAGCTGATGAAAAGTTTTGACCATTCCCCCGAATCAAAGTGGTCCACTCCTCCTCGCGATGCACTTTATAGTCTTTCTTTCCTTTCCTGTCATTGGCCCATCCGGCGCTGAAAATGGCCCAGGACGATCCGTCAGCCAGTCAAGCAGCAGCTTCATTTGGCTGCTTGTCGAACCCATTAAAAAGCTGGAGAGAAGGGAGGGTTCATGATCGGTGTCTGGGGTGTATTAATGAATCATGCTAAAGGAATGCAGGGTGTGGTTGTTCTTTGAAACGGAGAAACAGATATTCCGCGGACCACAGCCCTGCCTCGCCGCTTCTGTCCGGCCAGGGAAAGTCTGCCGGGTCCTCGCTCTTATTGGTAGCGATTTGTTGGAAGGGCCTCTCTTTACCTGGCTTGGAGGCAAGATTTAGTTAAACGGTTGCCCACGATTAGTTAAGGCCACCTCCCAAACTCCGCCTAGTTGTGGTTAAGGCGAGCACGGCTAGGTACCCTATGTCGTTGGCCCTTGATGAGCAGAGCCTCTGTAGCATCTGGACAACCGATAGCCTTGCTCCTTTGGCATCCCCATTCTTTGCATGGGTAATTATGATTATTTTTGTTATTCGTACACTATAACAGGACAGAAACCCCCTTCTTCGGCAATGGGTGGGATTTTTGCTCTGCATTGCTTCACAGCGTCTATGACCGTGCTCTTGTGAAGACCCCCTTCCCATTCCAGGAAAAGTAAAAGAAGCGGCTCTGCTTTTAGTTGGGTATCTACATGTAGTATTGTTTGACAATAGAGTTCGACTCGGGCCTTACCTTCCGCCGGGGTTAGGCGCGAGTTAGGCAGAAGTTAATTCGAATGATTATGCTCTCGAGGTATGCAAGGGTGTATGCATGGGCAACTCGTCAAAGGCGTCTTCTGCAACCCTCCCTAGCGCCTTGCTTGTGTCAAAATGACCATCTTTCTATCACAAGCTCGTCGAGCACACGGAGGGGGCCTGCTTGAATGGTAGGTGCGGCTCGTTCGGATGCGCCTTGCTGGAAATGCTTCCTAGTCCACCGTGAGGCTGAAAATGATCAATGCGACTAGGGCGCCAGAGGCCCCCCTCACTCAGCACGGCTGAAGAAGTCTGCCAGTCTGCCAGTCTGCACAAGCCAGGATATCCTGGCATGGAGATGACTATTGGATACATCCCTCTTTCGGCATTTGCACAGCCGAGACACTCTTTGCTTGGGGCTGGCCTTCGTTGTGACTGCTTGGCCGATGTTTCGGCGGCAGAATTACTCGAGGATGTGAGCGTGTCGATTCGCCAGCGACTCCGCGAGTGCTGGCTATCATATCGTAAGCAATCCCAAGCCCCTCCCTTGGGTGTCCCTGGCTTTCAGGGTGTGCGCATTCCATGTGTGCCGCCACGCCCATCAACCCATCTTGCCTCATACAGGTCGCGGAGAGGCTTTGGCAAGTTCCAAAGGTGGGCACCTCGTCAGTCGCGTTCTTCTCGGTGACTGATTTTCGTCAAAGCATTGTGCAGCTTGTTTTTCTGCGCTTTGAGGAAACTCCTTACGCTCTTGCGACTCAGCTTGCTGCTGTGCCCGCTCTGTGCGCTGTTAACACTCTCGACCTCTAGGTGTACTCCAGCGGCTTGACCTTTCATCCCCAACTCTGCTGGCAAGTGCATTGCGCACTCGTCACAGAACAGAGGTTGCTTGAATTTCCCACTGATACCCTGAAGCTCGGCAATGACTGCTCGGATGGTGGGCCTCTGCTTGGTGTCTCGCGAGACCATCTTGCCAGCAAGCATCAGCAGGCTCCTGAACGGCTCGTCCCTTCCCCTTTCTTGTAAGGAAGCAGTCTCAACCCACTTGCTCACCTCGTCGAGATGATCGGCATAGATTCGCAAAGCCCGTATTTCGGTTGTTCCGGTCTGGATCATTGCGCTCAATATTTCCAAGAACGTGCAGCCTAGAGAAAACACGTCTGTTGACCTCCCGTGAGGTTGAGTTATGCTGTCGTTCTCAGGAGCCCGATAGTATTCGGTGGATTGGAAGGGACCGAGAGTGCCACTTCCGAGTTCGGGGTTGAAGTGGTAGGCAAGCCCAAAGTCCGCAATGTAGTAACGATGGTCATGATACAGAATATTGTCAGGTTTGATGTCGCGATGCCTTGTCGCTGCTTCGTTATGTAGGTAGTCCAACCCGAGACTGATGCAACCGAAAGTCCTAAGCAATATCGGCTTGAGTTTCGCACGGTCGTAAGAATTCCGGCAATACTGGTTGAGCAAACTAAGAAGGCACCAGTCGGCGGCCGGTGTTGCCAAAAAGGCGAACTCGTCATTGCCTCTTTCGTAAGACTTGACGTATCGCAGAATGTGATGGTGTTTCAACCTCTTCAACGTCGCCACTTCATTTACTAGGTGCTCGCGCGACGCAGTGGTCGCTTTCTGACATTTTCTGGCGTAGAATCGAGGCGCAGATGATTGACACGTGAGGTCTCGCACCTTGTCGACAACGCTGTAGGATCCATCGCGTGAGTAAATTTCCTCGTGTTTCAGCGGCAAAGGCTCGAGAGCCCGAAAGGTAATGTGTGTCCCCTCAGGCCATTCTTTCCACCTGGCGCGGCACTGTTGGTCGCGGAAAAGATCACCAACTCGTGGTGCGTCGGCTGCTCCGGAGAAGATAATATTCAACTTGGTCGTGTCGAAGGGAATGAGATCGTCATTCCATCTTCGCTGTAAGAATCGATCAAAGTAAATTGGGCCGTTGGGCAAGTGGTTCAATATCGTTGCAATCCTGGCCATGTTCTTGAAATCCTCGAATTTCCCTTGGTCCTCTATCTTTGGAGTGAGGACTTTCCACGCCTCACAGAATGCTTCAAGCACCATCTTGGCCTTGTCCACGTGTGAACTTTCGATCGGGATGCCATCGTGTGGTCCGCTGGCGATGTTTGACTTTGTCAAGCCGTCAACAGTAGGAATCTCCTTCCATAGAAACAACAGGCTGCCAATTTTGAGCTGGCCAGCAGTTGTAGGCTGATGTGCGAAAGTCGCAACTCGTTGCTGCGGCAGGCTACTAGATCTCAGTCGCTCTACGAACCATTGTGTCAACTCTTCCAGCACGGTGACCTGCTGGTTGGCGTCTCGAGCTATTTGCTCTCGCTGCGTCCTCGTAGAATCAGCAGCAGGGATGGTGACCGTATGTAGTTCCCCAATTAAGGCTTTTATTTCCATTCGCGCCCTTTCAAACCCTTGTGATGGCTTCCTGACGAGGTCTTAGAGGCTAGTTCTCCGATTCTGAGTGCTGGACTCCGAAGGTCTTACCATTCATGCCGCTGGTCACTTGGAGCGTGGGTGTATCTTGCAACCTCACCCCCGATCACATCAGCCTGCTCCGAGATGAGCCTCAAGTACCGCTCAGCGACTGGGCTTGGTGTTGTGCTGTCTGCCTGCCGCCGCAGAGAAGTCTGCCAGGTCTTTAAACCGATAATGCTGTCGTCCGCCGAGCTGGAAATGTCGCCCAAACCCGACTCTTCTGCATGGTTGGCCGGATTAGCAGCGGACTGTCGGGCAAGAGCCAGCGTACTGGTCAACTTGTCAATGATTGACTGGCAGCTTGTTTCCAGCTGGCTCGTCATGGCAGTTCCATGAATGTGACCTGTGCACAGAGCACACTTGGTCGAGGGTGATTTGAAAATGTGAATTGGGCTGGAAGCCTCTGTGCTTCGCTGGCATGGCCGAGCACACCTGAACACCACACCACATTGCCCAGGTGGTCAGTGGCCAGTGGTCACAGGGACTGGACAGGGTCACCCGTGCAGTCTGCATTCTTTATTTTTTCATTGGAAGGGTTGGAGGGCGGTGTTGGGAGGGGCGCAGCAGAATGTCGCGCGAGCCTCGTATTCCCAGATTTTCCCACTTAAAAAGAGGAGCGCAACTCTCGGACTCCGGCTTCCCCCTCATCCTCAGGCCTTCTTGCCCGCGGCTGCTCGACAGCCTGATGTCGTCAATGGAACCCGTTAATCTGTCGGCCTCTATCATCGCTCAAGCCCAGCAGGTCTATAAGTTCATGTTTTCGTTCAACCAGGCACTTCTTTTGCACTCAGACCATGACCTCGACCATATCCGCCTCCGGATGGAGGCAAACCTCCTTAAATTGTCAACGTGGCTGCAGAGTTGGTCGCTCGATCCCAATGCTTTGAGCAAGGCAGACCAGGAAAACTCACTCTGGGGCGAGGATGGATACCAATCAGTGGCACAGCGGGTTGCTCTGATTCAGACGCAGTGCAAGGAGATCCAGACGGTTTTGCTCTCGTACGGTCAAGCGAGTGCCAAAGGTTCAAACAAAGTCCTCCGTCGCTGGAAGTCACTTGTGCGGAAAGACCGAAAACTTCAAGTCATTGACCTGAGAGAGTTGCAGGACAAGACTGACAGCTTAAGCCGGTCACTGGACAATCTCAGCGCATTGTCGGACCTCCATTTCCACGCCCATCACAAGATTGCGCCCCGCTTGATTTCGGCGAAGACCGAGGATGGACTTCTGCGCGACATCATCCGCAGTAGAGGCGAGTCGACACGACTCTACACCGCATGCACGAGGCGCAACCTGGACCTAAATCTCGAAATCGACCTATTCTGCGCGGAGTGGGCACAGATGTCACAGGGGCATAGGTACAGGGAACGGCCCATGAGCAGAGGGTATCATTTCTACTTCAAGACTGGCGACACGCAAGAGATGCAGGAATTGGTTGTTGGACCACTCAAGGATCAGGAGACAGCACGAGCGCTGGAAGGCGGGAAAGCTACACTCCACTCAGAAAGCGACCTCCTGCAAGCTCTTAAGGCAGTCAAACCAGCAGCAGCGACTGGATCTGTCTTCAAGCTGGCTGACTCTGACTCAGGGACGAGTTTCTACTATCGAATCGAGCGCGTGAAGCGACCTCTTATGATTGAATGCGAGCCCCTGCCGTTTGCAAACCACTTGGGTCTTGATAAGGGCGATCACAAGATCTTCATCCGTTTGAACCTGCGAGAAAAGCTCAGCCTGGCATATAAGGTGGCGGAATGTGGCATGTTCCTTCTGGGAACCCCTTGGCTATCACACCTCAGCAGCCAAAACATCAAGAGCATCCCGTCGGATACCTCCCGGCAGCGTTATGTTGTACGTATTGAGCCCCAAAGCTCTGTATCGCCGACTGGCAACGTTGTGAAGACGTCTGTGCGTCCCCAGCTGTTTCAACTTGGTATCCTGTTGTTTGAAATTGCGCTCGGAGACCGCCTTTATGCCAGCGACCTCAAGTCCCCTGAGAAGCGGGCGGAGAGTTTCGTCTTGGTAGCACGTATAATGGGAAATGAATACCGGAAAGCGTGCGAATTTCTGTTGAGTCGGGGCGAAGACGCTGGTGCTCAGACGAGGTTCCAGCATCGCCAATCTGCGGACAAAGTCGCCATCGTCACAACGAGGGCAATGCATCCAGAGAACGCTGGGGAAAGAGCTTGTTACTTACCAAGGGACGCAGTCAATGAACAGCCACAGACCACTCGAGGTCCACCATCAAATCCCGAAGATACTTCTATGGAGAGCACGGTAGCGTTCCAATTTCCAACACTGACGTCTAATAGGTTCCCCGTCTGACTTTCGCAGGCTTTGGAGTCACCACAGATTGAGTTACGAAGCCTTCTGCATCAATATCGCATGAAGGTCTTTTCCCCGTAAGTTGTTCCATTGAAAGCCGACGCCCTACAACTCACTTCTGAAGCCTCGATTCCATCTACAAGTCTGTTGTGTAACAGGTTGACGCAAATCACCTACTCTGAACGTCACATAGCCAACTATCAGGCCGCTCTACACCAAGATTTTGCTGCCAGCCATCGCAGGTATGCGAAATGGTCAGGAAATCTGGCCGGACATTTCACCATGCTATCCCACCTGTATACGTGAGGTCGATATTTTACATGACATTTCACCAGTATATGTCACTTCGACACTTCACACGATATTTAACACGACCCACGACAATTCAACAGGACATTCCCACCGACCTGCGACATTCCAACTGGGCACACAGAGTCTCTTTTTGTCTCCTTGGAATCTTCTTCTGGCCACACACGACAGCACTTAGTCTCCTCGGAGACACGCCCCGTTACTTTTTTGGATACGCCTTATTGCTTATGGACACGCCCCGGTGCTTTTGGATACGCCCTCTTCCTTTTAGATACGTCCTGTTACTTTTGGACTCGCTCCCGTTACTTTTGGATATGCTCCCGTTATTTTTGGGCACGCCCCGTTACTTTTGGGCTCGCCCCTATTGCTTTTGGATTCGCTACCGTTACTTTTGGACACGCCTATTGCTTTTGGACACGCCTATTGCTTTTGGACACGCCTATTGCTTTTGGACACGCCTATTGCGTTTGGACACGCCTATTGCGTTTGGACACGCCTATTGCGTTTGGAAACGCATATTGCGTTTGGAAACGCACTATCGCTTTTATTCTCGTCGGAGTTATCTCCTGGATATACACAATCGCTTTCGTCTCCTCGGAATTTTCTTCTGGACACACATGATTCACACACGATCGCTTTCGATCGCTTTTTGTCTCCTCGGACTTTTCCTCCCGGACACACAGAATTGTGAAACTGGGGCTGGAAAGGAGGATTACCACTATCTAGTAGCAGACGTCACGCCATATTGACACACATATAATCACTTGATCATTATCATTACACTTCAGAGGGGGCTAGAGGCTAACTCCTTCAACTTTGGCAAGAATCTCTTTTTGTCTCCTCAGAATTCACCCCTGGAGAACACAAAGCCGTTTGTCTCGTCGAGACGTACTCGTGGACGCACTTTTGATGACGCCAGGACATTTTCTACGCCAGGTTATTTCTGTGATTACACTATGGATCTTTCTTTACATATCTGTTTAGTGGAGACTAAAGGGAAGGGCTGTCACATATTCCAGCTAACATATTTGAATTCGCAAGGCGTGGAGAAGGGTCAACGTCCGTATTGTCATTGAAGTGTGCGTGACACGAAGAGTGCTAGCTAGTTATATAGGTTCTTCGAGATACGCGTTAAGCCCAGAGACCGTGAAGTAACGAGCGCGCCCTCCAAATCGTAGCATTGCAGTATTCTATGCTTGGAAAGGCAACAGAAAGGCGCATCCTAGGTCGCCCATTCCGACTTCTTTTGCCTCACACGGCGCCAGAATCGGACAATCGGGCCCCAGAATGCCAGCACAAGGCAGGGAATGGCAATGACCGAAGTCACTGGCACGGCCACGGCCCAGAAATGGCCCACCCCGGCCTTGGTGCCATTTATCCCCTGCAGATTCATTCCAAAGTACCCTGTCACAAACGACATGGGAAGAAACAATATGGTGACCGGGTGAAGACGAGGATAGCCTTGTTGTTCTCGTCCTGCTGGGTCTCGACCAATTGAACGTTCTGGGTCCGCAATTGCGTGATCCGGTTCCTGAGCTCGTCAAAGTCGCTGATCCTCTCTCGGACCGTCTTGAGGACGGCGCTGACAGATCTCTCCTCGTATGGGAACCTCTTCTCCCGCTCGATCCCCGCCTTGCCTTTACTGAAAGTCCCCGGGTCCAGAGACTTGCGGTACAGCAGCAAGACCCGCTCCTGCTGCTTGAGCACGTCGCGGACAATGTCGAGCTCTTCTGACGTCTTGTTGATCTCAAACAGAAGTGACCTGGTTGCATTGTACTCGACATCCGCAGCCTATGCCACGTTAGCTGGCATCACAACAATCACGGCATTCGCTGTGGTACCTACCAATTTCTCTATCACTCTTTCATATATGTCTTCCAGATCGAAGCTGCCCACTCCGTGAACGTTCTGGCTAAGACGATCCAAGAGCATTATGATGACGGCCTCGGGCGTGACCATTGGACCATGCGGCGGTTCTTTCTCGAATTCCCCAGCTTCTGCAATGAGGTCGTTTGCAGCTTCGTGGAGCTTTTTAGCGCAGTCATCTGCGTGACCCAACGCCCAGGAAAATAGTTGTCGCTCTGGAGCTGCCTCGTTTTCTTTTCGGGCCCAGAGAGACTGCCAGAGTCCGAAGTACATGTAGATTATGTGGATAAATGCCTTCACGATGATCCTTTGTAAGATGGCAGAACCACCAAATTCTGGGTCGCTGTCATATTCTTGCATCCCAGAGAGCGAACGAACCCCTAGGTGCAAGAAAAGGGCAACCCTGTGTATAGTTCGTAGACTCCGGGTGATTTTGTTGAAATCCTCCTCAGGAATCGGTGTCCCCTTCAAGAACTATGTCGCACAGCATCAGCACATCATACCATATATAACATGTACCGCTTTGGTTGACTCACCAAAATGACGCCCCCAATTACCGCTCTGAAGAGCTTTAGAGTTGGATGAGTCTCCATCCCAGGTGGTACATCCTTGTCATCGGTTTTGGTGTTCGTCTCTGTATTTGCTGTGCCTGGTCTGTGAGAGGGCTCTTGATTTTTTCCAGCAGACGGGTCGTTGGTAGCTGGCCCACCCCCTTGATCTGAAGGGTTTCCTGTAGGATTCGAGTTGCCTGCTGAGGGACTTTGTATATCAGCAGGTTTAAGACCTCCGTCCTGGGTAAGAGGAGATAAAGGCTCCCGTTGCACATTTTGGTCGATGATATTTGGCAAAAACAGGGGTAACACTGCGCTGGTTGCCTTTATGAGAGTCTCAATTTGCGCACCGCGTGGTGAACCATCTTCGGTGTCTGCAGCAAATTGCTCGAGCGTTCGTCCTTCTAGCTTTGACAACTGTGTCAAGCTTTCCAAGTTCAATTCATTCAGGATCAGGTCGCCGTCATAGAACAGCTCTCGATATGTTTCAAACAATGACGGCTGGATCCTGTTCAATACGATCCGGCTGCGTCCAACTCTAGTACTCTCTGTACCCTTCTGGGTGTTCTTGCGCAATCGCCATTGGAAGAACGGGATGATATGGCGTTTGTCGCTGCCAAGGCTGTTTGCAAACTCTTCTGGACTTGGCTTGGATGGTGAGTCCAGGACAATGTCAGAACCACCACCCTTGACGTGTGCTTGAGATGTCTGTTCCTGACCTGCATTGATGGCCGTGCGCTCCAATTGATTAAGACGCCGCATTTCAGATGATTTGTTCATCTCCTTCTTGACTGCTGGAATCTGAGGATCTGCCACGCCTTGCTGAATAGGTTTCGGAATCTGGAGGGTTTGAGACGTTTGACCCGAGGCAGTCGCTCCAGCTAAGCTAATTCCTGGCGTATTGGATATTGATGTTTTTCTAATCGTGATTTCCAGATTTGACGAATTATGAGTCTGCAGAATCTCCAACCAGTTTGACCAAGTGAGTTCCGTCTCTTTGGTTTTCTCATCTTGAAAGAAGAGGTCAAATTGTTCGTTCTGTACGCCTTTGTCTCCGAAAAGCCCCTTAGAGAGCAATATCTGTCTGTGCTTGTTCAACAAGCGCTGCTGACTCGTCAGTTGATAGATCCAGCACTTTGACGTGACTTAACATACGAACCACGAGTCGCAGTGATTCCGTTGATATCTGTAACGCTTCAAGCGACCCTTATAATCGAGCACTATGTGCACAGTTGGGTCCTCTTGGTTGATCTCGTTCACCAAAATGACCTGCCCGTGAAGCGTCTCTCCATGGATGGGAGCGCACGTAACTACGGTGTCTGCAGCAAATCAGTCCTGGATAGTCAGCATCAGAATCTCCGTATTTACCTCCACTGAGAGACAAACACCAGAGTTGGTGGGCGTGTACAATTTTAGTACATTTTTCCGTGGTAGTAGTGCTAGAGCCAAGGTGGGCGACAGCAGGTTGTATACATGCGTTGACCTGCCTGTTGGTCAAGGCCGAGACAGACTGCTTCAGATCTTTCTCATGGGTTAATTGTAGACGGTAACGCGACTGCAGTAGTGAGCGCACTGGGAACTTCCTCTTGACAGGGTCAGGCTCTTCTGGGAGCTCGTCCAACTTTATAGGGTCCTCAAGGCATAGATATGGAAAGTTGACAAATGTGCAAGGCTTGTCGGGCACGTCTTGTAGCGGAAGTTTTCCATCATATCTGATGACGCCAGGTTGCAGATAGTAGCCTGCGACGAATGTTTTCTCCTGGTTGCTGAACATTCGACGCAAAAGCCCGTCAGTCAATCTGTCAATCCCATCTTCCAGTCCCGAGCAAGCGTATTTATCGACCACGGACTAGCCAGAATCAGCCAGAGCACAGAATTCTGAATGAGAATCTTACTTGGATCACGCCAAGGGTCGGAGATCGAAACCCCAAATGGCTGGAAATCAGTTATTTCCGTTAGCGTGTAGAGACTGCCTGAAGGAGAAGACATACACCCATTCGACTGTGCCATCGGCTATCGGATTGCCAGCGGCGGTTTTATGCTTTGCAGAGTTGAAATAGAACTGATGGCCGTCACCAGTTCCACGCTCTCCCCAGCTGTCCATAATGTGATAACGCTCAACGGCTCCATCGACAGGGTGATGTCCTGGAGTCGCGGGAACGTTCAACCCGTCACCTAGTCGCTCCCGACCTCGCTCAAGGTCCAGATCCCACTCGTTCACGAATTGACGAGCAGGGGCTATAAATCTTTCATAGATTTGCAAATCCGGGTTCGACAGGGCGGAGGAAACTGCATCAACCTGGCGACTTTTTCCAGCCTCGTTTTCGTGTTGGTTCGGGTCTGAAGGCCTCGTTGGAGATTTGTCGTATGGCAGGCCTGAATCTTTGTACTCGGAAGCGTGATAGCCCACTTTGTATGCTTGAGTATTAGTAGAGTCGCCCATCTCGATTTCCCTGAAGGAAAAGAAGGCGGACGAGGTAGAGTGAGAACCAGATCAGAAGGCAGCCTCACATTCTCAGAGAGCGGCAGCGCCACCGTCAAATAATCCATAAATCTGGCAGGGATCAATCTTGAGCTTGTCTGTGTTCCAGGGACAGGGCAACCTGTTGCCTGAACGGACATCTTGCCACCGGTGTTTGAACCAAATCAGGTCTGGCACGTCACATGCCTCTTCACCCAGTTGACCTCTCCAAGGTTCCTGAGCAAATCACCTCCAGATTGAGAGTTGGGGGCTGCAGACGCTAGCCAACCGTCAAATGCGAAGTCGAGGGTCAGCCTTCATTAGTTGAGACAAGTACTACTCGGCACATAGCCGAGAAGCTGGCTGGGCGACAAGTCCGGAAGTGCGAAGGGTCTGCAGGTTTCAAGCCAATGGAAAATTTCTGAACTCCCTAGTACGGAACATGGCGTTCATCAACTGCACCTCTCGATACGAGGAGCCTGTCTCTTGGGATGTCATTGCGGTAAGAAGGGTAGGCGGCGAAGAAGTCAGGCTCGAATCCCCCAGGCTCTGGGTATGCCCCTCCCTTAGGTTGAATTTCCCAATGTTGCTGCAGCGGACAGGAGTGGCGGACAGGAGCCTGACCAGGGCTGAACTTGGTTCAGCCTCAGCACAAATTTCACCAGGGGCAGGAGAGGCCAAGTCGAGACCCAAATGGCGCAGTCAGGAAAGGCAAGGAATACGTGGTCTTGGCGAGACAACCAGTCCAACATGCTGGTACTGGAGGTTGCGGTCAGGTGCTTGTGGCCTTCCAGCCGATCAAGACACAGCTTATATATCTGTCAGCGATGGGAAGATGTCGATGATAGAAAAGGCCCAGAGTTCCATAAAATCACGTGTCTAACCTTTTTTGGGCCGGCAGATAAAGCGGCGACGAAAGGTTTGCTATTTGGAGAGCGGCTGAACTCACAAACTTGAAGTTCGAGATAATTTTCGTCCCCGCATTGGTTGTGGCACTGCTTAGATTTTAGGAAGTCAACAATGCCTGGCTACCGACCTCGCAGAGGAGGCAAGCCATCTTCGAAGGGCCGTGTCGGCAAAAGAGGCCCTGTGGTTGAGAAGCAGAATGTCTTCCAGACTTCGCGATTAAAAGAAACAGAGTGAGTCGCTTGGTACAGCACATTCAGTTGGAGTCGGGGTCCGCTAATGCTGGTAGAGATGATGCTTCACAAGGTGACGCCAAAAACGAGGAAGACGCCTTGAGTGCCACTGAAGAGAGTGGGCTTGAGGAAGACGAACAACAATTTCAGAGCGCGAGCGAAGATGAAAGCCATGCGCCAGACTCCTATGCCCTTCTATTGCAATCGCTCACCTCAGGAAAAGAGAATTCTGAACCTCCAAGGAAGAAGAGAAGGCTCTTGCGCAGCGAATACAGTAATGGCCGTACACCGGGCCGCACAGCGGGCGAGGCTGTGACACATGGGGAACTGTCCCGAACCCAAAGCCCCGAGATGGAAGCCAATGAGCAACGTTTAGGACTTCAAGAGGAGGTGGAAACGGATGAAGAGTATTCAGGTGGCCCTGCGGGAGACATGGATTCTGAAGATGAGCCGAGCCTCCTGCGAGATCCGTTCGAGAGACATTATACGACGGTTTTGGAGCACGATCTGAAAGAGGCGATCACCCGGGTGGACCAGAAGCAATGGAACACTTCCTCCTCGACGTCAGATTCAGGCGTGCGCAGCACCATTCTCTCCACGGCGAAGGGGACTCCTGCCACGCTTAGCGATCTGAAATCCATCAAAGATGCTTTCCTAAAGCGCCGACTTGTCGATGGTGGAAGCAAAGCTGTCTCTAGTTTGTCTTTGGAGGAGAAAACCATCGCCGCACTCTCGTTCAACTATACCGACATCATATATGGCTGTCGGAGCATTCCAAACTCGGCTCATTTGCGCGATATATCGTGTTTGCATGCCCTCAACCACATTTTCAAGACAAGAGATCGGGTCCTCAGAAACAATGCGAAGTTGAGTTCAGCATCCAGCACGGAGGCTCTCGACCTTCGTGACCAAGGATTTACTCGACCCAAAGTCCTCATTATGGTACCCACGAAGCAGGCCTGTGTGCGCTTTGTCGAAAGCATCGTCAAACTCAGCGAACCTGACCAACAGGAAAACAAGGCCCGGTTTCTGGAAACGTATTCTTTGGAGGATGAGATTGAATGGCGAGACAGACCAGAAGACTTTCGGGCACTTTTCGGGGGCAATCACGAAGAAGACTTTCGGATCGGGTTGAAGTTCACCAGGAAGACCATCAAGTATTTCTCTGGGTTCTACAACTCGGACATCATCATCGGCTCCCCTCTTGGGCTGATGCGCACCATTACCACACAGAGCGGCGGAAAGGATAAGAAGAAATCCTATCACGACGCAGACTTCCTTTCTTCCATCGAGCTCGTTATCGTGGACCACGCAAACGCCTTACAGATGCAGAACTGGCAGCACGTGGACTTCGTCTTCTCCCAACTCAACCTTCTCCCCAAGGATTCCCATGGCTGTGACTTCTCCCGCGTCCGCCACTGGTATCTCGACGGGCAAGCCAAATACCTGCGCCAAACAATCATATTTTCCGACTATCTGACCCCTGAAATCAACGCCCTTGCCTCAACCCATCTGCACAACATCGCCGGGCGAGTGAAGCTCGTCCCGACATATCCTGGCGCGATGCTCTCTGTATCCTCCCTCGCCCTCCCCTTCACCTCGGGGAGCGTACCGCAGACCTTTCTGCGCATCCCCTCGCCCAACCCGTTGACGGACTCGGACGCGCGCTTCAAATTCTTCACCACCACGATCCTGGCGCCCCTGGTGCGTGACGCACGCCATCAAAGGGGCATCCTGCTCTTCGTCCCCGCCTACGCCGACTTCGCCCGCCTGCGCAACCACCTCTCGACATCCTCCGACGCGACGTCTCTCTCGTTCGGGAGTATCTCGGAATACACGCCCGTCAAGGAGGTGATGCGGGCGCGCTCGCACTTCCTCTCCGGCCGTCACGCAGTGCTCCTGTACTCGGAGAGAGCGCACCATCATTTCCGGTACAGGATCAAGGGCGTGCGGAAGATCCTGTGGTACGGCGTCCCCGAGAACCCCATCTTTTGGACCGAGATCATTGCATTGCTGGGGCTGGCGTCGACGGACAAGGACGGAGAGCATCAGCGCCACGCTGGCGGTAAGGGTGGAACGAAGGGAGTTATCAGGGCACTGTTCTCGAAGTGGGATGTCTTGAAGCTGGAGAGGATTGTTGGGACGGAGAGGGTGGGGAAACTGATCAATGATCAAGGGGGTGATACGTTTGATTTCGTCTAAATTCTATATGTAGTCTCTTCGAAGAGGGGGGGGGGCTTCTTTCCAGTTTTAAGACGTGATCAAATTGGTCTTCTCATGTCAAGCATGAGATATCAAGGCCCCCCAAAAAGACCACAATGTTCCATGCGTCTTTTTTTCTATTCCAAGGTCTGGTGCCAGTTACTGTCCTTCAACGCCCATTGAACAGCGCCTCTAACATCGTCCACAATGGCCGCGGGCTCCCACGTGGGCCGGCGGCCGTCTTGATCTTTATAGACGCCCGTCCTGGTTAACAGGCTGACCCAGTTGATGCCGTGGGCCGACTCATAGGTATTTGCGCCTCGAATGTCGCTCTCGGGGTTGTCCCCGACCATGTAGACTCTCTTCAACTTGGTCGGGTGATGTTTTCCAAACAAGGAATCGCGGTAGCGCATCAGCTGCTTCTCGGCGAACGAGTACGTGGTCTTGTAAGGTTTGCCGATGATGCGCTTGTACAATTTCGGGGCCTTGTGGTGGTCGGTGTTTTTGTTGTACGTGATGGCGCGCCACAGGCCCTCGAGGGCCTCGCGGAACCCGCCCTGACCCAGGCGCGACAGGTGGTAGTCGGCCGCCCACAGCAGGTCCGGGTTCGAGAAGTACAGCGTGGGTTGTCCGTCCTGGAGAAAGCCGCTGTTCGGGAGTGAAAGGTCGCCGTTCTTGGATGAAAAGGTCCCCATGATGCCCTCGCGCGACAGCATCACGTCGAGAATGACTTGCATGTCCAACCCCCAGTCGCGCGGGTCGTTGTAGACGAACACGGCTTCGATTTTGAGACTGTCCTCCGGGGACGTCGGGTTGATGGGCTTCGGTAGCGGACGAGCGAAGGAGGCATAGTAGTCGCGCTGAAAGGGTTTGCTGAAAGGCCAGATCTCCGGGTGCGCCGTGTATATGTCGCCAGGCGTGACGACGTTTGTGAAGCCGTACCTCTCAGCCACGTCCCTGCAGCGTCCGTACTCCCCTCCGACTACCATGATGCATTTGTGCCGCAGGCTATCCTCTCCATGTATCAGCTCGGCAAAGGGCGTGTGCGACTGCATAAAGTTGGCCGTGTCGAGCGGCACCGAAAGGGTCGCGGAGAGGTCTTTGACTCGTTCTGATTCATGCTTGCCGCCGCCGTTGGTCAGGAGCATGAAAGGAATGCGATTGCGCTGGAGGAATCGGAGCGTCGACGAGGCATGGGGAATTGGCTTGGAGCTCCGAACGAGGACGCCATCGATGCTATCGTAGAAATGGTCAGAATCTATGGGTCAAAACGGTGCGCGCTTCGTCAGCCGTACTCAAAAGCGAACGCAAAGTCCGGGGCCTGTTCTCTGCTGCTATCGCTTTGGAATGATCGTCTCGGCGGATTCAGAGATAGGCGGGACGATTTCTGCCAGCATCCTTGTGAGGAGGAGTGGATTGGGCGACTCAAGGACCTCGCAATGAGGCCCGAGCAATGCACCCGCATCCTCAACAATGGTCATCTCCAGAGCGTGGTCTGGTGGAGGGAAAAGGTCATTGAGGTGCGCAGGTTGAAGTGTGGGCCCAGCCACCTGCAGATAATGAATTACTGCCTATTGCGGTAAGCTCGAGCGAGGGCGGGAACACTGCTCGTTCCAAGTTCCAGGTCGTTGCCTCGTACTCGTACAGCGTTTGCGTACCTAGCGATTAGGTACCTATGTATGCATAATGACATGCGTGCCGACCCGTAAGACGCGTCGTAGCGACTAGGAGTACTGAACCGCTCGCCCTACCGCCAGGGCATTCACCGATTCAATCCCTTCCCAAGCACGATTCGACCCGGTGGTGCCGGTTCCTTCGACAAAGCTAGACGTTCCTACATGGAGATGACCTTGTCTCATCTGAGCTCATGCCTCACTTGGGTTGAGCCTGG
The DNA here is from genome assembly GCF_000836435.1 of Fonsecaea multimorphosa CBS 102226. Taxonomy (NCBI): domain Eukaryota; kingdom Fungi; phylum Ascomycota; class Eurotiomycetes; order Chaetothyriales; family Herpotrichiellaceae; genus Fonsecaea; species Fonsecaea multimorphosa. The sequence continues at coordinate 950,209 of NW_015971645.1, forward strand.
CGCGGATCGTTGTTGCGCTCATGCTTATCTGCCGACTAATCTGTGCCACGCTGAGTGATGATAACCTGGGTAATAGTGGCAACCGCTACACCACAATCTTGATGGCGGACCATTGGTCTAGATAGGTAATCGTCAAAGGGTGCTTTAACTTGAGTTGGTAGAGGATCAAGAGAAGCATGACAACATCTCAGGGCTGCTTCCCGAAGGATTTACTTGCTGATACAAGCAAAGGCTGCGCAAACATCGCAGTTTGGGTCTGACACTACCTGGCATGGTTGGGACAATGCTCGGTGGACCATTGTGCGACCAGTTCATGCTCGTCGCCCTTCCGCCTGTCTCGCTGGCTCGGTCCTGCTGGTCTCATGGACAAGACGCGCAGACCAGCCTCCACTTGAGGAAGGCATGTGAAACCGCCTCTTCATCATAAGACGCGCGCCTCCTGCCTTCTTTCACTGTTTATTTTTAATCTTAATTTTCATTCTGCGGCGTCCATCTGAGAAATTACTGCCGCCTCATTACCTCGTCCAGCGGCAGAATGAAAAGATGGGCGTATTGGAATGAAGGGATTTTCTGCAGGGGGCTTCACTGCACACAGGCGGGAAATGGACGACCCTCCATTTCAAAAACCAGCCACAATTCCTGTCCTCGAGAGCCTGCTTGTTGGGGCGACAGGCACCCAGACAGATATCCAGTTGAGTTGCCTAGCGAGACCGAGGAGATAGATTCACTCAAGGGGGTCTGCGCAGAATCCTTAAGAGACCTTCCGAGGTAGAGCCATCTATCCATCAGTCATTGCAGCTGATTCAGGCTGCCTTGTTGTAGAAAGCGCAAATTTCTGCAGGTTGCAGATGCAACACAGTGGGATGATACGTCACAGGCAATGTGGAAAAGCTGAGATGTGGCAGAGACTGCCGGTCCACGTTGTTGTGTGGGTTGACAATGCGAAATGGAAACCCACAATTTACCCGAAACATGTCCACTGAGATAGGAAGTTCATGCAGGGGAAGCTATCCATGAGGCGCTATTCTTGTCGTGCAAGACCCAAAAGTGGTTGAGCATATTCGACTCACCACTAAGCCTCGTCCAAGTGGAACCACTATTATCCAAGACTCTTCTGTAGGTAATCGGATATACAGCCTTGCACAATTTCGCCCGTGCACGGGTAGCGGGAGGGCTGCTAACGGGTTACTGAAGTAGTCGATTGAGCTGACGATCAGCGGAGCCGCGTGTATCTGCCGATAAGCCCGTGTTTAGAGGCTCCATATACCTAACAGACCAGACCCCTTTTCAACGATAGATGGTGCAAGGAGAACGATTCATGCGTTCAATACTTGTACAAGCACGAGGCAATCGTAGATTCACATGTGTCACCGGGCTATCTCGAGAGGTGGCTGAGACTGAGACGCCGAGTACGAGAAACCTGCTGTGTAGGTGGCGTTCAGGTAGGCAGGATGGAACGTTAGGGCATGAGGTGATCATGGCGCAAAAGTGGCGCCAGCTGTCACAGCGTTTGCCATAACGGAAGCGAGAGGCACGGAGACGACAAGGGTGTGGATGGGGGGGGGATACGAGTAATAATAGAGGATGCCTGGCGAGTGGCGGGGCGCTGGGTGGGCACTTGGCACGGAAAAAGGCCAAGCCGGAAAAATATGATAGCGAGAGGGCAAAAAAGGAGGCCCGCTCGGCGACTATTCCCGACCGGGACAACGTGACGAGCGGGTCGCTGAGAGCCGCAGTTTCTTTCAACCTCCAACCAACATTTCCCGTCGGCCCAGTTTTCCAGTTTCCAGTGTGTCCCAAATTTTCTCCTCTCAATAGCCACTCCTCAGCTCCTATATGCAATGCCCATGCCCATACCCATGCCAATGCCAATGCCCAACATTCTACTAGGCCATCTCGGCGCCTTCTCTGTGCTGCCCTGAACCCTGCCGAGTGCACAGATATGGATAGATACATCAGCCTCACCCACGAACAGTTGCTTGTTGTCGTCCTGGGGCCGTCCAGGGGCACTGCTCGCATCACACGCAGCCGCACACCACACGCATGGACATAGAGACAGCAGGAAGGGCATTGCCCTCGCTAAATTCGCGAGTCGCTTATATCCCACCCAGGATCGGTCCTGCGGTAAGCTCGATCAAATTCACCATGGCCTCGACGTGGAAAGTAATATCTTCCTTGTGGGTACAATGATGACACACGCATAGTGAACAAAATCCCATTCACTCTGTATCCGCCTTTGCCGACGATATGACGAAGTCCCAACAGGGTGGTACAGGGGAGCCCCTGGCTCGATACATGTCTTATGCAACGTTAAAACTGCTCGCCAACCTGTACCGCTTAGGAACGATTGGACCACAGCCTCCCATACCAACAAGAGCAGTATAACCTGTGCCATACCCGCTTTCATCCCGGCTCACCACCAGGTATTCCCTGTCGGAAACATTCATGGGTTATCCTGCCGTCTACCCCTCTGTCTCCAGCCTTATGGATCACTTTGCCTTCCACGCGCTGAATTTTTAGCACTTATCGCTCAGTCAAGACAGTGCACGGCCACACTGCCCTTTTCAGTTGAAATCATTATCTGGCTGTCTCATAGAACCGTGACCTGGATTCACACTATGTTGTCGCCTGATAGCCATGTTCTCTTGATCGCCACGGCACGGATGCTTGACCGTTAGCTGGTTGGGCTTGGACTACCGTCTTGCTTTCGTAAATGCAAATCGCAACGAGAGAACCAGGTATGTGGAATCCTCAACGTGGGTCGTCGCATCCTGTTCCTGGATCCCTCAGGTTCCTGCCGACACAGAATCCTTGCAGCGTTGCCACAACCCATGCGACTCATGCATGGCTGGAAGCAAAACCTCCATGGACATGCTTACCGTGTCTCATATGTCTCTCCACCTGCTGGATTGTGTGACGAGGACTACGCTGGTCGTCTAGTGTTCTCGTGTTGAACCATTGCAGTCACTCTCTTCCGCGCAGAGGCTGAGCATGCGCTCAACCTTTCCATATCGGTCCCTCCTGTTGAAGATGGAGCACATGGTGTGTGGTAGGCTGACCTGCGTTGGTGAAATTCTCGATTCTTCTCTCTCGTCCTCTTCTTGATACGCCTTCTCTTTATACCCTCTTTCTATCTCTCCATGACCTAACGATCCCCAGTCCCTCGCTATTACTACGGGTGCCACGCTCGCTTTCACGGTTACCGTTGTCGTAACTGTAGTCCTTCGTTTGTTTCCCTGTCTGCAACATGTTTCTTAATACTCTCGCTTTCGCCACTTTTCTCTTTTTGTCGAGTTGCAGGGCACTCAGATATGATCCAGCTTTCCTTCAGTATAATCTCAACCAGAACCAAACAGCAGAGAATCCGCTCGACTACTGGGGAGAATGGATAGACCATCAGTACCACCCCTCGCCGTCGAACTGGCGGTTTCCCTTCTACACCCTGTTTCTCGACAGATTCGTCAATGGCGACCCGAGCAACGATAATATCAATGGGACAGCATATGAACATGACCTGAACTCCAACCAGATGCGCCATGGTGGTGATCTTCAGGGTCTTGTTGACACGCTTGACTACCTCCATGGGATGGGTGTCAAGGTACGGCCACTGTTCCCCAGCAATGGTATGGAGCTAACCAGTGCAGGCATTGTATATTGCCGGCTCTCCCTTCATAAACACTCCATGGGGTTATGACCAATACTCCCCCCTCGACCTCTCCGTCCTGGACCAGCATTTCGGTACTATTGACATGTGGCGAGCTGCGATAGAAGAAATCCACGCTCGTGGTATGTACGTCATCCTGGACAATACATTCGCTACTCTTGGGGATCTCATCGGATTTGACGGGTACCTCAATACAACGACACCTTTTACGCTCGCGGAGCATCAAGTGCAGTGGAAGTCAGACCGCCAGTACCATGACTTCCACTTCGGGAATAATTACAACAAGACATGCCAATATCCAAAGTTTTGGCTGGAGACGGGATTTCCGGTTGGTGAAGATGTGACAAGCCAAATGGTCGGCTGCTATGACAGCGAGTTTGACCAGTATGGCGATACGGAGGCCTTTGGTGTCTTCCCCGACTGGCGTCGTGAGCTGTCAAAATTCGCTTCCGTCCAAGATCGTTTACGTGAATGGCACGAACCTGTCCGCCAAAAGCTTGAGAACTTCTATTGTATGATGATTGCGCAGCTTGATATTGACGGATATCGATACGATAAGGCCACACAGTCCACGGTTGACGCCATGGGTTCTATGAATGATGCTATGCGCCGGTGTGCTCGACGATTCGGCAAAGAGAATTTCTTCACCCCTGGTGAGATTACTGGCGGAAACGTCTTCGGTTCGATCTTCTTGGGTCGTGGGAGACAGCCTGACATGATTCCCGAGAATTTGACCATGGCCGCCACAATGACCAACAACTCTGCAGACAAATATTTCCTGAGAGACCCCGAACACGGTGCCCTCGATGCTGCCGCCTTCCATTACACAGTCTATCGCACCCTGACACGTTTCCTGGGCATGGACGGTAACCTGGAGGCTGGTTATGATGCTCCTCGCAACTTTGTGGACATGTGGAATACCTTTTTGCTCACGAATGACTTCGTCAACCCTAACACTGGGAAGGTTGACCCCCGGCACATGTATGGAGTCACAAATCAAGATGTCTTTCGGTGGCCAGCCATCACCAACGGTATCCATCGCCAGTTGTTGGGTCACTTCATTACCACAATCCATATGCCCGGCGCCCCACTCCTGCTATGGGGCGAGGAGCAGGCATTCTATATACTGGATAACACGGCGTCAAACTACATCTTCGGTCGACAAGCTATGTCTTCAGCGACTGCCTGGCAAACTCATGGTTGCTATTATCTCGATTCCACACAATTCTTCCACATGCCGCTGAATGCATCGCGTCATGGCTGTCAGGACGATACAGCTAGCTATGACCACAGGGACCCGTCACATCCTGTACGCAACATTATTCATCATATGAACCAACTGCGAGAACAATTTCCGGTCCTGCAGGATGGGTTTTTCTTGCAACAATTGTCGAACCAGACCCAACAGATCCAGTACCCTGGTTCGGGTAACGTGACAACAGAGACCGGCATGTGGTCAGTCATGCGTTCTCCGTTCCCCGGCATACAAAATCTTGGTGATACGGGCGCAGGCAACCTTCCTGTCTGGCTACTCTACTCGAATGCGAATGCATCGACCGCGTATACATTCGATTGCAACAACAATGATACGGATCTGAATACTACCAGTTTAATCGCTCCATACGATGCCGGCACGACCGTTAAGAATCTGTTCTATCCTTACGACGAGCAGACTCTCATGAACAGTGTCCATCGCTTGGGAATTAACGGATCTACAAACCCGAATGGTTGTTTGAGCAGCCTGCGTATGGCCGCTTACGACTTTAGAGCCTATGTTCCGTTAGATCAATGGGTAGGCCCGAAACCGATGATTACCAAGTTTGCCCCTGGCCACGATGCGCGTATCGAATCTACAGTTGGCGCGAACGGCACGGAGTCAGTCAACATCGAGCTTCAATTCTCGTTGGAAATGGACTGCGATAGCGTTACAAACGGCATTGCGTTCAATTCCACTACCGAACTCGGAACGACTCCCACCATCGACCAAGGCAGTGTGCAATGCACTAATCTTGCAGAACCTCAAGCTCCTCCTTATGTGGGCGCGATAGCATCGACCTGGTCCTGGTCTGCCACGCTAAACAATGTGGCTCACGGGATACACGCAATCTCTGTCCGCAATGTATCATCTCAGGCGGGAGAGCCTACGAACGCTGTTGATCGTTTCCTCTTCCGTATCGGGCAGAGGGACAATCCGATTGTATTCACCAGGACCGCGAACTACTCGTCCAGCCTTGTCAATAAGAGTAAGAACGGCTCCCTGGTCATTGCCCACGCAGCGGCTGGCGCAGACAAATGGCGATACTCTACAAACTGGGGATCGTCTTTCTCGGGTTGGATGCCTTATGTGGGCGGAGAATCCCAGATTGAAGAGCAGGCTTGGACGGGAACCAAACTGCAGTCCTGGAAAGGTACGCACGTCCGTGTGGAGTATTTCAGTCGCTTGGCCGGCAGTAGCGACCACATCCAGGAGGGCGATGTCGGCTTCAGTACTCCCCGGAGGTTTCCTCATCTTTTCTTGAATGGGCCGTACAACCAGTACGGATACGATGCTGGTCTCGACAACGAAATGAAGCTCGAAGGCAATTCAACATGGTCCCATCATTTCATGACTGAATGGAGTCTGTCGGGTGCGCTTGCCCAAATCAATGTCTGGGGTCTCAATCCAGATGGCAAACCCGATCAAACAATTGTGATGGGTGATGCCGATGGAGACTCAGTTCTCGACCGTCTTCCTCCCTCGTCGCTCGCCGCAGTCGTCCTGAACATTACTCAGCCACCTCCAAAGCCACATCTCGGATGGAGAATTGTCATAGATGATGGCAGTCTGCATTTCGAACTGTTACCGTCCGGAAATATGTGGACTCAACTTATCCTCTACGTGCTCCTATGGACCGTCCCAGTCATCACAGCAGCCTTTGGCGTGTGGTCATTTATGCAATCCTTTTACCAAATCAAGTTTAACGAGATTGGCATATCAGAGAAGACTGGATTGATCCCAGCGGTTTTCAAGAAACAGTTCAAAAAGCTAGTCGACGAGGAATCATCCCCAGGCATCCTGACGAAATTCTCCCGCAAACCAAAGTTTCTGCAGCCATCGGACAACGTTATCGACCAGCAGAAAAGACGCACGGTTCTGATCGCAACAATGGAGTATGACATTGAAGACTGGGCTATCAAGATCAAGATCGGAGGTCTCGGTGTCATGGCACAGCTGATGGGAAAGAACCTTGGTCACCAAGATCTGATCTGGGTTGTGCCCTGTGTTGGAGGCGTCGACTATCCGGAGGACCAAAAAGCGGATCCGATGACGGTCACAGTCCTTGGCAAGCCATATGAAGTCCAAGTCCAGTATCACGTTCTACGCAATATCACTTACGTGCTGCTCGATGCGCCTGTCTTTAGGCAGCAAACCAAGGCAGAGCCTTATCCACCTCGCATGGATGACCTTTCTTCAGCCATTTACTATTCGGCGTGGAATCAATGCATTGCCCACGCCCTCAATCGCTTTCCCGTGGATCTGTATCACATCAACGACTACCATGGCTCGGTTGCTCCACTCTATCTGCTCCCGAGAACAATTCCCGCTTGTCTGTCTCTGCACAATGCCGAATTCCAGGGACTATGGCCGATGCGAACAAAGCAGGAACGGGACGAGGTGTGCTCTGTCTTCAATTTGTCACCTGAACTTGTACAGCGGTACGTCCAGTTTGGCGAAGTATTCAACCTTCTCCACGCCGGAGCCTCGTATTTGAGAGTCCACCAACAAGGATTTGGAGCAGTGGGTGTGTCCAAGAAATATGGAAAGCGGTCATATGCCCGATACCCCATCTTCTGGGGTCTTAAGAAGGTCGGCAAGCTGCCCAATCCCGACCCGTCTGATACTGGCGAGTGGGATAAAAAACTTCCCAACGAAGCCGATATCCAGGTCGACCCAGAGTTTGAGGCCGCGCGGCCTGAATTGAAGCGTCAAGCTCAGGAATGGGCTGGCCTCGACCAAAATCCAAACGCCGAGTTGTTTGTTTTTGTCGGACGCTGGTCTATGCAAAAAGGTGTGGACTTAATTGCAGACGTCTTCCCGTCGATCCTGGAGTCAAATCCAAACGTACAGCTCATCACCATCGGACCTGTCATCGATCTGTACGGGAAATTCGCTGCACTCAAATTAGATCGAATGATGCAGCTCTATCCTGGCAGAGTCTTTTCCAAGCCAGTCTTTACAGCTCTGCCTCCATTCATCTTCTCCGGGGCTGAGTTTGCGCTTATTCCTTCGAGAGACGAACCCTTTGGGCTCGTCGCCGTCGAATTCGGTCGCAAAGGTGCCTTGGGAGTAGGAGCCAGAGTTGGAGGACTAGGTCAAATGCCGGGTTGGTGGTATACTGTTGAGTCTACTACCACTGCACATCTGCTGCATCAGTTCAAGCAGGCCATCCACGAAGCCCTCAGCTCGAAAACGGAGATTCGGGCCTTGATGAGGGCTCGATCGGCCAAGCAGAGATTTCCAGTGGCACAATGGGTCGAGGACCTCGAAATTCTGCAGTCTACGGCTATCCGTATCCACGACAAGGTCGAAGCCACCGGGCGTCATACTTCTGCAGGGTATCTTCTGGGATCGTCTGTCTGGAACACTCCTGGTGGATCGGGTGCAGTCACACCAGCTGGTTTCCACACTCCAACGTTTGGCCATTCGCGGTTGACAAGCTCCGCAGCCTTGCATTCCCTCACCACTCGTCTCAGGAACCTGGGTCACAGTCGGGAACCAAGCCAGGATATCCCAGCTGACCGTCCCACCTCTAGCCATTCCCGGGCGGCTTCTGGCCTGTCGCGTTCAGCATCCCTTGGGTCGCGCAGAGGTCCTGGTCATGTCGAGGCCCAAGATGAACACGACGGAGAAGATTCACACATGCCCGCAGTCCTTCCACCGGTGCCTGATGTTGAAGGAGACGACACTGGACTGGGAATGTCTGCCATGCAGAACCCGAACGAGAATCTGGACGAAGACGACGAAGACATGGATAGTGATTTCGAGGATGATGATGGAGAAGGTATTACGATACCTGCTCAGACACCCGGGCGGTATCAGCGGCTGGCTGTGAATGACGATTCCCCTTACTCCGCACAATCGAATCATACCCGCCGATCAAGCAGAACAGTGGGACTGGAACTCACTCCCTTACCAAACAGTCCAAGTCACACTGCTCATTCGCCTGAGCAAGGCACGCCTAGACCAGAATCAGGGCTCCTCATTCCACCACCCGCTTTCACTGACAACAACCGCGTCTCGAGTACCAACTCGCTGCTCTCCATGAACAGTATAGTTGGGGAAAAGACCGACTTCCAACTGCAGAAGGTTGACCCATTCTTCACGGATAGCAATGGCGAGTTTGCCAAAGCTTTTGAGAAGAGACTCGAAGATCTTAAAGGGAGCAACTCGGAGTCTACGGCGTGCATTGAAGAGTTCCTGATCAAGTCAGAGAAGCAATGGTTTGACACTTTCCGCAATGTCAAACTTGGAAGGCATACAGCTGCTCCCTCTGGTCGCACGAGCTTCCACACCAACCGCGACTCTCGTCCAACTTCAGCTGCCCCTTCTATCTATGGGGGCAACACCGACCCCGACTCTCAGCCCGATCCAAACAACCTAGCCGAAGAGTTTTTGCTAGGAAAGGACTACAAACCGCCAACTGGCCTGAGGAAATGGATGCAATTGCGAATTGGAGATTGGCCGGTATATGCCTTTTTCATGGGCTTTGGACAAATCATTGCGGCCAACTCCTACCAGATCACTCTCTTGACCGGAGAGGTTGGTCAAACAGCATCAAAGCTCTACGCAGTTGCCTCGATCTATCTCGCCACGTCGATTTGCTGGTGGCTCCTTTTCAGGCGGTTCCAGTCCAGACTTTGCCTGTCCTTGCCATTCTTCTTCTACGGGCTGGCATTCATTCTGATCGGAACTGCCCATTATGGCTCTACCATCAGCGGCCGGGGATGGATTCAGAACGTGGGAACTGGCATGTACGCGGTGGCTTCGTCATCAGGCTCCATCTTCTTTGCTCTCAACTTTGGCGACGAAGGCGGCGCCCAGGTCAAAGCTTGGGTGTTCCGAGCCTGCGTGATCCAAGGTACCCAGCAAATCTATGTCGTGGCCTTGTGGTACTGGGGTGCACATCTCAATCAACGCATGGTCGACGCCCTCGTCACCACCCCCGACCCCATTTCCTCGACCTGGAAAATCACCGCCATCACCCTTCCGATCGCCATTCTCCTCTGGTGCATTGGGCTGCTGATGTGGTTCGGTCTACCCAACTACTACCGACAAGCTCCTGGTAAAATGCCGAGCTTCTACAGGAGCTTGCTGCGCCGCAAAATTGTCCTCTGGTTCTTCGTGACCGTCCTCATCCAGAATTTCTTCTTGTCAGCGCCCTATGGCCGCAATTGGTCATTCCTCTGGAGTAGCTCGCACGCCAAGACGTGGCAGGTCCTACTGCTTGTCGCCCTGTTCTTCATCGGTGTCTGGGCGGGTCTTTTGTGGCTGTTTGGTGTGCTTTCCAAGTCGCACAGCTGGATCCTGCCGCTGTTTGCCATCGGTCTTGGAGCACCCCGCTGGGCCCAGATCTGGTGGGGCACCAGCAACATTGGTCTTTATCTTCCCTGGGCGGGCGGCTACACAGCTTCGGCTCTCGCTTCCCGCGCGCTGTGGCTGTGGCTCGGGACCCTCGACGCCATCCAAGGCGTGGGATTGGGTATGATTCTCCTCGCCACACTGACGCGGGTGCACGTCGCATTCACTCTCGTGACGGCACAAGTTCTTGGTTCGGTTGCTACAATCGTAGCCAGGGCTGTGGCCCCTAACAAGATCGGGCCAGGGCCTATCAGCCCGGACGTCAGTGGAGGAGTGGGTTCGATCTGGCAAGCCTGGTTTTGGATCGGACTGGTTGCCAATCTGGCCATCTGTGTCGGGTATTTCAAGGTAAGCGATGACCCTTTTTTTGTTTGTCCCAGTCATTTGAAAGAAATGAACTCTGTTTTCTATATATCAGCCAGCTAACTCTTCTGTCTTCTTCCACAGTTCTACCGCAAGGAGCAATTGAGCAAGCCATAAGCCGGGAGAGCCCATGCTTGGGATCCGGCCATGAATCTGTTCGATCTTAACGAGTCTGATGAAAACAAATACGGATAGATGGGATGGATGGTTAGATGGATACTCGTGATATCCACCCTGTTAATTCTACGGCAAACGACTATGGGCAATGCGGGTATTCAAGTACGGTTGGACGGAAGGGTCAGTTGCTTCGAGTTTCGAGGAATCGGTCATCAAAAAGGGCGCATGGGTTGTTAATCGTCATTATATATTGGGAAGGGGATACTTTGGAATTAAGGGGAATGCATCCTCGCCACCTCAGGTCACGTGGGTGGTATTTGGACCCCCTATGGAAAGGCTAATACATTGTAGGTAAACCCAGAGAGGTATGTACAAATAAGGACGAGACGACCTTAGTGGATTCTATACTACATATATATGTACCGTTATTCTTTCTTTCCCCCAACTGGTGAAATATCTGCGGTCAACAAGGGTACTTGGTGAGCTTGGGATTCCAGTGGCCTCGACTACGGGAACTGGAAATGCATAGCGCTGCGAGAAGGATGAGATACCTTCACACTTACTCTCCCACTCTATCGACCATTACGGCGTACACGGTACACACTACATAGTTCGAAGGAGAGTGGTATCCGCACCCGTCTTATCCGCCAGGGCAATGTCATATTACACGACCGAACGTGATTGTCGAGGCAGCTGAAACTGCTCCGGGGCTGTAACCCGAGTGACTTGGAGGAACAGCATGGAGGCGTATCCGGATCAGTTGATTCTCTGATTTATTGGTGCATTGGTATTGGTCGTAACAGTGTATTGCTATGAGAGCGGGTCCGCAGCGATTGGATACTTAGAGGATTGCTGAATTGATAATTATGAACACTGCGAGAGCGCGTACGGTGGCCTCTTCCTTTATGTAGACTGCTTAGTACGAGGAAACGGGCAGGCCCGAGGCTGGTGGAGAATTGTTGAATGGGGGTTTAAAATAACTCGGTGTCCTGGGACACTGCACTGCAATTTTAGTCTCTACGAATGCCTGGAAGGTGCGGGGAAAGGGCTTTCGGATGCGGAAAATGTACATGGTATGTGATTCCATACTGCACTGCAACTTTAGTCTCTACAAGAGCCTGAAAAAGCGCGGGAAGAGCTGTTGCTTGTGGCAGTGCATTGCATTTTGGGGCGATTGCTGCCTGGGGTTGCTCTTGATTCAAGAGCGAGCTGGAGGGATGGCAAAGGTCCCCGTTCCGTTGTTGAACAATATACTCTCCCTCCAATTGATGTCAGCCTCCGACTGCACTCATGACCCTATCTCTTGTCAAGGCGATATATCCATTTGTGAAAGGACTCCGATAATGTGGGGGCTCCCTGGCCTGTGTTTCTACTCGCCAAGTTTTGTACGAGCAAGAAGGAAGAGGTTAGTTCGTAATAATACATAGCTTCGTTCAAGACCTGAAAAGGCTATCACTACCGTCCAGAGGATCCAACGCTTTGACCAAGATCTCCAATCAACAGTTGAGAATCAGCTTATTAGATATACGATCGATTTTGTAGATATTCCTGTGGAATCTACTTTTTGACTGAACTCTATCGCAAATGATGGCCCTTGTGTCGTGGCGGCTCTTCTCGAGCTAAGAATAAATCAGACTACACTGTTGGTCAGTATTTTTGATAGTTTTACTAGTCGCTGTTAAAACCCCTTTTCAGAGGGGCTAAATCCGCTCCTCAGAAAGTATTTACACTAAAAGCTATTATTTCACCTTTCTCCTTCGACAGCATGCTCTTCTGGATCTACTACATCACGCTTTGAAATGCGGATATATTCGGCTCTTACTTTCATCTTTGCTGCTGTGGCCTCTCTTCTCTCCATCCTTTGTCTCTTGGCGGGCGACAAGTGGTGCGAATAACTACAGCACCCTAGCAAAAATATCCGTCCACCCCCACCCCACCAGATGTTTTTGCCCCTACCACCCCTACACAAAGTAGCCACAACACACTCAATTTACATGATAATTTACTATAAACTGTAGGATCTCTAGCTAAATAGCCATAAAATAGGTCTGTGCAAAAAAAACCATTAATATCGAGTGTACCAGCCCTCTGCAGCGATAATCGCGTTGATCCTGTTATCCATTGACTTAACCACCGCCTTGATCTTTCCAGGGCTAATACTGGCCCAGGCCCTGGTAATGGCGCTTACAAATCGCTGCCTGAGGGCTTCGCTATCTCCAGTAGTGTCCTTGAGGCCAGGATCGATCTCGTTGACTAGGCGCTTGAGCTCAAACCAGAGGCTTTCGATAGGGTTCAAATCTGGCGAAAACGGCGGCCAATCCAGCACTGTTATTCCATTGTCTTCAAAC